>NC_086452.1:437126736-437458253 GCF_028390025.1 Pseudophryne corroboree
CGCAGGCGTGTCCACCCGTTCCGGAGGAGGGTTCCTGCCGTCATCAGCGGCCCGGATCGTCGCAGCGGCTGAGTAAGTCCTGGGCTGTGCAGAAACTGCACAGACGTTAGCACCCCTGCGATGCGCTTACCCCCTCCGCTGTAGGCGGCGATTACCCAGTCGCAGCAGTGCAAAAAATAGCCTGCGTGCGACCAGGCCCTATGAATTAGGCCCTATGTACGGCGACACAGAGTCATTGTGGAATCTTATAAATAAAAGATAATTATTAATACAAATAATAAACATAATGAATGGCTCTCACCAACTTCTGTATACACGTATAGAGATGGGTTCACTACGATATGCCGGCGGTCGGGCTCCCGGCGACCAGCATACCGGCGCCGGGAGCCCGACCGCCGGCTTGCCGACAGTGTGGCGAGCGCAAATGAGCCCCTTGCGGGCTCGCTCCGCTCGCCACGCTACGCGCGCCACACTATTTTATTCTCCCTCCAGGGGGGTCGTGGACCCCCACGAGGGAGAATAAGTGTCGGTATGCCGGCTGTCGGGATCCCGGCGCCGGTATACTGCGCGCCGGAATCCCGTCAGTCGGCATACTGAAGACCACCCATAGAGATAATGTATTTATGTTACTGAAATCCAGAGCCTCTACATAGTCGACTTATAGGATGGCAACTGTAATATAATAAATGACGTATTATATACGCTTAGCTATCTTATTACTATAAATACTGATTCCGGCATCAATGTGGTTTAATGGATGACCCTGCAGCTCTTCTCCCACCCTCTGTTCCAGCCTGGATAATTCTCCATCACTCATGGTCAGTGTGTCTGCACTGAGCCTGTGGTTAGCGCAGTGGCATAATACATAGCTGCTTCTGTCTGCTGCATGGATAGCCAGTTGGGGATGAGAGTGGGATTCTCTCTTTGGGAGGGGAGCAGGGTGTGTCTACCAGTCCAGGGCATCCCCTGTGATGTGACATGCAGGCAGGGATTGTATTGCAGTCCCTGACTGAGACAGGAGCTGGTGTGACAGGCAGATCTATCCATGCAGCAGCTGAGAAGGGAGGAGAGAGGAGTGTGGCTTTGTGTAGTGGAGACAGACAGAGCAATTGAGGGAATAATACAGTGCTGGCTACAGAGGCGTGGTGGTGCAGTGAGTGTTTGCACCCTGGATGCACACAGGGACCCTACGGCTACACATGAGGCAGCAAACCAGGGGAGCCTTATCCTAGCCTGTGAATGCAAGGATCTCAGCTACTGAAAACCTCCAGAGGACCTGCTCCACAACAAAGACGTAAGGTCCCTTTTTTTTTTTTTTGCATTTGCAGCATGCAGTGTATCTTATTACCGTAGAGTACTCACATCCTTAGCAAGAGGATGTCCAGGCTGCATGAAATTGAATTGCAACATTAATACATGTATGCACTTATTTCTTTGCAAATATTTACGTGTTGCTTGTTAACTGCTAGTGAGGGATGTTGTCACATTACTTGCATTATTCATGATGGATGTGGTGCTTGGCACAATTAATTATTTATTTCCATGGGACTGCTATAGGGGTCAGAGGGGGCCCCACTAGGGATGGCCATTGTTCAGGAGCCTGGGGGCTATTCTCTGCACACTGCAGGTTCTGTAATATGACAAGGCAGCACTCTGTAAGGTATTGGAAGCTCTAGACAGCCTATACTGCCTCGTCACTAACTGTTATGAATGGGCTGGGTAGGGTCTTATCCCACAGTACTCGGGGACAAACAATATAACAAATACAGGATATCCCATTAGGGCATGACCCCTCTTTCCTGGCTAACATATACAATGTATCGGCCAATGCACATTCACAATTATAATAAAAGCATTTCCTAATAATACATATATGCATCTGAAATTGTGTTCTATTTTAATGTTTCAAATTTGCCAAATATATATTGGTATATTAATAATAATAATAACCTTATACGGTTTGTAGAAATAAGCACATAGAAATACATAACTGTGTAAGTCATAGTATGATCAACGGAAAGGAAAAAAGTTTATATTTATATCATGGCTGGATGTTTGCAAGCATATTCAGCCCAGCTCCTTCCTTTTGGCACAGATCTGCTCTCCATGGTATTTTTGTCTCTTTTTGTGGTGGTAGGATTGTAGTTTTGCAAATCTAGCTTAATTAGAGATTGCAAGTATGTTCTGACTGTGACTTATGATATGTACTTAGCTGATGTGCCTGCAGGAACAGACTTGTCTAGCTTTCAATCAATACATTTTGCAGCCCCGTTGAATGTCACGGTTGTGTACACCCTGGATTGCGGGATAACCAGGGCTGCAAAGATATAAAGCGTTTTATTAAGGTGCAGATTATTGCCAATGCAGCATAATGTGGTACATGCAGTTCTTGCTGAGCCCCAGAGAACACTCCGTCTGCCGCACTGTGGTCTGTTGTAATGCATGCTGGAGGAGAGGAATAAACTTTCTCTGGAGTGCACTGTCTGGCATATGAATGAATACATACAGTTTAATCATTTATTTCATCTACAGATGGGTCCTCAGCCTATCCTCAAATCTGGCCACATACCCCCATTTGGTGCATCATGAAAAATGTAAACAAGTTGCGCCATACGTTAAGGGGGTAATTTCAAGATGATCACAGCAGGAATTTTTTTAGCAGTTGGGCAAAACCATGTGCACTGCAGGGGGGCAGATATAACAAGTGCAGAGAGAGTTAGATTTGGGTGTGGTGAGTTCAATCTGCAATCTAAATTCCAGTGTAAAAATAAAGCAGCCAGTATTTACCCTGCACAGAAACAAAATAACCCACCCAAATCTAACTCTCTCTGTACATGTTATATCTGCCTCCCCTGCAGTGCACATGGTTTTGCCCAACTGCTAAAAAATTTCCTGCTGCGATCAACTTGGAATTACCCCCACGTCGCTTAATATATCTGTACTGGGTTTGCATCTGTTTTGCATTGCTAATGCGATAAAAGCACAACAAACTCGTAACCTGTATACCGCTAATGGGTAGGTGCGCTTCAGCAGTGTGACAAGGGCGCTAATCTGAGAAAAAGGCAAGAGACCAGGGACCAATATGACTGAGCCGCACCATGCGTCCCATCCACATATCATCATGAAAATGTATTCTGCACAATTGCGGGAAAAGTGCACATGCTAAGCCCTCGGTACACTACAATCCTGTGTGTGTGCCATGGCAATGTGAACAAGATGCTACGCCAGAGGTTCTCAAACTCGGTCCTCGGGGGCCCACACAGTGCATGTTTTGCAGGTAACCCAGCAGGTGCACAGGTGTATTAATTACTCACTGACACATTTTAAAAGGTCCACAGGTGGAGCTAATTATTTCACTTGCGATTCTGTGAGGAGACCTGCAAAACATGCACTGTGTGGGGTCCTGAGGACCGAGTTTGAGAACCTCTGTGCTACGCTGTGCTGAAAATGCTAAAGTAAAAAAGTACAAAACTTGCTTTCCATGCAGTGTCTCACGCCGTATAGCGCAGAAATGCTAGGTGAATAAAGGCACATCTGTATATTACTGTGTACGATTGCATAGGTTCTCAGGGCCTCAAACGGTGCATGTTTTCCAGGTCTCCTCACAAATTGCAAGTGATGTACTTAGCTCCACCTGTGGATCTTTTAAAACGTGTCAGTGAGTAAAGAGCACACCTGTGCGCCTGCTAGGTGACCTGGACAACAGGGCTTACCATACAGCATCTGTGTAATTCATGAGTGTCCCAGTTTAAAGGGATAGTATGGTAAGCCACTGCTGGGAATACCAACATTACTGATGTAATGCTGATGTATTACTTTTACTGATTTCCTATGTTGTTGACAAGCCTTTTGGATGTGGGGTGCTGAACTAGAGTAAAACCTGTGCCCACAAAGCAACTCTTGCATGAATATTATGAAATACCTGTTATCATACCTCCCAATATCACCCGCTTCAGGAGCAGGGACGGACTTGTGCCATATAGCAGCCCTGGCATGTACTTGTGTGCGCACTGGCGTTGCTGGGGGGGCGCGAATGCAGATGAAGGGGGCGTGCCATGAGTTAGGGGGGCCTGTCCTTGCTGCACACCCCCAACTGTCAGAAAACCGGGCCCCGGTTAGTGGACGGAGGGCTTGATTTACCTCACACACATGTTCAAGGTGGCCCACACAAGCCAGACTGGCCTGTCCAGCCATCGACCCTTCGGGCATTTACCAGAGGTGCAAGACGACCAGTCCGGCTCTGTCCAGGACGGACAAAATGTTCAGCTTCTGGGCTTTTCTCTTAATTTATGATTGCTGGCACTTGTTTTGAACAGGTTAATTCATAGGTTCTCAAACTCGGTCCTCAGAACCCCACACAGTGCATTTTTTACTTGTAACCCAGCAGGTGCACAGGTGTATTCATTACTCACTGACACATTTTAAAAAGTCCACAGGTGGAGCTAATTATTTCACTTGTGATTCTGTGAGGAGACCTGCAAAACATGCACTGTGTGGGGTCCTGAGGACCGAGTTTGAGAACCTGTGGGTTAATGGATAAGAAAGGTGTTTCAGCACAGGTGATGGCAATCATAAATTAAGAGAGAAGTCCAGGAGCAGAGCATTCTCCCCTCCTGAAGAAGGTCATGTTGGGAGTTATGCTGTTCTAAAACACAGCTAGTCCCAGTCACTAGATTTTGCAAGCTGAGTAAAATGTGCATTATTGACCCAGCATATTACTGTTGGTAAAGGCACAGAGTGGACTCGATGTGACTAGTTCCAGAATATTTGTAGCAGTCTGTATGTCGTTGTCTATGGCCATTTGGGAGGATAAATGCCTGGCTCTTATTCAACTAAATAAAATATGGTAGTATTTGTATTTATGTATATTTTATGGAAATTGATTTTAATAAACTATAATCTGACAGGGAACCAACATGATGCCAGGAGGTCACAAATCAATAAATGTTAATACACTTTTGATTTTACACAGTGGTATCTTTTTTTTTCTCTTCTTCTTATAAGTCCAGAGGCCCTCATTCCGAGTTGTTCGCTCGCAAGCTGCTTTTAGCAGCATTGCACACGCTAAGCCGCCGCCTACTGGGAGTGAATCTTAGCTTAGCAAAATTGCGAACGAAAGATTCTCTAAATTGCGATTAGAAATGTATTTGCAGTTTCTGAGTAGCTCCAGACTTACTCCTTCACTGCGATCAGTTCAGTCAGTTTCGTTCCTGGTTTGACGTCACAAACACACCCAGCGTTCGCCCAGGCACTCCCCCGTTTCTCCAGCCACTCCCGCGTTTTTCCCAGAAACGGCAGCGTTTTTTCACACACTCCCATAAAACGGCCAGTTTCCGCCCAGAAACACCCACTTCCTGTCAATCACATTACGATCACTAGAACAAAGAAAAAACCTCGTAATGCCATGAGTAAAATACCAAACTTCTTAGCAAATTTACTTGGCGCAGTCGCAGTGCGAACATTGCGCATGCGCAATTAGCGGAAAATCGCTGCGATGCGAAGAAAATTACCGAGCGAACAACTCGGAATGAGGGCCAGAATTCCTTGACTTTTATTGTGATCCCAGTTGGGAGATGTACAAACCTTCTAAAGAGAAGTGAACAAGTTGCCTGTAGCAACCAATCAGAATCTAGCTATAATTTATCTTGTACATGCTATAAAATGCTAACTACAATCTGATTGGTTGCTATGGGAAACTTCTCCATGTGTTTTGATACTCCTCCCCCCTAAAGTGTTACATTGTCATGCTGAGTTACAGCAGTCTAACCGGTACTGTGGGCTAAGGACAGATAGTCAGTGGTGATGCTAAAGTGGTTTTTAATTAGTAATGCTTTGGCGTGCATTTATTACTAGTGTTATTATTAACACTTGGATCTGACTTGGCGTTCCGTCTACGCTTCCACAATGTGTCCACCAAATTTGGATAGAAATATGCGGGTCATGAATGAAAAACTAGAAATACCGGGGTGAACGGGAGACAGAGGACACTGAAAGCAGAGTTTATCACGCAGGGGTGACTCATACGTGCCGATTTTTTCCTAGCATGTCCAATGGGCAGTGGGGCGTGGTGTGATTTGCAGCAACTTTGACACAGTTCAGTGCAAATTGGTCATCCAACCAGGGGCGGAAATACAGGAGACAATGGAAGGTGGTCCCCTCCAGGCACCAGCCTTGAAGTGGACACCCTGACTTCTTCCATTGCTCTAGGTATTTTTTATGCTTCACATAGCATGAATTAGCATGTGCCACAGTCCTTTCTCTCACTGGGCCCCCACCCCAGAGTCTGGCCCCAGACTGAGGACGTATCTTAAGCAACTATTTTGCCTTTAGGCTTCTTGTATGAACTCAGGTCCCTGCATCCAACCCCAGGGCTGCCCACTTCAGTCGCTGAGTGGGCAGCGTGCAGTGGATGGGCCTACTCTTTTGGTAGGCTTGGAGCACCCACCTAATTCCGGGACTATCCAGGATGTTCTGGGAGAATCTGCAAGTATAAGGTGACTTGTGTGTTAATTTAGAAAGTAAATCCCAGTAGGGTTAGGGTCATGTATAGATATGTTGCCACCTGGTGTCCTAAAAATATGGTTAAATTGGCTACAAGAGTAGATGTCTGTTGAGGGCTGATTCTTGGGACATTTTTACCAGAAGTTTTGGTGACCAAGACTCCTGAGCTTGCTAATATTTCATGAGGAAAGGTGTCCAGGTTGATATCAACTTGGGGCTAAAGGGGAAACTTGATGTCAGCAAAGGGCAACAGTGGTCAGTAGCGGCCATGAAAAGGCAGCAATTGCAGATCGATAGACTGCAGGTTTCGCCCTGTGGCACGAGCAGTCACTGTCATCAGAAACTCCATAGACATCATAGATTGCTGTGCATAAATCATCCATCACGCCTGGCAATGCATATTAGCAAGTTCAGTGGTGCAAAGATCAGAGACAATGGACTACTGAGTAGTGGGGAGGAGATATGGTCAGATTAATCACTTTTCACCCAGTTCTCCACCAACGTGCTGCCCTGATGCTTACTTCCAAGTATGGAGGGATCTAGTGGTTCGGCAATTATATGGCTCACATTTCCTGTCATGTGACGTGTTGTCATTCTCTCAGAAGGCCAATGTTATTGGCTTCTTAAAGGTATTGAGTGGTTATCTTCACCGAATGTTGTAGCATGTCTTTCTTAAAGGGCGGGGTGTCTTGCAGAGTGACAATGCTTCAACAGAAATGTGGGGCCGCTTAGTGATAAATGAGTACTACCCCCAGGAGCATATTAATACCTGAAGGGGCTCATGTATAGCAGGGACCCCACCTGTCAGCATGCCCGAGTCTGACTGGGGACAGACTCGGGACCCGTGGTTGATGATGACCATTCCTAATTTCCAATTTTACTGAGTAGTATAGTCCTACCAAAACAATGAGGTGAGATGGCTATTTTTAAATATGCTAATTGGGGTCTAACATACATGTACACGTGATACAGTACTATGAGCATGAGTCACATGCAATAGTGATGTTCACATAAGTTGTCTTTTTTGCATATTCACATGCACCAGGAACCCCACAAAGTGGCACGGCGTATTTGCTTCACGGTGTGCATGAGTTGCAGGATTGATTGAGTCGCACTGACTCTGGGATGTATTGGGCATTCCTGGGTGGTGACTGGGAGGTAGCTAAACAGAAACGCAAAGGTAGTCCATCGGATGGGTGTGTTATGGGAGCTTCATTGAAGTATTGCAGGAGCAGTTTCTGACTTCCACACTTAATCGTGTACATTGGCGGCCATAGTCTGATGGAAATCCTGCACCTAGGATGGGACTGGTCCAAGTCCCGATGGTGCTTCAGATGGTTTTGACTACAGCGGTACAAAGTGTGTTTCTAAGCCCTTGCGCATTCAAACCACAAACATACCTCCCAATGGGGTTGATTCAATTCGGCAATTTATGAATAGCGCCGGGAATTAGCTCCCGACGCTATTCAATTCAGCTCCAGTTAAGTCGGCGATGGCCCGTTCTCGCCGACTAAACAGGTTGTTTTGTCGGGAGATCGGGCATTCTCCGACTTAACTCCCCGGCGCAAGGCTGATTCCCGACAGAATCAGCCTCGCGCCGGCCGTGAGGCAGCACTTTTGTCGGGTTTCTTTTCTCATCCCCCGGGGATGAGAGAAGAATTCCTGACAATTGCAGGTAACTAGCAGCTGAATTGAATAGCGTCGGGAGCTAATTCCCGGCGCTATTCATAAGTTGCCGAATTGAATCGACCCCAATATATGAGTCAAGGAAAGTGGGACCAGTGAGTCCTGTGCGTGCTCGCATCCGAAAAGGGGGGGGGGGGTGGCCTATGAAAAAGGGGCATGGCTTTGCGTCACTCCCTCTGTCTCCATTGAATAGACGCTGTGTGTGCATGCAAACAGCGTCTGTCCAACGCTGCTCTGCTAGGCAAAGCAGTGACTACAGGAACTTCTCAACTGTCCCCCCCCCCCCCCATCCCACACACACACACCGCGGAACACTGCAGCCCACTGGTGGGACAGCGGGTCATGTCTCAAAATTGTATTACTATGCCAAGCAGTAGACCTTTTCTAAATATGAATAGTGTGTTGACTTTTACCCTCAACAGTCCGATTAGGGCAGTCCAAATTTTTATTAATTGCATATTGGGTGTGGAACCAAGTTACCTGAGTTAGGACCTATTAAAGATCTGCTTGTTTAGTGCGTGCGTGTTGATGACTAATTGTAGCATGGCGGATCTGCGCACGGAAATCCGGCCTTTGTCTCCACCACAACAGTGACTTTATAACAGTACAATATATAAAGTAACCTCTAAGCGTTATAGTTTGAATTGCTTATCGGGACTGTTGGTAGGTATGTACAAATGTACACCAGCGCAAGGGTTTATACTAGTATTACCATAAAATCGCAGACGCAGCTACAGCAAGATAATAATGCAGTCGCAGCAGCATGCCACTCAGACTCGCCCCTAACGCTGCACTAAAGAGGCCAAACAAGGCCGAAACCAGCTTCCTTTAAATAAATGTTCTATTGCCATGTAAGTCATAGGTCCTGCTCCTCAGGCCCAGTGGGTGAAGTCTTGCACCCAGCAGACTATTTCACTTTTGTAATGTCTTAATTTTAACAGGTAACCTTGCTCTGGGGTCCATTCTGGAAGAGTGGACCCGCCCTACAGGAAGGCTTTGGGAATTAAAGAAGTGTTTTATATTCCCAGGTCGGCAGCAAGTAGTTACTTATTCATGACGACCGTCTTCATGCATTAATCAAGCAGTTTATCTTTGCAGACCTGTTAATGTAAACAGCATGCATTATATGTGAGCACCGTTCTGTTCAGTAATAGACTTTACGGGGGGTCTAAGCCGTTATATATATTTTCTTTCCCCTATAAATGTATTTCTTAAATGCAATAATTATATTGACATCTGCACAATTTCCCTCTGCTCCTAGTTACTGCTGGAAGTTAATTGTGTACCCGAGAGGACATGTTTATGTAAAACTCGCTGGCAGTCTCACAAAGACTCTTCCTATACGTAATGACAGAGTAGGAGACAGCACTTAGGTTTTTCTGAGCTTTTCATTTACAAGGCCGGTAACAGACAGGAAACACTTCCTTTTGTAACTATTTTTGGTGTTTGTGGGTTTTTTTTATAAACAGATTTATAATTAAAGGACACGTGACTTAATTTTTATTATAAATTATTAGTAATGCAAATTTTAGATACAGAAGGATAATAATAACAATATATTATTATTATTATTATTATTATTATTATTATTTATTATTATTATTATTTATTTATTTTATTTTTTCTAGCGGTGGTTAAAGGGCTGTGGTCTTATTTGGTCAATCATTCTCTTATCTAACCCAAAGTCCCATTGTCATACTTAGCAACTGTGATAACCCTTGCAGTCTAACCAATAGAATGTGGCTTACTGCAAGACGCTAATTTGCATCATTTACTCTGCCGCAGATCCGTGAATCACCCCCCCCCCCCCCCTTTCCCAAGGGGCAAGCAGCAAGGAGAAAGAGAGTGGGGATAACACATACTTGCCTACCCTCACGGAATCCTCGGGAGGCTCCTGAAAATCGAGTGCCAGTCCCGGCTTCCCTGAAAGGTTGGCAAGTCTCCCACAGCGCCGCAGCCCCCCCCCCCCCCGCGCAACCTCTCGGATGCCCACTTACAGAGCACGAGTGGGCGGTCCGAGGGGGACTCGATGATGCAATTGGTTCTGAATCGCATCATTGCAGTACCGCCCTCCATTGTATAATACCTCTAATATCTGCATTATATAACGGGGGCGTGGCCACGATGGCGCAACTGCTACGCCCCCTGTGCTGCCTCCAATAAGTAGTCACGCCCCCTACCCATCCCTATCCCGAGTCACTCCCTACCTTCCAGCCCCCTGCTGTGCCGAGCTGGCTGTACTCTCCCAGAGGGGGCAGCCAGAAAGTTGGCAACTCTGGGATAACATATCTAAGAATGCAGGTCAGTGGCAGACAGTGTGTATAAGCAGGAATGGACTTAAGGGTGAGGGCACTCCTAGGCACAACAGCAGCGGCCGCCCCTCATCTGCCTAATTTTATTCTTTTTATTGATTGGTTATTATAAGTCCTCATTTGATCGTAGCCATTTTAATTGAATAATAAAAAAGCCACTAATTATGATTTTTATTTTATTTTATTATGTAAACATATTTACTAAGTAAGACCAGGGCCATCTTAACAGCAGTGTAGGCCCCTGGGCACAGCAATGCACTGGGCCCCCTACCCATCTTCCAGTGGTAGGGGTGGGGGGTGCTATCAGCGTCAGCTTTAATGTCCCGCGGGCGGTAGGGGTTGTTCTATCTTCTGCTGAGCATGTAGGACCTGGAGCAGTAATTTCTGCTAATTACTCCATTACTACACAGATGGGGTTAAACTGTAGAAGGGGGCATTGGGCTGAATGAAGAAGCCCTGGTACATGACTTCCAGGGTGGTAGGGGGTGTTTAATATGTAGGGGAAGGTGGATAGTGGAGTGGGCTTAATATTCATAATTTTCCAGTAGGAGGGCAGCTTGTTTGACTGCAGATATCTCAAGTTCCTGAAAATATATTTCTTAGCTTTGAATGGGATAAAAAACTAGAGAGTCCCACCTTTCAGAAGGTTCTGGGGACTTGGGTATCAGAGTTCAGGAGCCAGAGCAATTCACCAACGAAAATCTAAAACTGCATATTAGGCGTGTGTAGCTGGAGCAGGGACCAGCTGCTGGAAGGCTGATATCTCTGGTTCTGGGCATAGTAGAGACAAGCTGCCAATGTCCACCAAAAGGGGAGAGTCCAAGGTTTTGGATTATACTCTCAGACAAACTCTATGTCAGACAGAACCTGAGATATCTGGCTGGGAAGAGCAATTAACAGGCTCAGATGGGACCACTGGTTTCATGTTGGATATCTCCGGTTCCCCAGGGCCGAATTTCAAAAATCTGGTACCGCTGGAAAGAGGGGACCCTCAGCTATCAGCCTAGGACCCTTATACTCCTGGGGCCCTTGGGCAAGAGCCCATTGAGCCCATACAAAAAGACGGCCCTGAGTAAGACAGCTTACAGGGGCAGTCTGGGCATGTCCAGTGGTGCTGAGAGAGGGGGGGAGAGGGTACAAGTTACCCGGGCCCAAGTCTGATGGAGGGGCCCAGTGAGGGTCCAGTAGGGGCCCAGGCTCCATCCCTCTTACCTAGCAGCAGAAGCTGCAGCTCTTTCCTCCGCCCAGCACATGCTGCTGTGTACTGGGCTGCAGTGTGGCCATGGAGGTGCTTAAAATACAGATTTTTCCAGTACATGACCACACCTCCTGTGATTAGGCCACACCCCTTGAAAAGTACCTGGGCCCATCCCGGCTCTCGACTGCCCTGGGCATGTCCTATCCGTTTACACTCTATTCAAGATGGCATGTGGTACAGTACAGTGGAAATATTTAGCAGTTACTGGTACTTTTTGGGCAGTACCAACACAAGAATTCAAGTGCCAGAGTCATGTGCCCTGCGTGCCTAATGGGAAATTCACCACTGCTAAGCTAACAGGGGCTATGGACTGACCTGTAAGTCCAAATAAGTGACAGGTAATGAAAGGGAGGCCCCTGAATCCCATAAACTTCTCACAATAACACTAATACCCCTTTTCCACTTGTAGCACGGGTCGCAGCCGGGACCCTGACACGGCTGCGACCCGTGCTAGAGCCCCCTTCTCCACTATAGCTCATCAACCCGGCATATTGCCGGGTTGGTGACGCTGCTGCTGACGTGGCAGGGGCTGCGCTGGGAGATCACATGTTCTCCCAGCGCCGCCCTTCCATACACTGTGAACGGGAGCCGTGACGCATTGACACGGCTTCCGTTTACACTACACAGCTTACCGGGTTGAACACGTGTTCAACCCAGCAAGCTACTCGGGTAGGATTCCCGGATCACTTGATCCGGGAATTTGCAGGGGGAACCGTTTCCATTAGGAAAAAACACGGGTAAATGCGCGCCCCCGCTCATTTACCCGTGTTTTTAGAGCTAGTGGAAAAGGGGTATTAGTGACATTGGGGTAAATGTATGAAGCAGTAATAAGATTGGAGAAGTGAGCCAGTGGAGAAGAACCATTATGAGGTTAGAATGCCTTTAGGGAGTCTATACACCAAAGCTTCCCTGTTGTTGAAGGCTAGCAATGGCTATCACAAGAGACAGAGGCTGGGAGTCCTGCTAAAATACTGGTTTAGTGCCTGGTGTTTGAAGTGATAGGCTCATTTGTGAACTATAAGGAATACCCCTTCCTTATAACAACTCATATATGAATGAATATATATACTGCTGCCCTTATTCTCTGTGTGATTTGGATAGCCGTTAAGACTCTGGCTTTGGGCAGGGGTGTCCTGTTTCCAGAGACTACTGCGCAAATCACGCAATTTTTCTGGTGATATATGTTTGAAGCTCTGGCTGGCGTGGTACTACAGTGGGGATCGAAAGTTTGGGCACCCCAGGCAAAAATTCATTTTAATGTGCAAAAAGAAGCCAAGGAAAGATAGAAAAATCTCCAAAAGGTATCAAATTACAGATTAGACATTCTTATAACATGTCAAAAAAAGTTTGATTTTATTTCCATCATTTACACTTTCAAAAGAACAGAAAACAAAAAATGGCGTCTGCAAAAGTTTGGGCACCCTGCAGAGTTAATACCTTGTACTGCCCCCTTTGGCAAGTATCACAGCTTGTAAACGCTTTTTGTAGCCAGCCAAGAGTCTTTCAATTCTTGATTGAGGTATCTTCGCCCATTCTTCCTTACAAAAGTCTTCCAGTTCTTTGAGATTCCTGGGCTGTCTGTGACGCACTGCTCTTTTAAGGTCTATCCATAGATTTTAAATTATGTTGAGGTCAGGAGATTGTGAAGGCCATGGCAAAACCTTCAATTTACGCCTCTTGATGTAATCCACCGTGGATTTTGAGGTGTGTTTAGGATCATTATCCATTTGTAGAAGCCAGCCTCTCTTTAACTTCAGCTTTTTCACAGATGGCATCAAGTTAGCGTCCAAAATTTGCTGGAATCTTATTGAATCCATTTTTCCTTCTACTCTGGAAATGTTCCCTGTGCCACTGGCTGCAATACAACCCCAAAGCATGATTGATCCACTCCCATGCTTAACAGTTGGACAGAGGTTCTTTTCATTAAATTGTGTGCCCTTCCTTCTCCAAACGTACCTTTGCCCATTCCGGCCAAAAAGTTCTATTTTAACCTCATCGGTCCACAGAACTTTATTCCAAAATGCATCAGGCTTGTCTATATGTTCATTTGCAAACTTCAAACGCTGATTTTTGTGGTGAGGACGTAGAAGAGGTTTTCTTCTGATGATTCTTCCATGAAGACCATATTTGTACAAGTATCTCTTTATAGTGGAATAATGTACCACAACTCCAGTGTCTGCCAGATCTTCCTGGAGGTATCGTGCAGTCAAACGTGGATTTTGACTTGCTTTTTTCACAGTCCTGCGAGCTGTTCTGTCTGATATTTTTCTTGGTCTTCCAGATCTTGCTTTAACTTCCACTGTTCCTGATGACTGCCATTTCTTAATTACATTCCGAACAGAGGATATGGGCATCTGATAACGCTTTGCTCTCTTCTTATAGCCTTCTCCTGCTTTGTGAGCATCAACTATTCTCAGTTTCAGTGTTCTACATAACTGCTTAGAGGAACCCATGGTGCTGATTGTTGGAGCAAGGTCAGATGAGTCTGGGCTTTTAAAACCTTTGAGATTGACATCCCCTGGTCTTTCCAGACGATGATTGAGAACAATCCATGACACTGCCAGGTCACAGCTGTCAAAAGGGGGCAGTACAAGGTATTAACTCTGCAGGGTGCCCAAACTTTTGCAGACGCCATTTTTTGTTTTCTGTTCTTTTGATAGTGTAAATGATGGAAATAAAATCAAACTTTTTTTGACATGTTATAAGAATGTCTAATCTGTAATTTGATGCCTTTTGGAGATTTTTCCATCTTTCCTTGGCTTCTTTTTGCACATTAAAATGAATTTTTGCCTGGGGTGCCCAAACTTTCGATCCCCACTGTATGGAGGAATAAGTATAATACTAAGGGTGTGTGGTGTGGGTTCCCCCTGTACCCAGGTGCCTGTGTGCTCCGCAGATCCTGAACCCATTGTAGATACGCCAATGCATCCATGCAGTGTTTACATTTTTTGCCTTGAAGTAGGTTCATGAACAGATTTTGGGGTATATGCAATTGCGGTCGAATTGCCGCAAATGTCGAAAAATGGGGCATTTTCGACACAAAAAATATATTCGACAATGCAATACAGTACTTTTCGACAAAAAAAATGACTTTTCAGATTCGACTTTTTGAAATTCGACATGTCTGCAATGGTAAAAATGCGGCTTTTCCACAAAAGTATATTCAATTGAAAAATGTCGATTCGACAACAGTGCTTTTCGACAGTAAATTCGTCAATTTCATTCCGCCTCACTTTGCTGGCGGAATCTAATTAAAAAAAATTAAAACATGTTTTTTTGTGGTTTTTTTTTTATTGCTAATAGCATATCTATTTATATTAGAAGGGATTAGGTACTTGGTTTGTCTATTAGGATTTACAACTATTATTTATATACTAGGTGCTTCATCGCACCCTACGGGCGCTCTTCACACCGTCGCAAGGGGCTACGCCCCCTTAACCCTTGCATGCCTTTCTGGGGTTTAATATTTGTATTATATGGAGTATTACCTGCATTCCTTTGTTAGTGGTTAAATATTGCACAATGAAAGGGCGTGCGATGGTGAAGGAGGCGCAGCCCCTTGCGACGGCGTGAACAGCACCTGCAGGGCACGATGTACAGAATGTAGCGGGTGCGGGGGGGACTGCGGATGGTGTCTGTAGATGCTGCGGGTGGAGGGGAGGCAGAAGTGGGGGTGGGGCCCGGATGGGGAAGGTTCGGGAGGTGCTGCGCGTGGGGGAGGGGCAGAGGAGTGGGGGATGCAGATGGGGGAGGGGTCCGGAGGCACCGCAGGTGGGGGAGGGGCAGGGGTGCCACGGGTGGGAGAGGGGCAGGTGTGGGGATGTTGTGGATGGGGGAAGGGTTCCGGAGGTGCTGTGGGATGGGAAGGGACGGGTGTGCCGGGGGTTGGGTAGGGGACCGCAGGCACCATGGGTAGGGTAGGGGCAGGTACGGGTGTTGCGGCGGATGGGAAAGGAGGTCCGGAGGTGCTGCAGGTGGTGGAGGGGCAGGTGCAGGGGTGCCATTGGTGGGGGAGGGGTGGGTGAGGGGGGGACCGCTGATGGAGGAGGGTGTCTGCAGATGCTGCGGGTGGAGGGGGGCAGGTGTGGGGGGAGAGGTATAAGGGGGGTGAATGGTGGAAGGGGCCTGGAGGTGCTGTGGGTGGTGAAGGGGTGGAGGAGTGGGAGCCACGGGTGGTGTAGGGGGTCTGGAGGCACAGCATGTGGGGGAGGGGTGGAGTGCCGCATGTGGTGGAGGGGAAGGTGCGGAGGTGTGGTGCATTGGGGAGAGGTCTGGAGGCGCTGCGGGTACTGTACATGCCATAAAAGGTAGTTGGAGGGTATGCAGTAACAGGGCCAGGACAGGGGTGACAGGGTCAGTACAGGGTTGACGGGGCCAGGACAGGGGTGATGGTGCCAGGATAGGGGTGACGGGGCCAGGACAGGGGTGACGGGGCCAGGACAGGGGTGACGGGGCCAGGACAGGGGTGACAGGGCCAGGACAGAAATGATAGGGACAGGATAGGGGTGACAGGGCCAGGGTAGGGGCGGCAGGACCAGGACAGGGGTGACGGGGCCAGTATAGGGTTCACAGGGCAAGCACAGGGGTGACAGGGCCAGGATAGGGGTAACAGGGCCAGCATAAGGGTGACAGGGCCAGGATAAGGGTGACAGGGCCAGAATAAGGGTGGCAGGGCAAGGCCAGGGACATGACAGAACACAGGGCACGGGAGAGATTGGTATTAGGGACAAAACAGTGGTGACAGACAGATGTGTCTTACCGGAGTCACTGCTGCTGGCTGCTGCTGTTCCATTCCAACCTGTTGGGATCTGCTGCTGCTGGAGACTTGGCATGGCTGACTCTCTCAGGCTGGAGTCCTGCTTTCTCTGCCAGTCCGCATCCCTCCCCCCCCTCCTCAGTCACACACCGCAGACCTCGCGCAGCTGCCGGGCACTGTGGTAAGGTGAGACTGGAAATGACTGGTTAGCCCCCAGGAGATGCTGCGGCTGGAGGGAGGAGGGGGTCATAGCATGCACGTTGCGCTGACCTCACGGCTTCCGGGCACTGTGGTAAGGGGAGACTGGGAGTGACTGGTTAGCTCCCAGGAGACGCTGCGGCTGGAGGGAGGAGTGGGTCAGAGCCTGCAAGCAGCTCGGATTTCTGCAGCGCTACCCGCCAGCTAAAGTGTGTGAATGAGCTGGGCGCACTCCACTGCGGGTGGCAGCGCTGCAGCTAGCGGTGGGGTTGCCGGGGCTGGAGATAACAGAGGCAGTATGGAACCTGCACAGCGGCAGGTGCCTCACTAAACTGCAGCTAAGAAGCGTGGAGTGTGTCAGAAAGTGACGCTCCTCCGCACCAGAGAGACCCTGCTGAGTATGCCGATGTGGGGGGTCAAGCACACAGTGAGCCGGTGCCCGTCTGTCTGTATGACATACCCCTCACACACCCCCATACCTCCCAAATGTCCCGATTTTCGCGGGACAGTCCCATTTTTTGGGGTCTGCCCCGCTGTCCCACCCGCGGGTCGCAGTGTCCTGCGGTGGGGGGGGGGCAGTTGGAAAGCTCCTGTACTCGCTGTTCTGCTTAGCAGAGCAGCGGTGAATAGTGGAGACAGAGGGAGAGGGGGCATCAGGGGGTACGGATTAATGGGGGGGTTCCAGCAGCAGAGCCGGATTAAGGGGGGGGGGGATACGTACCGTTGGCCCCACAGTTTTAGAGCCCCCCCCCCGGCTGGAGTAGCTCTGTCCCAGCTCAGAAGCTCCCCCCCCCCCGTCCTGCCAGCAACAGTGGCAGCATTGTGCTACAGTCAGCACACGCTGCTGCATATTGGCAGGTCTGTGGTGTTGCAGGGAGGCAGCAGTCTCCCTGCTTTCTTCTCCCTGTGCGGGTGTGTAGGGGGAGCGACCACCTCCTCTGGATTTAGCCCTAGCTGAGGGGCCAAAATCCCATAAAAAATATATATATATATTGGAATTTGCATAAGGGGGCGTGGCCGCGCGGTCCGCGATTAGGCCACGCCCCCAACCCCCAGCAGGCACAGCAATGAGATAGGGCTCCCCTGTCTCAAGTGCCCTGGGCCCCCCGGACTCATAATCAGCCCCTGGGGGCATGCCAGCAGCTCACAGAGCGCTGGGCATGCCCCCTCACTGATGAAAACGGGGACCCTCCCGTGAAGCCACGCCCCCTTTTCGCGGAGTGTTTCCCTCCTTCTGCCTGGAGAAAGCTCCTGCAGAAAGCTGGGAGGTATGCAGCCCTGTCTGTGACATGCCCAATGTCCATGCTATCTGCTTCTGCTCCTAGTCTCCTGTAGATTTGGCCAGATCTCTGTGACTCATTTGAATAACTCCGCCCACTGTTGTGACTCCGCCCAGCGTTAGCAAATGAATCACAAGGTCACAGAATAGGGCTATTATATAGGAGATTTTAACTGACTAAAATTGAGAGAGCATGGTTTTCAGTGGGAAGGGGTGGGAATGGGTTAAAATTCTGAAAAAAAAATGCGTGGGGTCCCCCCTCCTAAGCATAACCAGCCTCTGGCTCTTTGAGCCGGTCCTGGTTGTAAAAATACGGGGGGGAAATTGACTGGGGATCACCCGTATATTTAGAACCAGCACCGGGCTCTGCGTCCGGTCCTGGTGCAAAAATACGGGGGACAAAAAGCGTAGGGGTCCCCCGTATTTTTTGAACCAGCACTGGGCTCCACTAGCTGGAGAGATAATGCCACAGCCGGGGGACACTTTTATACCGGTCCCTGCGGCCGTGGCATTAAATACCCAACTAGTCACCACTGGCCGGGGTACCCTGGAGGAGTGGGGACCCCTTAAATCAAGGGGTCCCCCCCTCCAGCCACCCAAGGGCCAGGGGTGAAGCCCGAGGCTGTCTCCCCCAACTATGGGCTGCGGATGGGGGGCTGATAGCCTTGTGTAAAATTAAAGAATATTGTTTTTTGTGCAGAAGAACTACAAGTCCCAGCAAGCCTCCCCCGCAAGCTGGTACTTGGAGAACCACAAGTACCAGTATGCGGGGGTAAAACGGGCCCGCTGGTATCTGTAATTCTTCTGCAAAAAAAAATACCCAAATAAAAACAGGACACGAACACCTTGAAAGTAAAACCTTAGGACAGTCAGGGTCTCAACCCATGCCTAATCCGATGTCGCAGAGGCCGTCGGGGTCTCAGAAGCGCCCACTATCCCAAATTGTTGACACAGATACCGACATGGATTCTGACTTCAGTCTCGATTACGATGATGCAAAGTTACAGCCTAAATTGGCTAAAGCCATCCGTTATATGATTATAGCAATGAAGGATGTGTTGCACATCACAGAGGAAACCCCAGTCCCTGACAAGAGGGTTCATATGTATGGGGAAAAAAGGCAGGAGGTGACCTTTCCCCCTTCACATGAGCTAAATGAGTTATGTGAAAAGACTTGGGAATCTCCAGATAAAAAACTGATTTCCAAGAGGATGCTTATGGCGTATCCCTTCCCGCCAACGGACAGGTTACGCTGGGAATCCTCCCCTAGGGTGGACAAAGCTCTAACACGCTTATCCAAGAGGGTAGCCCTGCCGTCACAGGATACGGCCACCCTAAAAGATGCTGCGGATAGAAAGCAAGAGGGTACCCTGAAGTCCATTTTTACACATTCAGGTACCTTACTAAGGCCGGCAATTGCGTCGGCCTGGGTGTGTAGTGCTGTAGCAGCATGAACGGATACCTTGTCTGAGGAACTTGATACCTTAGACAAGGATACTATATTAATGACCCTGGGGCATATAAAAGACGCTGTCCTATATATGAGAGATGCTCAAAGAGACATTAGCCTACTGGGCTCTAGAATAAATGCAATGTCGATTTCTGCCAGAAGGGTCCTGTGGACTCGGCAATGGACAGGCGATGCCGACTCAAAAAGGCACATGGAGGTTTTACCTTACAAGGGTGAGGAACTGTTTGGGGAGGGTCTCTCGGACCTGGTCTCCACAGCTACTGCTGGAAAGTCAAATTTTTTGCCATATGTTCCCTCACAACCTAAGAAAGCACCGTATTACCAAATGCAGTCCTTTCGATCACAAAAAGGCAAGAAAGTCCGAGGTGCGTCCTTTCTTGCCAGAGGCAGGGGCAGAGGAAGGAAGCTGCACAACACAGCTAGTTCCCAGGAACAGAAGTCCTCCCCGGCTTCCACTAAATCCACCGCATGACGCTGGGGCTCCACAGGCGGAGCTAGGCCCGGTGGGGGCGCATCTCCGAAATTTCAGCCGGAAGTGGGTTCACTCCCAGGTGGATCCCTGGGCAATAGAGATTGTGTCTCAGGGATACAAGCTGGAATTCGAAGAGATGCCCCCTCACCGATACTTCAAATCGGCCCTGCCAGCTTCCCCATTAGAGAGGAAAGTAGTGTTAGCTGCAATTCACAAATTGTATCTCGAGCAGGTGGTGGTCAAGGTTCCCCTCCTTCAACAAGGGAAGGGTTATTATTCGACCATGTTTGTGGTACCGAAACCAGACGGTTCGGTCAGACCCATATTAAATTTAAAATCTCTGAACATATACCTGAAAAGGTTCAAGTTCAAGATGGAATCGCTCAGAGCGGTCATTGCAAGCCTGGAAGAGGGGGATTTTATGGTGTCTCTGGACATAAAGGATGCATACCTTCATGTCCCCATTTATCCACCTCATCAGGCGTACCTCAGATTTGTGGTACAGGATTGTCATTACCAATTTCAGACGTTGCCGTTTGGTCTCTCCACGGCACCGAGAATATTTACCAAGGTGATGGCAGAAATGATGGTACTCCTGCGGAAGCAAGGGGTCACAATTATCCCATACTTGGACGATCTCCTCATAAAAGCAAGATCAAGAGAGCAGTTACTGGTCAGCGTAGCACGCTCTCTGGAAGTGTTAGGACAGCACGGCTGGATTCTAAATATTCCAAAGTCGCAGTTGATGCCTACGACTCGTCTGCCCCTCCTGGGCATGATTCTGGACACAGACCAGAAGAGGGTTTATCTCCCGATGGAGAAGGCTCAGGAACTCATGACACTGGTCAGAGACCTATTAAAACCAAAAAAGGTGTCGGTGCATCACTGCACACGAGTCCTGGGAAAGATGGTGGCATCATACGAGGCCATTCCCTTCGGCAGGTTCCATGCGAGGACCTTTCAATGGGATCTCCTGGACAAGTGGTCCGGATCACATCTTCAGATGCATCGGTTAATCACCCTATCCCCCAGGGCCAGGGTGTCTCTCCTGTGGTGGCTGCAGAGTGCTCACCTTCTGGAGGGCCGCAGATTCGGCATTCAGGACTGGGTCCTGGTGACCACGGATGCAAGCCTCCGGGGGTGGGGGGCAGTCACGCAGGGAAGAAATTTCCAAGGCCTGTGGTCAAGTCAGGAGACTTGCCTTCACATCAATATCCTGGAACTAAGGGCCATATACAACGCCCTACGTCAAGCGGAGTCCCTACTTCGCGACCAACCGGTTCTGATTCAGTCAGACAACATAACCGCAGTGGCTCATGTAAACCGCCAAGACGGCACAAGGAGCAGAGTGGCAATGGCGGAAGCCACAAGGATTCTTCGCTGGGCGGAGAATCACGTAAGTGCACTGTCAGCAGTGTTCATCCCGGGAGTGGACAACTGGGAAGCAGACTTCCTCAGCAGACACGACCTCCACCCGGGAGAGTGGGGACTACATCAAGAAGTCTTCACACAGATTACAAGTCGGTGGGAACTACCACAGATAGACATGATGGCGTCACGCCTCAACAAAAAGCTACAGAGCTATTGCGCCAGGTCAAGGGACCCTCAGGCGGTAACTGTAGATGCCCTGGTGACACCGTGTGTGTTCCAGTTGGTCTATGTATTTCCTCCTCTTCCTCTCATACCCAAGGTGCTGAGGATAATAAGAAAAAGAGGAGTAAGAAAAATTCTCATTGTTCCAGATTGGCCACGAAGGACTTGGTATCCAGATCTGCAAGAATTGCTCACAGAGGATCCGTGGCTTCTTCCTCTAAAACAGGACCTGTTGCAACAGGGACCCTGTCTCTTCCAAGACTTACAGCGGCTGCGTTTGACGGCATGGCGGTTGAACGCCGGATCCTAGCAGAAAATGGTATTCCGGAGGAGGTCATTCCTACGCTGATAAAAGCTAGGAAGGACGTAACAGCTAAACATTATCACCGGATATGGCGAAAATATGTTTCTTGGTGTGAGGCCAGCAATGCTCCTACAGAGGAGTTTCAGCTGGGCCGTTTCCTTCACTTCCTTCAGTCAGGAGTGGATTTGGGCCTGAAGTTAGGCTCAATTAAGGTCCAGATTTCGTCCCTTTCCATTTTCTTTCAAAAGGAGTTGGCTTCTCTGCCAGAAGTTCAGACGTTTGTGAAAGGAGTGCTGCATATTCAGCCTCCCTTTGTGCCTCCAGTGGCACCTTGGGATCTTAACGTGGTGTTGAGTTTCCTGAAATCACACTGGTTTGAACCACTTAAGACAGTGGAGTTGAAATATCTCACGTGGAAGGTGGTCATGCTATTAGCCTTGGCTTCGGCTAAGCGCGTGTCAGAATTAGCGGCTTTGTCTCATAAAAGCCCATATCTGATTTTCCATATGGATAGAGCGGAATTGAGGACACGTCCACAATTTCTGCCAAAAGTGGTCTCATCCTTTCATATGAATCAACCTATTGTGGTGCCTGTGGCTACTCGTGACTTGGAGGATTCCGAGTTACTTGATGTGGTCAGGGCTTTAAAAGTTTATGTAGCCAGAACGGCTAGAGTCAGGAAAACGGAGTCACTGTTTATCCTGTATGCATCCAACAAGCTTGGTGCTCCTGCTTCAAAGCAGACTATTGCTCGCTGGATCTGTAACACGATTCAGCAGGCTCATTCTGTGGCTGGATTGCCGCAGCCAAAATCAGTGAAAGCCCATTCCACTAGGAAGGTGGGCTCTTCTTGGGCGGCTGCCCGAGGGGTCTCGGCATTACAGCTATGCCAAGCTGCTACTTGGTCAGGTGCAAATACGTTTGCAAAGTTCTACAAGTTTGATACCCTGGCTGAGGAGGACCTATCGTTTACTCAATCGGTGCTGCAGAGTCATCCGCACTCTCCTGCCCGTTTGGGAGCTTTGGTATAATCCCCATGGTCCTTACGGAGTCCCCAGCATCCACTAGGACGTTAGAGAAAATAAGATTTTACTTACCGGTAAATCTATTTCTCGTAGTCCGTAGTGGATGCTGGGCGCCCGTCCCAAGTGCGGACTTTTTCTGCAATGCTTGTATATAGTTATTGCTTAAATAAGGGTTATGTATAGTTGCATCAGGGTTTATCTGATGCTCTGTTATTGTTCATACTGTTAACTGGGTAAAGTTATCACAAGTTATACGGTGTGATTGGTGTGGCTGGTATGAGTCTTACCCTGGATTCCCAAAATCCTTTCCTTGTACTGTCAGCTCTTCCGGGCACAGTTTCTTTAACTGAGGTCTGGAGGAGGGACATAGAGGGAGGAGCTAGAGCACACCAGAATCCAAATTCTTTGTTAAAGTGCCCATGTCTCCTGCGGAGCCCGTCTATTCCCCATGGTCCTTACGGAGTCCCCAGCATCCACTACGGACTACGAGAAATAGATTTAACGGTAAGTAAAATCTTATTTTTTGCACCAGGACCGGACGCAGAGCCCGGTGCTGGTTCTAAAAATACAGGGGATCCCCTGTCCATTTCCCCCCCGTATTTTTACAACCAGGGCCAGCTCAAAGAGCCCCAGGCTAGTTATGCTTAGGAGGGGGGGCCCCCCCGCAATTTTTTTTCTGTGTATTTTAACCATTTTTGCGCCGTCTGAAAAGTCGAATCCAGGACGCACTTATCCGTCAATTGGTCCGTTTTTCGACAGCGGGACTGTCGAATCCGTTTTTTTATTTTATATGTCGAATTCCGGCACCCGCCGGCCGGAATTCGACGGTCGAATTGTGTCGAATTTAAAAACGGGCGAAAAAAAGACGCAATTCGCCCGGGATTGCATATACCTTATCTTTAAAATTGGTCAAGTAAAACCTTTGTTTTATCTGTACATTTAATATGAAAATGGATTATAAATATCTCTCTGGGCCAGACTGCCATAACATTTTGTACAACAAATACACAGTTGGATTTAATTAACACCTTTTCTGGTTAGGAGAACAGAAGTATTGTGAAATCTTTCACACAGGGAGGATTAAAATAGCTGTTCCTGAGCAATAAGTGCATATCATTTTACCTTACATGGTAAGCGATTCAAACTATAAAGTTTAGAGGTTACGTTATATATTGTACTGTTATAAAGTCACTGTTGTGGTGGAGACCAAGGCCGGATTTCCGTGCGCAGATCCGCCATGTTACAATTTGTCATCAACACGCACGCACTAAATAAGCAGATCTTTAATAGGTCCTAAAGGTGGGTACACACTGGCCGATATATCGTCCGTTCTATTGAACGGCCGATATATAGCGGGTCCGTCGGCCAGTGTGTATGGGCGATATGTCTGTGAACTCCGTAGTTCACAGACATGTCGTGTCGGCCCCGGAGCACAGCCGATGGCCAATATATCTACCGATATATTGGCGCATCGCTGTGTGTGTATGGGCAAACAGCCAGCCGCCCGTACAAATGCTGCGAAGGCCAGCTGTAATTGACAGCTGAACTGGGCGGGCGTGTGTACACGCCCCCCCAGTTCATGACGTCAGTCCCCGACGGATCGGACAGTGTGTATGCCCAGCACACTGCCCGATCCGTCCATAGATATATCTGCAGATCAGTTGATCTGCAGATATATCTATCAGTGTGTACCCACCTTAACTCAGGTTACTTGGTTGGTTCCACAACCAATATGTAATGAATAATAATTTGGACTGCCCTAATCGGACTGTTGAGGGTAAAAGTCAAAACACTATTCATATTTAGAAAACCGGTCTACTGCTTGACATAGTAATACAATTAAAATATATTAAGAGTGTCTCTATAGGTTTATCTGGTGAAGTGGACTGATGCTTGCAGTCTTCTAGGTAACTGAAATACCTGTACAGACAAATGTTTAGTGGATTAACGCAGAGGAATGGCTAATCATGTGCTGTGCTTTGACATTTCAACATCTTTTTCTATATCAGCACCACTATGAGCAATAACGAATATTTTACTAGGCATATGAGGCACGCGGCTAGGGGTGCTATATGGTGGGGCAGAACAACAGGCCACCCGGCCCCCACATCAGATCCATTATTTATGCAGTGCCAGAAGGGAAGGAAAGGAGGGGGGGGGGGGGGGGGGGGTCACTGAAGGTGATTTGCGTGCAGGAGGTGTGGGAAAGTTGGGGCTAGTTGCCTAATTGTTGTCTTCTAGGAGGCTTCATTCTGGACCAGCAGGCCTCGGACATCATCAAGGGGAGTACAAGCATGAGGCTGCCTGTCACTGCCGCTGGGCAGCTCTGCAGCTTTGCTTAACTGCAGTTAAGGGCAGTTGTGAAGGGTTGCATGGGGGGGGGGGGGGGGGAATAATGCTACTAGGGGCAACCTTACCTCTAAATCCACCTCTGTCTGTTGGTTCATAGGTATCCCTATATCTGTTTTTTTATGAATTTGTGCATCCTCAGTTACATTACAATTCCTCTCCATCACGGCCGAGCCTTCCAAAAAAAAAAAAACAGAAGAAAAACAAAAAAGGGAAACTATTTTAATCTCACAAATCACGTGTCCGAACACTAGGATCGATATTGGCCTCTGAGATTTACCGTTATTTCATGAACCCATTATTTACTGACCCACTCTGTCTTCCTCACTAACTAGTCTCACCCAGCTGGCTGTATGAATGATGGCTCTCATTCCGAGTTGTTCGCTCGCAAGCTGCTTTTAGCAGCTTTGCACACGCTTTGCCGCCGCCTACTGGGAGTGAATCTTAGCTTATCAAAATTGCGAACGAAAGATTCGCAATATTGCGAAAAGACTTCTCTGTGCAGTTTCTGAGTAGCTCCAGACTTACTCGGCAACTGCGATCAGTTCAGTCAGTTTCGTTGCTGGTTTGACGTCACAAACACACCCAGCGTTCGCCCAGACACTCCCCCGTTTCTTCAGACACTCCCGCGTTTTTCCCAGAAACGGCAGCGTTTTTTCACACACACCCATAAAACGGCCAGTTTCCGCCCAGAAACACCCACTTCCTGTCAATCACATTACGATCACCAGAACGAAGAAAAAACCTTGTAATGCCGTGAGTAAAATACCTAACTGCATAGCAAATTTACTTGGCGCAGTCGCACTGCGGACATTGCGCATGCGCATTAGCGACTAATCGCTCCGTTGCGGAAAAAAAAATAACGAGCGATCAACTCGGAATGACCACCGATGTTACTACCAGCTAATTCTAACTACTGCAGTATCCTGTGCACTATGTATGTCCTAAAAAACTCCAACTCTTCCACCTCCCAGGAGAAAGCAGCTGCCGAGATAGACTCAATCAATCTGATTTATGTTTTACTGTGCTTACAGAATCTAAATTAATGTTCAGCGCATGATAGAAGTTACAGGTTGTTTGCTGTTTGCTGCTTTTTATATATGAAGAATTACATCATTACAAATGTCTGGTATGAATCAATATTCCATTTCAGTAATAATGCTCTCATTTTTCTTTTTGAATTGTCCATGACTCCAGGGGAAGTATCTTCCTAATTATCTCACAAGGAAACCTTGACGCTTAGAAAATTTGTAATTAGGTCCGATCGCTTATGTATTCTGTCTGTCTGTTAAAGTTTATGGGAGTACAGGTATGTCTCACACCACCTATCAACAGAGTAAGGCCTCTGGGGTCTATTCATGAAGCAGTGAAAAGAGTGGAGAAGTGAGCCTGTGGAGAAGTTGTCCATGGCAACCAATCGGCTGCTTCGTACATTTGTATAGTATGCAAATTATAAATGTTACTTCAGTGTTGATTGGTTGCCATTGGCAACTTCTCCACTGGCTCACCTCTCCACTCTGTTCACTGCTTTATGAATAGACCCCATCGTGATGTGATTTGTGATACCTTGCCACATCATACTTACAAATGTCTTCTGCCATCCCTCCTGAGAGAAGGTCCAAATGGGATGAGTGGGCGTAATTACGGCTCCACTGAGCAATGCAGCAATTTGTGTCAGTTCGCATAGGGGGCATGGCTATAAGGACATGACTTGCGGTGAATCACGTAATTAGGCCACCAAGTACCCACTATACTGGTGTTCGGGAGGCTGGTCTACTCTCGTGGGGGAACTCGGAATCTCCAGCATGGTGAGCGCTCTTCCTGGAGCTTCACCTGGTCTCCAGGCAGACCAAGAGGTCTCATAGTCGTCCAGGCGTCTCCCAAACATTATGGGAGAATAGGCAACTATAATTATGATGTACATTTAATTAATTGCATAACTCCCAACAAGGGGGGGTCATTCCGAGTTGATCCTACGTAGCAACTTTTTGCTGCCCTGCGATCAACTAGACGCCGCCTATGGGGGAGTGTATTTCTGCATAGCAGGGCTTCGAACGCTTGTGCAGCCCTGCTATGCAAAAAAAGTTTCCTGTAAAAGAAGACCGGGGTCAGAGTTACTTACCCTGTGCGATCGTTCCAGCGATGCATGTCCCGAAATTGACGTCAGACATCCACCATCCAAACGCCTGGACTTGCCTGCGTTGGACTCCCCACTCCCCGAAAACGGTGAGTTGCCGCCTGGATCCGCCTTCCTCCTGTCAATCTTCTTGTGGTCGCCGCTGTGACCGCTTTCTTCGTTCGTGGCGTCGCTGCCCAGCAACAGCCGTCGCCAGGCAATGACGCACCTGCGCAATGCGACCGCAGCACATTCGCAGTTCTGACTCGATCGCACGCTGCGCTTCCTCGTAGCCGTGCGAACGAGTCAGAACTGCGCAGCGTGCGATCGGGTCGGAATGACCCCCAATGAGAGTTAAGCTGTTCAGGACTGGTGGAGTGGCCACGTTGCAGATGGGGGTGTATCTCTGTATCAAAGGGGGTGTATCCTCTGTCATCGCTCTAGTCCCCTTCTATCACCCCTTTTCTCTATCGTCCTAGTGGATGCTGGGGTTCCTGAAAGGACCATGGGGAATAGCGGCTCCGCAGGAGACAGGGCACAAAAGTAAAGCTTTCCGATCAGGTGGTGTGCACTGGCTCCTCCCCCTATGACCCTCCTCCAAGCCAGTTAGATTTTTGTGCCCGGCCGAGAAGGGTGCAATCTAGGTGGCTCTCCTAAAGAGCTGCTTAGAAAAGTTTAGCTTAGGTTTTTTATTTTACAGTGAGTCCTGCTGGCAACAGGATCACTGCAACGAGGGACTTAGGGGAGAAGAAGTGAACTCACCTGCGTGCAGGATGGATTGGCTTCTTGGCTACTGGACATCAGCTCCAGAGGGACGATCACAGGTACAGCCTGGATGGTCACCGGAGCCTTGCCGCCGGCCCCCTTGCAGATGCTGAAGTAAGAAGAGGTCCAGAATCGGCGGCAGAAGACTCCTCAGTCTTCTAAAGGTAGCGCACAGCACTGCAGCTGTGCGCCATTTTCCTCTCAGCACACTTCACACGGCAGTCACTGAGGGTGCAGGGCGCTGGGAGGGGGGCGCCCTGGGAGGCAAATGAATACCTATTTTGGCTAAAAATACCTCACATATAGCCTCCGGAGGCTATATGGAGATATTTAACCCCTGCCAGAATCCGTTAAGAGCGGGAGACGAGGCTGCCGAAAAAGGGGCGGGGCCTATCTCCTCAGCACACAGCGCCATTTTCCCTCACAGAAAGGCTGGAGGGAAGGCTCCCAGGCTCTCCCCTGCACTGCACTACAGAAACAGGGTTAAAACAGAGAGGGGGGGCACTAATTTGGCGTTAGAAATATATAAAAAAGATGCTATAAGGGAAAACACTTATATAAGGTTGTCCCTATATAATTATAGCGTTTTTGGTGTGTGCTGGTAAACTCTCCCTCTGTCTCTCCAAAGGGCTAGTGGGTCCTGTCCTCTATCAGAGCATTCCCTGTGTGTGTGCTGTGTGTCGGTACGTGTGTGTCGACATGTATGAGGACGATGTTGGTGAGGAGGCGGAGCAATTGCCTGTAATGGTGATGTCACTCTCTAGGGAGTCGACACCGGAATGGATGGCTTATTTAGGGAATTACGTGATAATGTCAACACGCTGCAAGGTCGGTTGACGACATGAGACGGCCGACAAACAATTAGTACCGGTCCAGACGTCTCAAAAACACCGTCAGGGGTTTTAAAACGCCCGTTTACTTTAGTCGGTCGACACAGACACAGACAGGGACACTGAATCCAGTGTCGACGGTGAATAAACAAACGTATTCCTTATTAGGGCCACACGTTAAAGGCAATGAAGGAGGTGTTACATATTTCTGATACTACAAGTACCACAAAAGAGGGTATTATGTGGGATGTGAAAAAACTACCGTAGTTTTTCCTGAATCAGATAAATTAAATAAAGTGTGTGATGATGCGTGGGTTCCCCCCGATAGAAAATTATGGGCGGTATACCCTTTCCCGCCAGAAGTTAGGGCGCGTTGGGAAACACCCCTTAGGGTGGATAAGGCGCTCACACGCTTATCAAAACAAGTGGCGGTACCGTCTATAGATAGGGCCGTCCTCAAGGACCAGCTGACAGGAGGCTGGAAAATATCATAAAAAGTATATACACACATACTGGTGTTATACTGCGACCAGCGATCGCCTCAGCCTGGATGTGCAGAGCTGGGGTGGCTTGGTCGGATTCCCTGACTAAAAATATTGATACCCTTGACAGAGACAGTATTTTATTGACTATAGAGCATTTAAAGGATGCATTTCTATATATGCGAGATGCACAGAGGGATATTTGCACTCTGGCATCAAGAGTAAATGCGATGTCCATATCTGCCAGAAGATGTTATGGACACGACAGTGGTCAGGTGATGCAGATTCCAAACGGCACAAAGGTGTATTGCCGTATAAAGGAAGAGGAGTTATTTGGGGTCGGTCCATCGGACCTGGTGGCCACGGCAACTGCTGGAAAATCCACCGTTTTTACCCTAAGTCACATCTCTGCAGAAAAAGACACCGTCTTTTCAGCCTCAGTCCTTTCGTCCCTATAAGATCATATCTGCCCAGGGATAGAGGAAAGGGAAGAAGACTGCAGCAGGCAGCCCATTCCCAGGAACAGAAGCGTTCCACCGCTTCTGACAAGTTCTCAGCATGGCGCTGAGACCGTACAGGACCCCTGGATCCTACAAGTAGTATCCCAGGGGTACAGATTGGAATGTCGAGACGTTTCCCCTTCGCAGGCTCCTGAAGTCTGTTTTACCAAGGTCTCCCTCCGACAAGGAGGCAGTATGGGAAAAAATTCACAAGCTGTATTCCCAGCAGGTGATAATTAAATTACCCCTCCTACTACAAGAAAAGGGGTATTATTCCACACTATATTGTGGTACTGAAGCCAGAAGGCTAGGTGAGACTTATTCTAAAAAATTTTTTTGAACACTTACAAAGGTTCAAATCAAGATGGAGTCACTCAGAGCAGTGATAACGAACCAGGAAGAAGGGGACTATATAGTGTCCCGGGACATCAGGGATGCTTACCTCTATGTCCCAAATTTGCCCTTCTCACTAAGGGTACCTCAGGTTCGTGGTGCAGAACTGTCACTATCAGTTTCAGACGCTGCCGTTTGGATTGTCCACGGCACCCCGGGTCTTTACCAAGGTAATGGCCGAAATGATGATTCTTCTTCGAAGAAAAGGCGTCTTAATTATCCCTTACTTGGACGATCTCCTGATAAGGGCATAGTCCAGGGAACAGTTGGAGGTCGGAGTAGCACTATCTCGGATACTGCTACAACAGCACGGGTGGATTCTAAATATTCCAAAATCGCAGCTGATCCCGACGACACGTCTGCTGTGCCTAGGGATGATTCTGGACACAGTCCAGAAAAAGGTGTTTCTCCCGGAAGAGAAAGCCAGGGAGTTATCCGAGCTAGTCAGGAACCTCCTAAAAACAGTGCATCATTGCACAAGGGTCCTGGTAAAAATGGTGGCTTCCTACGAAGCAATTCCATTCGGCAGATTTCACGCAAGAACTTTTCAGTGGGATCTGCTGGACAAATGGTCCGGATCGCATCTTCAGATGCATCAGCGGATAACCCTATATCCAAGGACAAGGGTGTCTCTCCTGTGGTGGTTATAGAGTGCTCATCTTCTAGAGGGCCGCAGATTCGGCATTCAGGATTGGATGCTGGTGACCACGGAGCCCAGCCCGAGAGGCTGGGGAGCAGTCACACAAGGAAAAAATTTCCAGGGAGTGTGATCAAGTCTGGAGACTTTTCTCCACATAAATATACTGGAGCTAAGGGTAAATTTATAATGCTCTAAGCTTAGCAAGACCTCTGCTTCAAGGTCAGCCGGTATTGATCCAGTGGGAAAAACATCACGGCAGTCGCCCACGTAAACAGACAGGGCGACACAAGAAGCAGGAGGGCAATGGCAAAAACTGCAAGGACTTTTCGCTGGGCGGAAAATCATGTGATAGCACTGTCAGCAGTGTTTCATCCCGGGAATGGAAACTGGGAAGCAGACTTCCTCAGCAGGCACGACCTCCACCCGGGAGAGTGGAAACTTCATCGGGAAGTTTTTTCCACATGATTGTAAACCGTTGGGAAATACCAAAGGTGGACATGATGGCGTCCCGTCTGAACAAAAAACGGGACAGGTATTGCGCCAGGTCAAGAGACCCTCAGGCAATAGCTGTGGACGTTCTGGTAACACCGTGGGTGTACCAGTCGGTGTATGTGTTCCCTCCTCTGCTTCTCATACCTAAGGTGCTGAGAATTATAAGACGTAGAGGAGTAAGAACTATACTCATGGCTCCGGATTGGCCAAGAAGGACTTGGTACCCGGAACTTCAAGAGATGCTTACAGAGGTCTTATGGCCTCTGCCGCTAAGAAGGGACTTGCTTCAGCAAGTACCATGTCTGTTCCAAGACTTACCGCAGCTGCGTTTGTCGGCATGGCGGTGGAAAGCCGGATCCTAAGGGAAAAAGGCATTCCGGAAGAGGTCATTCCTACCCTGGTCAAAGCCAGAAAGGAGGTGACCGCACAACATTATCACCACATGTGGCGAAAATATGTTGCGTGGTGTGAGGCCAGGAAGGCCCCACAAAGAAATTTCAACTCGGTCGTTTCCTGCATTTCCTGCAAACAGGAGTGTCTATGGGCCTCAAATTGGGGTCCATTAAGGTTCAAATTTCGGCCCTGTCGATTTTCTTCCAGAAAGAATTGGCTTCAGTTCCTGAAGTCCAGAAGTTTGTCAAGGGAGTATTGCATATACAACCCCCTTTTGTGCCTCCAGTGGCACTGTGGGATCTCAACGTAGTTCTGGGATTCCTCAAATCACATTGGTTTAAAACCAGTCAAATCTGTGGATTTGAAGCATCTCACAGGAAAAGTGACCATGCTCTTGGCCCTGGCCTGGACCAGGCGAGTGTCAAATTGGTGGTTTTTTCTCAAAAAAGCCCATATCTGTTTGTCCATTCGGACAGGGCAGAGCTGCGGACTCGTCCCCAGTTCTCTCCCTAAGGTGGTGTCAGTGTTTCACCTGAACCAGCTTATTGTGGTGCCTTGCACCTACTAGGGACTTGGAGGACTCCAAGTTGCTAGATGTTGTCAGGGCCCTGAAAATATGTTCCTGGACGGCTGGAGTCAGGAAAACTGACTTGCTGTTATCCTGTATGCACCCAACAAACTGGGTGCTCTTGCTTCTAAGCAGACTATTGCTAGTTGGATGTGTAATACAATTCAGCTTGCACATTCTGTGGCAGGCCTGCCACAGCCAAAATATGTAAATGCCCATTCCACAAGGAAGGTGGGCTCATCTTGGGCGGCTGCCCGAGGGGTCTCGGCTTTACAACCTTGCCGAGCAGCTACTTGGTCAGGGGCAAACACGTTTGCTAAATTCTACAAATTTGATACTCTGGCTAAGGAGGACCTGGAGTTCTCTCATTCGGTGCTGCAGAGTCATCCGCACTCTCCCGCCCGTTTGGGAGCTTTGGTATAATCCCCATGGTCCTTTCAGGAACCCCAGCATCCACTAGGACGATAGAGAAAATAAGAATTTACTTACCGATAATTCTATTTCTCGGAGTCCGTAGTGGATGCTGGGCGCCCATCCCAAGTGCGGATTATCTGCAATACTTGTACATAGTTACAAAAATCGGGTTATTATTGTTGTGAGCCATCTTTTCAGAGGCTCCGCTGTTATCATACTGTTAACTGGGTTTAGATCACAAGTTGTACGGTGTGATTGGTGTGGCTGGTATGAGTCTTACCCGGGATTCAAAATTCCTCCCTTATTGTGTACGCTCGTCCGGGCACAGTACCTAACTGGCTTGGAGGAGGGTCATAGGGGGAGGAGCCAGTGCACACCACCTGATCGGAAAGCTTTACTTTTGTGCCCTGTCTCCTGCGGAGCCGCTATTCCCCATGGTCCTTTCAGGAACCCCAGCATCCACTACGGACTCCGAGAAATAGAATTATCGGTAAGTAAATTCTTATTTTATGCCGCATTCACCAGTGGCAGGTGCTATGTAAACCAGTGTGAATGGATCATGCCCCACAACTCCCGGGAAAATCGGGACCATGCAGTCTCTATTGTGACAGAGCATTCAGATAGTGACCGTCCCACTGAAGTCAGGATGGTTTGGAGGCATGTAATTGTGTGTTATTTATAATAACTATGCTGACAGGTTTTCTATAAATGTCCCACTGACGGAACCGGCTTTACAGACAATCTACTGAGTGCAGTACATATCGACTGAATACATTTGGAAAAGCTTTTTTTATTTTTTTATTATAAATGCCCCTCTTTATTATTAATAGCACCAGACGGGTGCTTTGTAACACAATGTCCAAAGGGAGTTATAGGTTATTAGTTTGCGATGAGATTTACAGCCATTGTCCAGGCTAGATGTCTTTGTATTAATTAGCGTAAGCCGGGGTCAAGCAAGCATATATAATTCACAGGCGCCTGTTAGAGGCGGCAAGCTTCCATTTGGCCATTCTTAGATAAATAAATTATTACACGTAATTGCATCGCAGTATTTAATTGTGATATTTAGACTGTGCAAGACTGTGGGGATAATTTATGAGCAGCACAGGCCATTGCGAGGTCACAGAACTATTTGTGGACTGTTCGCCTATTTACCGAGACAGCACCTGGCTCTGTGTTGGAAAATACAGTCCACGGCAGAGTGAGCAGCTATTGTGCTTGATGATATCTTGGGTCCAATCACGGCCCTTCCTTATTGTACCAAGCTGTGCGGCCAAACCCAAAAATTACATTTAAATGAATAGAAGAGGCACGGAAACAGCACATAATCATGGGTGTCTCTATAATTGTGCAGGGTGTGTAGTGCACACGGGCCTCTGAGTCCTAGGGGGGCCCCACAGCGCACACCCTGCACCTTTATAATTATATTTCTCTATCGTCCTAGTGGATGCTGGGGTTCCTGAAAGGACCATGGGGAATAGCGGCTCCGCAGGAGACAGGGCACAAAAAGTAAAGCTTTCCGATCAGGTGGTGTGCACTGGCTCCTCCCCCTATGACCCTCCTCCAGACTCCAGTTAGATTTTTGTGCCCGGCCGAGAAGGGTGCAATCTAGGTGGCTCTCCTAAAGAGCTGCTTAGAGAAAGTTTAGCTTAGGTTTTTTATTTTACAGTGAGTCCTGCTGGCAACAGGATCACTGCAACGAGGGACTTAGGGGAGAAGAAGTGAACTCACCTGCGTGCAGGATGGATTGGCTTCTTGGCTACTGGACATCAGCTCCAGAGGGACGATCACAGGTACAGCCTGGATGGTCACCGGAGCCTCGCCGCCGGCCCCCTTGCAGATGCTGAAACATGAAGAGGTCCAGAATCGGCGGCAGAAGACTCCTCAGTCTTCTAAAGGTAGCGCACAGCACTGCAGCTGTGCGCCATTTTCCTCTCAGCACACTTCACACGGCAGTCACTGAGGGTGCAGGGCGCTGGGAGGGGAGCGCCCTGGGAGGCAAATGAAAACCTATTTGGCTAAAAAATACCTCACATATAGCCTCCGGGGGCTATATGGAGATATTTAACCCCTGCCAGAATACACTAAAGAGCGGGAGACGAGCCCGCCGGAAAAGGGGCGGGGCCTATCTCCTCAGCACACAGCGCCATTTTCCTTACACAGCTCCGCTGGTCAGGACGGCTCCCAGGTCTCTCCCCTGCACTGCACTACAGAAACAGGGTAAAACAAGAGAGGGGGGGCAAAATAGTGGCAAAAATTATATTATAAAAGCAGCTATACAGGGAGCACTTATTATAAGGCTATCCCTGTCATATATAGCGCTTTTGGTGTGTGCTGGCAAACTCTCCCTCTGTCTCCCCAAAGGGCTAGTGGGGTCCTGTCTTCGTTAAGAGCATTCCCTGTGTGTCTGCTGTGTGTCGGTACGTGTGTGTCGACATGTATGAGGACGATATTGGTGTGGAGGCGGAGCAATTGCCAAATATGGGGATGTCACCTCCTAGGGGGTCGACACCAGAATGGATGCCTTTATTTATGGAATTACGGGATAGTGTCAACACGCTAAAGCAGTCGTTTGACGACATGAGACGGCCGGACAATCAGTTAGTGCCTGTCCAGGCGCCTCAAACACCGTCAGGGGCTGTAAAACGCCCTTTGCCTCAGTCGGTCGACACAGACCCAGACACAGGCACTGATTCCAGTGGCGACGGTGACGAATCAACCGTATTTTCCAGTAGGGCCACACGTTATATGATTTTGGCAATGAAGGAGGCGTTACATTTAGCTGATACTACAGGTACCACTAAACAGGGTATTATGTGGGGTGTGAAAAAACTACCTATAGTTTTTCCTGAATCAGAAGAACTAAATGATGTATGTGATGAAGCGTGGGTTGCCCCCGATAAAAAGATGCTAATTTCAAAGAAGTTATTAGCTTTATACCCTTTCCCGTCAGAGGTTAGGGCGCGCTGGGAAACACCTCCTAGGGTGGACAAGGCGCTCACACGCTTATCTAAACAAGTGGCGTTACCCTCTCCTGAGACGGCCGCACTTAAAGATCCAGCAGATAGGAGGATGGAAAATATCCAAAAAAGTATATACACACATACAGGTGTTATACTACGACCAGCTATAGCGACAGCCTGGATGTGCAGTGCTGGAGTAGCTTGGTCAGAGTCCCTGATTGAAAATATTGATACCCTGGATAGGGACAATGTTTTACTGTCTTTAGAGCAAATAAAGGATGCATTTCTTTATATGCGTGATGCACAGAGGGATATCTGCACACTGGCATCACGGGTAAGTGCTATGTCCATTTCGGCCAGAAGAAGTTTATGGACGCGACAGTGGTCAGGCGATGCGGACTCAAAACGGCATATGGAAGTTTTGCCGTATAAAGGGGAGGAGTTATTTGGAGTCGGTCTATCAGATTTGGTGGCCACGGCTACAGCCGGGAAATCCACCTTTTTACCTCAAGCTACTCCCCAACAGAAAAAGACACCGACTTTTCAACCGCAGCCCTTTCGTTCCTTTAAAAACAAGAGAGCAAAGGGATATTCATATCTGCCACGAGGCAGAGGAAGGGGGAAGAGACACCAACATGCAGCTCCTTCCCAGGAACAGAAGCCCTCCCCCGCTTCTACAAAAGCCTCAGCATGACGCTGGGGCTTCTCAAGCGGACTCGGGGGCGGTGGGCGGTCGTCTCAAGAATTTCAGCGCGCAGTGGGCTCACTCGCAGGTAGATCCCTGGATCCTGCAGATAATATCTCAGGGGTACAGGTTGGAACTAGAGACAGATCCGCCTCGCCGTTTCCTGAAGTCTGCTTTACCAACGTCCCCCTCAGAAAGGGAGACGGTTTTGGAAGCCATTCACAAGCTGTACTCTCAGCAGGTGATAGTCAAGGTACCTCTTCTACAACAGGGAAAGGGGTATTATTCCACTCTATTTGTGGTACCGAAGCCGGACGGCTCGGTAAGACCTATTCTAAATCTGAAGTCCTTGAACCTGTACATAAAGAAGTTCAAGTTCAAAATGGAGTCACTCAGAGCAGTGATAGCGAACCTGGAAGAAGGGGACTTTATGGTGTCCTTGGACATCAAGGATGCGTACCTCCACGTTCCAATTTACCCCTCACACCAGGGGTACCTCAGGTTCGTTGTACAAAACTGTCACTATCAGTTTCAGACGCTGCCGTTCGGATTGTCCACGGCACCTCGGGTCTTTACAAAGGTAATGGCCGAGATGATGATTCTTCTTCGAAGAAAAGGCGTATTAATTATCCCATACTTGGACGATCTCCTAATAAGGGCAAGGTCCAGAGAACAGCTAGAGAGGGGATTAGCACTGTCTCAAGAAGTGCTAAAACAGCACGGCTGGATTCTGAATATTCCAAAATCCCAGTTAATGCCGACAACTCGTCTGCTGTTCCTAGGGATGATTCTGGACACGGTTCAGAAAAAGGTTTTTCTCCCGGAGGAAAAAGCCAAGGAGTTATCCGAGCTTGTCAGGAACCTCCTAAAACCAGGAAAGGTGTCTGTACATCAATGCACAAGAGTCCTGGGAAAAATGGTGGCTTCTTACGAAGCAATTCCATTCGGCAGATTCCATGCACGAATTTTCCAGAGGGATCTGTTGGACAAATGGTCAGGGTCGCATCTTCAGATGCACCAGCGGATAACCCTGTCTCCAAGGACAAGGGTATCTCTTCTGTGGTGGTTGCAGAGTGCTCATCTATTGGAGGGCCGCAGATTCGGCATACAGGATTGGATCCTGGTGACCACGGACGCCAGCCTGAGAGGCTGGGGAGCAGTCACACAAGGAAGAAACTTCCAGGGAGTGTGGACGAGCCTGGAAACGTCTCTTCACATAAACATTCTGGAACTAAGAGCAATCTACAATGCTCTAAGCCAGGCAGAACCTCTGCTTCAAGGAAAACCGGTGTTGATCCAGTCGGACAACATCACGGCAGTCGCCCATGTAAACAGACAGGGCGGCACAAGAAGCAGGAGTGCAATGGCAGAAGCTGCAAGGATTCTTCGCTGGGCAGAGAATCATGTGATAGCACTGTCAGCAGTGTTCATCCCGGGAGTGGACAACTGGGAAGCAGACTTCCTCAGCAGACACGACCTTCACCCGGGAGAGTGGGGACTTCATCCGGAAGTCTTCCACATGCTGGTAACCCGTTGGGAAAGACCAATGGTGGACATGATGGCGTCTCGCCTCAACAAAAAACTGGACAGGTATTGCGCCAGGTCAAGAGATCCGCAGGCAATAGCTGTGGACGCGCTGGTAACGCCTTGGGTGTACCAGTCGGTGTATGTGTTTCCTCCTCTGCCTCTCATACCAAAAGTATTGAGAATTATACGGCAAAGAGGCGTAAGAACGATACTAGTGGTTCCGGATTGGCCAAGAAGGACTTGGTACCCGGAACTTCAAGAGATGATCACGGAAGATCCGTGGCCTCTACCTCTAAGGAGGGACTTGCTTCAGCAGGGTCCCTGTCTGTTTCAAGACTTACCGCGGCTGCGTTTGACGGCATGGCGGTTGAACGCCGGATCCTAAAGGAAAAAGGCATGCCGGAAGAAGTCATTCCTACTTTGATTAAAGCAAGGAAGGAAGTAACCGTGCAACACTATCACCGCATTTGGCGAAGATATGTGGCGTGGTGCGAGGATCGGAGTGCTCCGACGGAGGAATTTCAACTGGGTCGATTCCTACATTTCCTGCAATCAGGATTGTCTATGGGTCTCAAATTGGGATCTATTAAGGTTCAAATTTCGGCCCTGTCGATTTTCTTTCAAAAAGAATTGGCTTCAGTTCCTGAAGTCCAGACTTTTGTTAAGGGAGTGCTGCATATACAGACTCCTGTGGTGCCTCCAGTGGCACCGTGGGATCTCAATGTGGTTTTGGAATTTCTAAAATCTCATTGGTTTGAACCACTAAAAAAGGTGGATTTAAAATATCTCACATGGAAAGTGACCATGTTACTAGCCCTGGCTTCGGCCAGGAGAGTGTCAGAACTGGCAGCTTTATCTTACAAAAGCCCATATCTGATTTTCCATTCGGACAGGGCAGAACTGCGGACTCGTCCGCATTTTCTCCCTAAGGTGGTGTCAGCATTTCATCTGAACCAGCCTATTGTAGTGCCTGCGGCTACAAGTGACTTGGAGGACTCCAAGTTACTGGACGTTGTCAGAGCATTAAAAATATATATTGCAAGGACAGCTGGAGTCAGAAAATCTGACTCGTTGTTTATATTGTATGCACCCAACAAGATGGGTGCTCCTGCGTCTAAGCAGACGATTGCTCGTTGGATCTGTAGCACAATCCAACTTGCACATTCTGTGGCAGGCCTGCCACAGCCTAAATCTGTAAAGGCCCACTCCACAAGGAAGGTGGGCTCATCTTGGGCGGTTGCCCGAGGGGTCTCGGCATTACAACTTTGCCGAGCAGCTACGTGGTCAGGGGAGAACACGTTTGTAAAATTTTACAAATTTGATACTCTGGCTAAGGAGGACCTGGAGTTCTCTCATTCGGTGCTACAGAGTCATCCGCACTCTCCCGCCCGTTTGGGAGCTTTGGTATAATCCCCATGGTCCTTTCAGGAACCCCAGCATCCACTAGGACGATAGAGAAAATAAGAATTTACTTACCGATAATTCTATTTCTCGGAGTCCGTAGTGGATGCTGGGCGCCCATCCCAAGTGCGGATTATCTGCAATAATTGTACATAGTTATTGTTAACTAATTCGGGTTATTGTTTAGGAAGCCATCTTTCAGAGGCTCCTCTGTTATCATACTGTTAACTGGGTTTGATCACAAGTTGTACGGTGTGATTGGTGTGGCTGGTATGAGTCTTACCCGGGATTCAAAATTCCTCCCTTATTGTGTACGCTCGTCCGGGCACAGTACCTAACTGAGGCTTGGAGGAGGGTCATAGGGGGAGGAGCCAGTGCACACCACCTGATCGGAAAGCTTTACTTTTTGTGCCCTGTCTCCTGCGGAGCCGCTATTCCCCATGGTCCTTTCAGGAACCCCAGCATCCACTACGGACTCCGAGAAATAGAATTATCGGTAAGTAAATTCTTATTTTACCTCTCCGGAGAAATGCCTTGGCCGGTGCGGCAGAATTATATCACCGGGAAAATGGTGCAGTGGCCATTTTCCTGGAGATTTGCACATGTGCAGTAGAGATGTTTATGGGACCACCCGTGTATGCATAGTAGACTGCGGCACAAAGTGAGGAGGGGGCCCGTACGGAACATGCACACGGGTCCTTTCCCCTCTTAAACCACCCCTGCACATATATTAAAGTTTTTTTTTTTTTATATTTTCTATTTGCTTTTTCAGTGCATTATAATGGTGGCGTTATTATATGAGGAATAGGGTGATGCATGAGACATAGTGCAACTGGCATAGGGTGTGCAGCAGGGAAATCCAGAGAGGGATAATTTGCTCTGAGGGAAAACAAATCTCAGTATTTTTTAGATTAAATTGACTAAAAACTCTGTGATGGTTCGAATTTAAAAACTGTATTGAATAGTTTTATGCCATGTTGTATAGTGTTTGCGCCCATAAGCAGGGCCAGACTGGCCACCTGGCACTTCTGGCAAATGCTTGAAGGGCCGATGTACTGATGGGCTGGTCCGCTCTAAAAGCCCGCTCAAGCAGCTGCACGGCAGAAAGAGAGAGACACAATACCCCATAATGACAACGTGAAAAACAGTTTTTTTGAGATTTTGTAAAATTTATTAAAATCACAAGTACATGAGTATTCACAGCCTCTGCTCAATAATTTGTTGATGCACCTTTGGCAGCAATTACAGCCTCAAGTCTTTTTGAATATGATTCCACAAGCTTGGCACACCTATCTTTGACCAGTTTCGCCCATTCCTCTTTGCAGTACCTCTCAAGCTCCATCAGGTTGGATGGGAAGCGTCACTGCACAGCCATTTTCAGATCTCTCCAGAGATGTTCAATCAGATTCAAGTCTGGGCTCTGGCTGGGCCACTCAAGGACATACACAGAGTTGTCCTGAAGCCACTCCTTTGATATCTTGGCTGTGTGCTTTGGGTCGTTGTCCTGCTGAAAGATGAACCGTCGCCCCAGGTCAAGAGTGCTCTGGAGCAGGTTTTCATCCAGGATGTCTCTGTACATTGCTGCATTCATCTTTCCCTCTATCCTGACTAATCTCCCAGTTCCTGCCGCTGAAAAACATCCCCACAGCATGATGCCGCCACCACCATGCTTCACTGTAGGGATGGTATTGGCCTGGTGATGAGCAGTGCCTGGTTTCCTCCAAACATGACACCTGGCATTCACTGCCAAAGAGTTCAATCTTTGTCTCATCACAGCAGAGAATTTTGTTTCTCATGGTGTAAGAGTCCTTTAGGTGCATTTTGGCAAAACTCCTGGCGGGCCGCCATGTGCTTTTTACTAAGGAGTGGCTTCCGTCTGGCCACTCTACCATAGAGGCCTGATATGGTGCATTGCTGCAGAGATGGTTGTCCTTCTGGAAGGTTCTCCTCTCTCCACAGAGGAATTCTGTAGCTTTGACAGAGTGACCATCGGGTCCTTGATCACCTCCCTGACCCTTCTCCCCCGATCGCTCAGTTTAGACGGCCGGCCAGCTGTAGGAAGGGTCCTGGTGGTTCCAAACTTCTTCCATTTATGGATGATGGAGGCCACTGTGCTCATTGGGACCTTCAAAGCAGCAGATATTTTTCTGTATCCTTCCCCAGATTTGTGCCTTGAGACAATCCTGCCTAGGAGGTCTACAGACTATTCTTTTTACTTCATGCTTGGTTTGTGCTCAGACATGCACTGTTTAGTGTGGGACTTATATAGATAGACAGGTGTGTGCCTTTCCAAATCATGCCCAATGAACTGAATTTACCACAGGTGGACTCCAATTAAGCTGTAGGAACATCTCAAGGATGATCAACGGAAACAGGATGCACCTGAGCTAAATTTTGAGCTTCATGGCAAAGGCTGTGAATACTTATGTAAATGTGATTTCTTTGTTTTTTATTTTTAATAAATGTGCAAAAATCTTTAAAAAAACTAAACTTTTTTTCACATTGTCCATATGGGGTATTGTGTGTAGAATTTGGAGGGAAAAAATGAATTTATTCCAATCTGGAATAAGACTGTAATATTACAAAATGTGGAAAAAATAAAGTGCTGTGAATACTTTCTGGATGCACTGTAAGGGATCTGTTCTGTTACAGTAAGTGGCTAACTTTTCAACCAAGCATATTATTAATTGCCGCTAAGCATAGAACTGATTTATTTGTAATGCATAAATGTTAGTGATTACATGTAGACCCTGCTACTAACAAGTATTTATAGTCCTTTCTCCATGATGTTGATAAAGTTCAAAGAACACTTGAATACAAAGCTAAGACTCCCTTCAAACATGCCAATATGGATGTATGTCTCCCATGCCGAGAGACCAGAGTTGCTGCACATGTGGAGGCTAAATTGTACCCACTTGATCACTTAAGGCCAAATGACCAATCAGGCCAGCGTTTGGTAGTGAGGCAAACAGGGCAATTGCCTTGGGCCCTATATAACTTATATGCAACATTTAATCAGTGACATGACAACTGATTCCTGACTTGCCCCCACTTGCCTGACCCTGTGTCAGCTCCTCTGTGAATGACCACAGTAGAGGGGTCCAGAGCCGTGGCAGGGAGTGGCACTTAAAGAACATTTTCACATTTCAGTCACCTGTTCCGGCCTTATTGGTGAATTGGAACTTCGGAACAGGAATAAATGTGTCTGGCCAGCACACAGCTTACCATCGCCGCTATATCGCCTACACTGGGACAGCTGTCAGGTCTGCTTTAAACCTTATATAAACATCAAATATAACCCAAAATATGGTAACACCTTAGAGCAGTGCAGGCAACCTGATACACTTCAAAAGGGCCGTACATTGCTATTAATCTTAGTAAAAATGAAAGAATACATATAAAGAAAGAGACACCTGTAATAACCGTGTTTGCCCATAGTCCCAGAATGTCTAGAAGAATCCTAAATTTCAATGAACTCTCCTGGTCTCCAGAGAAAGCGCAAGGCACCCTACCGGATTTGGCCGCTTCCCCAGTGTGCTCTGTATTGTGTCACTTTGGCCCCGCCCCCCTGTATGTGCAATGGCAGGGAGTTTGATCACGATTACTCAAGTTGTCACCATTTACCCCCACTTCCCACCTGGACCTCCCCTCTAAGATCTACAACAGGGGAGATGTACAAACTAATCTAGCTTGGTAATCATACATCGGATCGGCAGCCACTAAGTATTCAAGCTTGACAATAAATCACGAGGGCAGAGGGAGGGGGGGGGGGTGCTTAAAAATATATCTTATCCCTTTCCTTATAAGCAACAATAATGAATACTGTTTAGCAGGATGCCAAATGGGTTTTCTCATTAGCAATGTATAAAAGTAAGAGCTGTCTAATCTGCCTGCTAATTGAATTCCTAGTACGCTGCCAGTAACTGCATCCCACTAATTTGTCATCCCAAACCAGCTTTATATTTCCCAACTTTTTTGTTGTCAAGTATAAAATCGCAGCAAGTTCTGCAGATCTGTTAACGAAGGTCCCAACGAAAAAATGACAGGGATAAAGGTGGTCATTCCGAGTTGTTCGCTCGTTATTTTTTTATCGCAACGGAGCGATTAGCCGCTAATGTGCATGCGCAATCTCCGCACTGCGACTGCGCCAAGTAAATTTGCTATGCAGTTAGGTATTTTACTCACGGCATTACAAGGTTTTTTCTTCGTTCTGGTGATCGGAGTGTGATTGACAGGAAGTGGGTGTTTCTGGGTGGAAACTGGCCGTTTTATGGGTGTGTGCGAAAAAACGCTACCGTTTCTGGGAAAAACGCGGGAGTGGCTGGAGAAACGGAGGAGTGTCTGGACGAACGCTGGGTGTGTTTGTGACGTCAAACCAGGAACGACAAGCACTGAACTGATCGCAGATGCCGAGTAAGTCTGGAGCTACTCAGAAACTGCTAAGAAGTGTCTATTCGCAATTTTGAGAATCTTTCGTTCGCAATTTTACTATGCTAAGATTCACTCCCAGTAGGCGGCGGCTTAGCGTGAGCAAAGCTGCTAAAAACAGCTAGCTAGCGAGCGAACAACTCGGAATGAGGGCCAAAGGCTGCCATGCCATTTTCCTGGAGTCCTGTGCATGCTGACTAGACTCTGGGACAGCGCTAAGGTCTCCTAGTGCCCAGAGTCTATTGCTGTGCCAACTAGAGAAGAGGGGTCCGGTACGGACTTAATGTGCCCCTGTAACCCGTGGAGGCGTGGACGCCCAGCATCAAAGCCCATCCTGCCTTTGCCGGTGCTTGGTAGACATTGTAAAGTTCCTCTGGGCAGTACATCTTGCCAACGCTTCTGTGCGACCAGCAGCACCACCAGATTTTCAGGAGCTTATCCGCCGAGTAGGCAAGTTTGTGATGACCTCTGTCCAGATATCCAATTAAATGAGTGCTGGGCTCTCCTGCAGGGTTGGAGATGTCTCCAGCACCCAGCAGATCCATGCGTAACATGGCGGGCTGGGAATGGAAGAGAGGATAGGCCCACAAGCGGTATGATCTGGGCCCTCCTTTACTTTCCTGGATGGGTGGGTGGGCAGACAGGCAATGGACTGGCTGGGAACCTCTTTCACGTGTTGCAGCAGTAGCGGCTGACGGGCAGGCGGTATGAGTGGGCTGTCCACCCCTTGTCTGTCAAAGTGTCCGGGCCCGTGACTGCTGTACCGGCAGTTCCACCTTCATGGCAGCCCTGGCTCTTTCACACGGCTCTGATGCCTAAACTGAATTATGTTGGGGAACCTGCATGCAGGCATGCGAAGGGGCAATGGGTGTTTAATTACATATGCCTAAATATGAAAAGAGGGCTAGAATATCTCAGTGATGAGGATTACTATGCAGGTGTGGTGTAAAGTTTCTAGGTGCTATAGGCAAAATAAGGGGCGCATGTGCAGGTCTCCGGAAACATGGCACCCGAGACAGCCATTTTGGAGGAGATTTTCGCTGCGGCTGCAGCACCCGGCGCTGGACTCTGGAGAAGTAAGTAATAAAATGTGTGCTGTGTGGGCCTCCTTGGACCCGGGGGCCCGTTTGCACAGCACCCATTGCACCCATTATACGCGCCCTGGGTTTGGGCTTCAAGGTGCAGGTACAATTAAAACCTAAAAATAGAAAAAGATAAATAATGCAATACATTTAATTATTTTTTTTTTTCTTTGTTACAGAAGAAAGTCATATTATTTTAGTATTACTTTTGTTTATACATTTGTTTTACATAACTGCTGACTTGCATCTTTATTATTAGTAATTCAAGTGATGTGTCTGCAGTCTACATGCTACTTCATTTATTCTCAGTTCCTTTCAGAGACATCTTTCATTTTAGTGTTAGTAGGCTTCAGCAGTTGCTACCTAGAGCTGCCTAATGGTAGCGCGTCCTGCATATGGAAAGAGACAGCAGCTCCCTCAGCCAAATTATTTTCCTACACCTACACCACCCCATTGCTAAGCTTTCCTCCCAGCAGCTGTCAGTCACCTAAATTACTCTTCCTCTTCTGTCTGGGTAAAAAAAAAAGGCTTACTGCTCAGGTGCGGCAGACAGTGGTGGGTGCTGGGATGGGGCAGCCTGCTGTGCCACCCCCAGCAAATGGTGACTAGTGGGGAATCTGCCACTGATTGATGGTGATGATGTTTGATGATTTTTATTTACGCAAAGTTGCAGTTTAGGGGGGTAATTCTGAGTTGATCGCACGTAGCAACTTTTTGCTGCTCGTGCGATCAACTTGACGCCGCCTATGGGGGAGTGTATTTTAGCATAGCAGGGCTGCGATCGCTTGTGCAGCCCTGCTATGCTAAAAACGTTTCCTGCAAAACAAGACCAGGGTCAAACCTACGTACCCTGTGCGACGGATCCAGCGACGAAGGTGTCTCTGTACATATTCCTCCGGCTGCAGCATTAACATAAATTTGTGGTTGCACTGCGTACAAAGGTGCAGTCACACTGAGATCTGCGTCCGCCCAGAATGAGGCACTTTATTCAGGGTTTGCTCTTATTCAGCAAGGGGGGCTGTGGGGGGATGGGGGGGGCGAGACACACAGCACCTCCTTCAGCAGGAGGAAAATTACCCAGCTTCAGAGGGGATGTAGTTATGTGACCACAGGTTGCTATAACGACGTCGGGATCCCAACCAATGAACAGCCCAATTGTCAGCATGCTAACTGGCAGGGACTATTCCCACTCGTGGGTATCCACCACACCAATCGAGTGGGAATAAAACCTGTAGCGAGCACAGCGAATGTGAATTATACAATGAGCATTTGTCATTTGTTAAACAATAAAAAATAAAAGAGCCATGTAGGGATAGATGGAGAACTAAGAAGGGGTTAGGGCAGGCTTTGAAGAGTTGAAAACAATCTTTGAAGAACCAGTGTCACAAGTGGTAACATGAATATTTTAGGTTCTGATTTAGTTTAGTTGTATATTTATTATTTACTAAAGGTCAGTTTGGAGTTTTTGGTAAATTTTTCCATCGGTTTTGCAAACCGACCATTTACTAAAGTCAAATCGAACCACAAAAACGACCAACAACCCGTCTTTACAACACCGGACCAACAATCAATTTTTAACATAGAAAAAGAGGATCTGCAGATTTATTAATAATCAGTGATGATCCGCAAAACAATAGAAAATCAACTCTAACAATAGAGTGGATGGCAGACGAATTTGGGAAAAGCACTGGACAGACCACTGTGACATGTCCAGGCTTCGTTAAGTGTAAATGGTAGAGTTACATTTTTTATTTAAAAAAAAAAAAAGGCATGGGGTTTCCCCCAAATACATAACCAGCACCAGTCTGAACCAGTACAGGGGGCTGATGCTACAGCAGGAAGACACTTAGCGTGGGAACACCCTACCGTAATGGCAATAAGTCTCAAACTGGTCTGCCCAGGCAGTAGCACACGCAATGGCGGGGTCTGAGCACTCAGAAACCCCCCATAAAAGAGGAGAGAAAGCGGACACGATATTTCTAAGCCCCGTCCCTTCACTGCAATGGGACGAAGCCAATATGACGCAATTCCGTTACAATCACGTCATTTTGCTGCAAGGGGGCGGGGCTTAGTAATATTGTGCCTGCTCTCTCTCATCCCAATCTACAACAAGCAGCTGCTGTATTAGATGTGTGACTGTGACATACGTGTCTGTCTATATGTGTGTGTATACAGTAAATGTTTATATGTGTTGTATCTATATATATCTTTCTACAGAACCCCCTCCACCCCCACCCCCCTTTCCCAAAAAAAATCCTGCATTTGCCCCTGACCTTAGGGCTGTATTTCCTCAGAAAGTCAGAACCTGCCAAAAATAGGTTCCCTTCTCCTGAGTATCAGCCAGCAGGGCTATTCCCTGTTTTCCCTGCACCCCCAGTGGTAGTGGTGGGGGGTTATTGGTTTAATGCAGGGGACGTGGCGACTGGATTCACATCATAGTAACATACATATGTAGCCCTTTGTATGTATATATGTATATAGAAAATGGCTTTTCCCACGGTAAATACTAAAGTTACAGATCAATGGTATTTATAGAAGTATAGTCTGTATAATAAGCATTGTTTGTGGTGATATGCTATAATGCAATATAGATACTGTTATTATGGTATTCGGGATACTGGAGGGGCTCCAGGCAGTATTGTCAGGTGGTGAGGGAGAACGTGAGCGGCTGTAGAGAAACTTCCAGGAGGTGCACGAGAGAGCGGCGTTAAACTGAAAAAAACGGCTCGTGCTGGAGGGAAGCGAGTGAGGAGACGCTGCGGAGAGGCGGAGTGAAGGAAGCCGGATAGCTCCGTCCCGACGGCTCCTATCGTGAGAGACTGAAAACTCACTAACTACTGCTCGGCTCATCACCTCTGCTAACAGAGCCCCGGAGCCACTAATATCGGAGGGAAGCGAGTGAGGAGACTCGGCGGAGAGATGGAGTGAAGGAAGTCGGATAGCTCCGTCCCGACGGCTCCCATCGTGAGAGACTGAAAGCTCACTAACGACTGCCCGGCTCATCACCTCTGCTAACTGAGCCCCGGAGCCACTAATATCGGAGGACAGGACGAAGTCGGATTCCTTGTATTTTAACCCTTATTGCTGAGGGGATACCTAGTACGCTACTTACTGGTATGTAACACCCCTATTGAAGAGGGAATAAATCATACCTTAAACTGACAGGAGTTTTACCCGGAGGCAGCCCAGCGGGGAACTGCATTAAACACCCCCTATGGTATACTCCTAATTCCCTCCGGATAATGAAAATTTGTCTCTAATAGGGTATGGGGATAGATTGATCCGGGCTGCACCAATCCCGCTTCAGCAGATGAGCTGTCCATGACTCTGGGTCCCCCTATGGACGGTATGAAATAAAAGGTATTGAGCCAGGGGGAGCAGTGACGCACTTTGGGACCGCCTTTATTGAAATCCCTCAGCTATGGTAAATTACACATTTACTGTTACTAAAGACATTGAAATCGTATGTCCCTATTATTTGATCCATAACGCCTAATCCCCATTTGATTGGTAACTAGAGCTATATATGTGTGGCCTATTTGGGGGAGATCTCTGGACACAATATTGATAAACAGCCCGTAACGGAGGATGAGCTACCTAATTGGATATTAGGATTAACTATAATATATAAAGGAAATTTAAGTATTCCTGATTGCTATATATATATATATATATTATCTGCAAATTCAGAGTAAGCATCTGGAATTCCTTTCATAACCTTGGATATAAAGCTTCTTCAAGGGCCCCAACAGTGCACCAACGACTACGTCAGACTATCTGATATAATTACCCGGGCAGCTCGCATATTTTAACTATACTCCTAAGTGGGGCGTACATTACGGGGATATGACCTCCTGTTAAACGGAGAGTTGTGATTGGTTATGAATTAGAACCGGTTCTAATATATTATTGGTAGGCATGCCTAGTAGTTATGAATAATACTATTAATTAAATGTATTAATATAATTTCAGATAATAAATTGTAACCCATTAATTTATTATTTGGTATGATATCCAGGATGAAGTTATATATATATAAAATGATATAATATTGTATTGTTAATAAACTAATTACACTGTTACTTACCTTTGACTGGGAGTCACGGAGAATTGTTGACCGATCTGAAAGACAAACAAAAGGTTGGTGTCAAATTTATTAATTGTTTAAGTACAATTTATTTATTAAATGTAGGGCTTACCCAAGCAAGCCCTTTAATATTGATGCTTGGGTGGAGGCACTCATAATTAATTCTCATGTAATCTAATAATATTCTGAAACCCCAAAGTAAAAGAGGGTTACATGTGGAGGCACTGCTGAGATCCTAATAGTACTGTTGTCTCCTGGTTAACAAAATTATTGTCAGTATGGAAAGTATTACTGAAATTGATGTAGGGCGATGGTGCCACGAGAAAGGGGTAGATCCTCTATATTGTTTTGGATTACAAGGAAATATGGTCACTGTCACGGATGAAGGTATTGTAAAGACTGTGAGGAATTTATGTGGTGTCATTCAACCCTATATAGTTGATAAATGGTCCGGCCCCGCTGGAAATGTTTGTGCTGTATTAATTAAGACTGAACACCTATTGGACAGAACCCTGATTCCCAGTATGGTATTATTAGAAGGCACTATGGGAAGGAAAGTACAAATACTATGGTCTGAAGAAAGGAATGAAGAGGAAGCGACCGAAGTAGCTCAAGTAGAATCCGTCGTTTGTTCCGGAATGGGAGAACCCCAGTCAGGTGGTTGTTTTCCGACGACGGGGAAAGAAGGAGATTCTACCCCGAAGGGTATCTCTGACAATCCAGTAGATAATGTAGTGGATAAAGTGGTAAATCAACTGGAAAGGTGGCATTATGAAGGAGGGTACCGACGATTAAGATTTTTTTCCGGAATTTTCCCTGTTCCAGCGGGAGAAGAAACGTATGAATTGTGGCGAGAGGCGGCAATACAGCATTCTGAGGAATGGCAATGCCCCGAACATATAAGGTGACAACGGGTAGTTGAGAGCTTACGTGGACCCGCCATGGGGGTAATCCAGGCTACTCGAAGGAGTAACTCTAATGCCACCCTGAAGGATTATATCGAAGCCTTGGATTATTCCTTTGGAACATTGGAAGATGTGGGAGATTTGATGGCCCGATTGAACTGTACCTACCAAGATTATGGAGAGTCTTTGACTCATTATATATACAGGGTCGATCGATTAATATATAAGATTGTGGACAAGGGAGGACTTATTCCCGATGTAGTTAATGAAAAAAGGTTACAGCAAGTCTTAAAAGGGGCTCTGACTAATAACCCTGTAGCTCAAAGATTAAGATGCACTATGGCTAGAGGGACCCCTCCCACATTGACCGAGTTAGTTAAAGAGGTAAAATTGGAAGAGGTTCAAATCGAGACACGTGAAAAGTCTGTTAGAAAAGTTAAAGTGGTGTTACCATTGGCTGACACTCCTCCTAATAATTTAGATGACCGAATATTAAAATTAATGGAGGAGCAGAACAAGAAAATTGATCAACTAATTGCTTTACAGAATTCCCCCCAAACTCTTATGACAACTCGGACATCTGGATGGGGTAGAGGACTCAATCGGAGGGGAGGACAGAGAACTAATATAGAGTGTTATAGCTGCGGACAGCTAGGGCATCGGTATTTTGAATGTCCTATATATCGGTATGACACCCGAGGAAGCCACCAACCTAGGAGAAGGGAGATTCTGGAGGAAAACGAGAACGGGAGCCCTGTGGACCCCTCACAGGCTCCCCGATCATAAAAGTTCAAGCAATGGGGAGTGCACAATGGTCTCATAATCTTCCGGAGAATTTATTGGGACATGCACCATTAACTAGAGCTATTATACATGGCAAAGACTGTACTATTTTAATGGATAGTGGGTCGCAAGTATCCATTGTATTTGAGTCATGGTACCATGAACATCTTTCAGATATCCCCATTCGACCTCTAAGTGGACTCACCATCTGGGGATTGAGTGAGCAAAGGTATCCCTATCTAGGGTATATTATAACCCAAATTACCTTTGAACCGGGCTTGGGATCCCCCAATGAGACTGTTCCATTGATAGCTCTAGTTTGTCCGGATTCTCCAGGAGACAATGGAAATTTACCTGTCATTGTGGGTACGAATACTAACATGTACCGGAATCTCATTAAATGGTGTGAAAAACAAGAACTTGAACACCGAGTCCATCCGGGAATGGAAGAACTGGAAGGAAAATGTAGGTACCTAACACCCCATGACTGTTTATCTGAAGGAAAAAGGGCCTCAGAACCATGTGATAATGGGCATGAGAAATTAAGATTTAACTTAGAATCGTGTTTTGATGGAAGTGACATCCCAGAGGACAGTAAACAACTTTTGATGGAACAATTATTACAGAAGGAGGCAGTTTTTTCCAAAGATGAATGGGATCTAGGGTCTGCTATAGGAGTGGAACATCATATTAAATTGACAGATGAAACTCCTTTCCGTGAAAGGTCGAGGCGGCTGGCCCCTGCTGATTTCGAGGATGTACGGAGTCATCTAAAAGGGCTACTGGAAAATCAAGTAATTGCAGATTCCGAAAGTCAATACGCTTCCCCTATAGTGGTGGCAAGAAAGAAAAATGGGGAGATTAGACTGTGCATAGACTACCGCACGTTGAACAGACGAACTGTCCCTGATCAATACACCGTTCCTAAGGTTGATGAAGCGTTGGATTGTCTGCAAGGCAGCCAATGGTTTTCGGTGTTGGACCTACGCTGTGGGTATTACCAGATTCCCATGAGTCCATCTGATAGATCCAAGACGGCTTTTATATGTCCTATTGGGTTTTTTGAATTTCTGAAGATGCCACAAGGTATAACTGGAGCCCCCGCCACCTTCCAGCGGACTATGGAAAGAACCGTAGGCGATATGTGCTATCGGGAAGTGTTAGTTTATTTGGATGACATCATTGTCTTTGGTAAGACTCTTAAAGAGCACAATGAGAGATTGATAAAAGTATTAGATCGGTTACAATCCCGAGGGCTTAAATTATCAATTGACAAGTGTAAATTCTGTCGTTCATCTGTCAAATATTTAGGGCACATTGTAAGTCGACAAGGGATATCAACTGACCCTGATAAAGTCAACACCGTCCAGAATTGGCCAAGACCCGAAAATCTCAAGGATTTGCGATCATTTTTGGGATTTTGCGGGTATTATCGCAAATTTGTCCCTTTATATTCTCAAATTGCCAGACCACTTACAGATCTTACCAGAGGGTATCCTCCACGGAAGGGGGAGTACTACCAACCCAGGCCGAAACCCTTATTTCAAGGTTATTTTAAACCTAGGGAACCTTTTGGCAGTAGATGGACCACAGCATGTGAAGAAGCCTTTACCAAATTAAAAGAACAATTAACACAAGCTACAGTATTAGCGTATGCAAACCCGGAACTTCCTTATGAAATTCACATAGATGCCTCCTTTGATGGTCTAGGAGGTGTTTTATATCAACAACAGGATCAACAACTCCGACCAGTGGCATATGTTAGTAGGGGACTATCTCAAAGTGAGAAGAGATATCCTGTGCATAAATTGGAATTTCTCGCTCTTAAGTGGGTAGTAACTGAGAAGTTCCATGACTATCTTTATGGCGCTCGGTTTGTGATCCAAACCGATAACAATCCGTTAACATACATACAGACAACAGCTAAACTTGACGCTACAGGACATCGATGGTTGGCAGCCCTAAGCAATTATAATTTCACCATAAAATACCGACCCGGAACCCGTAATCAGGATGCTGATGCTCTATCCCGAATGCCTCGTAAACAAGGTAATGAAGATATCCCAGAATGGGTAGAAGTTCCTGCCGCAGATGTAAAGGTACTTTGTCAGCAAGTCAGCATTACTAGGACCTCAATGGTAGCGGCCATTACATCGATTGGAGCCACCGAACAAGCTATACCGTATCAGTATTGTAGGCTGAATCAAGCCGAAATGGATGGAATGGAAATGATCAGCTCAGCACAGATGGCAATGGAACAGAAATCAGATGAAAATATTTCTCCCATAGTCCGTATTTTAGAAGGAGGTCCCGTACAGGTTCAAGGAGAGAATCTTACGCTAAAAGCCCGAATGTTGATTCGTCAGCTAAAGCGACTAATCTTACAAGATGGATTAGTTTATAGGAGCAGTTTACGTCAGGATGGCAGCAAACGATTACAATTGGTACTACCAGATAACTATACACAGTTGGTCCTATCTGAGTTACATGATAGGCATGGCCATTTGGGATACGACAAAACCCAAGGATTGATAGCTGATCGTTTTTTCTGGCCTTTCATGAACAAAGATATTGAAAGTTACTGCAAGACCTGTGGGAATTGTATACTGAGGAAAACACTTCCCTCAAGAACCGCTCCCTTAGTAAACATTCAAAGTTCGGGACCCATGGACTTAGTCTGCATTGACTTTTTTAAGTTTGGAAGAACCGGGGGGGAAGGATGGAAACATCTTAGTGATTACAGACCATTTCACTAGGTATGCTCAGGCCTACGTGACCCCAAATCAGAAAGCAGTTACTGTGGCTAAAACCCTATGGGAAAAGTTCTTTCAGAATTACGGATTACCAGCAAGAATACATTCAGATCAAGGACGAGATTTCGAAAGTAGACTAATTAAGGAACTCTGCCAGTGTTGTGGGATAAGAAAATCCCGAACTACTCCTTACCATCCCCAAGGGGATCCGCAACCTGAAAGGTTCAATAGGACTTTATTAAATATGCTAGGAACCTTGAATCCAATACAAAAATACCAGTGGAAGCAACATATTTCGTCTTTAGTGCATGCATATAATTGTACTAAGAATGGGTCTACAGGGTATACACCTTATTTTTTAATGTTTGGAAGAGAAGCTAGACTACCCATTGATGTTTGTTTGGGGACACCATCATATGCCAATGCTTCTTCCCATAATCAATACGTAAAACGCCTTCAGAAGCCTCAAGAGGCTGCTAAACGCTCTGGAGAAAAGAACAAAATTCAATATGATAGTCATGTAAGAGAGCATCGGTTACTTCCTGGAGACAAAGTATTGCTTCGAATGTTTGGGGTTCCAAGAAGTCGAAAAATCACTAATCGATGGCGACCCAATCCATATATTATTATAAAACAACTTTCAGACCTCCCCGTTTATCAATTGGTACCTGAAGATGGAATAGGTCCCCAGGTAACCTATCATCGTCAGCACATATTACCTATATCTCATGATACCCGATGGAGAAGTATTAGCAGTGATAATGAAACAGTCACTTCTCTTCATGGATCAAGGAAGTTGGGTACTACCTCCAATAAAATGGAAACGTTAGTAGAAGAAGTTGAAGAGGATGAGCAATATTATATTGGGAGGTACTATAAAGAGGAGGAGCCTTCGGGGCCTAGTGGAATAATTGCAGTGGATACACACCCGTGGGATAATGGTTCTCCCAGGTATACTAAGGAGGGAGATCGGGAAGACATCAGTAGGATGGATGAAAAAAGTGACTACGAAGGTATTTATGTACCTGTAGGGAGTGATGATATGGGAGAGAACACCCCCGAACCAGAAATGCGTTCTATTCCCTTACCTAGGCCTCAAAGAGTAAGGAGGCCCCCTAGGGTACTCACCTATGACCAATTGGGAACTCCTACGGAAGTACCTTTGGTGGTACACTCCACTCCCGTATTACCATGGCCCTATTTTTAATAAGATATAATATATGGGATGGTGATTTCATAATTCCATTCATTAAAATCACCAGGGGGAGAATGTAGCCCTTTGTATGTATATATGTATATAGAAAATGGCTTTTCCCACGGTAAATACTAAAGTTACAGATCAATGGTATTTATAGAAGTATAGTCTGTATAATAAGCATTGTTTGTGGTGATATGCTATAATGCAATATAGATACTGTTATTATGGTATTCGGGATACTGGAGGGGCTCGAGGCAGTATTGTCAGGTGGTGAGGGAGAACGTGAGCGGCTGTAGAGAAACTTCCAGGAGGTGCACGAGAGAGCGGCGTTAAACTGAAAAAAACGGCTCGTGCTGGAGGGAAGCGAGTGAGGAGACGCTGCGGAGAGACGGAGTGAAGGAAGCCGGATAGCTCCGTCCCGACCTCTCCTATCGTGAGAGACTGAAAACTCACTAACTACTGCCCGGCTCATCACCTCTGCTAACAGAGCCCCGGAGCCACTAATATCGGAGGGAAGCGAGTGAGGAGACTCGGCGGAGAGACGGAGTGAAGGAAGCCGGATAGCTCCGTCCCGACGGCTCCCATCGTGAGAGACTGAAAGCTCACTAACGACTGCCCGGCTCATCACCTCTGCTAACTGAGCCCCGGAGCCACTAATATCGGAGGACAGGACGAAGTCGGATTCCTTGTATTTTAACCCTTATTGCTGAGGGGATACCTAGTACGCTACTTACTGGTATGTAACACCCCTATTGAAGAGGGAATAAATCATACCTTAAACTGACAGGAGTTTTACCCGGAGGCAGCCCAGCGGGGAACTGCATTAAACACCCCCTATGGTATACTCCTAATTCCCTCCGGATAATGAAAATTTGTCTCTAATAGGGTATGGGGATAGATTGATCCGGGCTGCACCAATCCCGCTTCAGCAGATGAGCTGTCCATGACTCTGTGTCCCCCTATGGACGGTATGAAATAAAAGGTATTGAGCCAGGGGGAGCAGTGACGCACTTTGGGACCGCCTTTATTGAAATCCCTCAGCTATGGTAAATTACACATTTACTGTTACTAAAGACATTGAAATCGTATGTCCCTATTATTTGATCCATAACGCCTAATCCCCATTTGATTGGTAACTAGAGCTATATATGTGTGGCCTATTTGGGGGAGATCTCTGGACACAATATTGATAAACAGCCCGTAACGGAGGATGAGCTACCTAATTGGATATTAGGATTAACTATAATATATAAAGGAAATTTAAGTATTCCTGATTGCTATATATATATATATATATTATCTGCAAATTCAGAGTAAGCATCTGGAATTCCTTTCATAACCTTGGATATAAAGCTTCTTCAAGGGCCCCAACAGTGCACCAACGACTACGTCAGACTATCTGATATAATTACCCGGGCAGCTCGCATATTTTAACTATACTCCTAAGTGGGGCGTACATTACGGGGATATGACCTCCTGTTAAACGGAGAGTTGTGATTGGTTATGAATTAGAACCGGTTCTAATATATTATTGGTAGGCATGCCTAGTAGTTATGAATAATACTATTAATTAAATGTATTAATATAATTTCAGATAATAAATTGTAACCCATTAATTTATTATTTGGTATGATATCCAGGATGAAGTTATATATATATAAAATGATATAATATTGTATTGTTAATAAACTAATTACACTGTTACTTACCTTTGACTGGGAGTCACGGAGAATTGTTGACCGATCTGAAAGACAAACAAAAGGTTGGTGTCAAATTTATTAATTGTTTAAGTACAATTTATTTATTAAATGTAGGGCTTACCCAAGCAAGCCCTTTAATATTGATGCTTGGGTGGAGGCACTCATAATTAATTCTCATGTAATCTAATAATATTCTGAAACCCCAAAGTAAAAGAGGGTTACACATAGAAACATAGGGGGAGATTCAAATGTTTGAAAAGTCAGTTGGGAGTCTGTTTTTTCCTATCTAATAGACAGGAAAAAAACAGACACCCAACCGACTTTTCAAACATTTGAATCTCCCCCATAGAATATGACGGCAGATAAGAACCACTAGGCCCATTAAGTCTTCCACATCAACATGATCACGCCACTGCCACGCTTTGCTTTACAGAGCGGGACTTGGGGGCTATAATGACACTATTACCTATTTGGAAGTGATCTGGGTGGGTGCAGTCTATGCAAGACCTCAGCAAAATTCAGTAGTCTCCTGGATCAGTTGGTACATATCTGTTGCAAACAGCTTTTATTAATATTGAAAACATTAGTTCAGGTTTTGAGAGGAGATCTTGGGCACCCACAGTCCTCCTAAACTTAATTGAAAAAAACAAAAACAAAACTGCATACACCCAGATGACTTGATCACATTCAATCAACCTGTATATGGTGACAGTTTTGTCCATTAACTGTCTGCTGCTGTATCAAGGGGCTGTATTGCGTTCATGGTTGGCTGCCTTTGAGTTCAAGTCTTGTTAGGCTGAACAAATGACACGTACAAAGTAGGTCAGCTTTCTAAAATCACCCGTACGTTTCACAGAAGCACATTTAGTGCAAGTCTGCAGGGAAATCACAGTTTCATGAGGTCAGTATGGCGACTTTCTCCAGTCAGTGCATTGTTTTGTAAAAAAAATTATAATTATTATTATTATTATTATTATTATTATTATTATCTTTATTACTCTCCAGGGCTTGATACAACGCCCTGTGGGTGTGGTATAATAGCTCTACAGTAAAAAGATAAGACGGTCAATAGGTCAACCCCAAATAGTCAACATGCAAAAGGTCAACGTGGTCAAAAGGTCGACATGGAAAAGGTACAAAAAGTTGACAAGGTCAAGTTGAAAACAGTTGACACAAAAATGGTCGCCACAATTTTTTTCTTTTGTCATTTTGTATGTTTCACTATATCTGACCCAAGTTAGTGGAAACGTTTACCGTCACGGGCTCATTTCGCTCTTGCTACGCTTTGGGCACTACCGCTGCACTCTGCACAGGTTACTATTCCCAATCGTAGTGCACGTGGATGGTAAATGACAAAAAAGTTAACCCCCCCACCCCAAAAAGAACTTGTGTCGACCATGTCTGTATTGACCATTGTCAAGCTGACTTTTTGAACCTGTCGACCTTAACCACTGTCTACCTTTAACCTGTCAACCTTTTGATCTTGTGGACCTTTCAACCCTGACAACCTTTTACATGTCGACCATTTGGTGGATCTGGTTTACTGTAGATCTATCACCCTGATACCACTCTCTGTGTGTTTCTTTAAAATAATAAGTTCAAAATCAGTTATAAACCAAGTTAAGCTCTAGATCACTACTTGAGGTTTGGTCAAACCCACCTTGTGGAATGTGTGGTATTTACTCCACTTTCGGGAATACATAATTAGTAGGAGATAACGGTCTGAATAATGGTTCTAATTTTCCAGATAAAGGTTTCAGTGTAGGATGCAAGAATTCTTGGCGTCAAGCTTAATAGCTTCCACTCCTTAAACCCAACCCTCACCATCTGTCGGAACAATGTCTTTATTACCGAGAACTCATTTGCAATATCTTATGGATAAATGTTTTTTGATGATGTTTATAAAATGTTAGAGTTGTATAAAGTTCCTGAGATTGCACTGTTGTTACACGATTGCCCTCGTTGAATATAATGTTTCATTTATTGTTTAATCATCCTAATAGTAAAACAGTTTACTAAAACTTGTTGTGCACAGAAAACTCTTTCTTATTGGACAACTTGGCCTAAAATATAAGTTGCCTTATATGGGGAGGTCTTTGGACACCTTATTTGATCCGAGGACTGTATTGAGGTAGTAGAACGTGTATAAAACTTAGCTACAACAGGTATAATACATAGAAAGTGCGGCAGGAGCTGGTCTGCAGTTGTGCCATACTTCTTACCATTGTTAACCAGTCCCTATGGGTAAAAAAATGTAACAAAGGTGGCCATCTCCCACAGCCACAGTAAAAGTGAGATGCTCGTTATAATGCTGGGCAGATATTTTGAGGACCCAGGAACGGGGGGACAGAAATACAGCCAGTGGAGAAGTTGCCCATGGCAACCAATCAGTGTTGAGTTAACATTTATTTCTCTGACGTCCTAGTGGATGCTGGGGACTCCGTAAGGACCATGGGGAATAGACGGGCTCCGCAGGAGACTGGACACTCTAAAGAAAGATTTAGGACTACCTGGTGTGCACTGGCTCCTCCCCCTATGACCCTCCTCCAATGCCTGTGAATGTGATGTCACCCCCCTGCGGGGTCGACACCTGTGTGGTTGGACTTATGGAAGGAATTGCTTGAAAGTGTCAACTCCTTAAATAAAAGGTTTGACGACAAAGGACAGCCGGCTACACAGCTTGTGCCTGTTCCAGCGTCTCAAATGTCATCAGGGGCTCTAAAACGCCCGCTACCTCAGATGGCAGACACAGATGTTGACACGGATACCGACTCCAGTGTCGACGACGATGAGACTAGTGTACCTTCCAATAGGGCCACCCGTTACATGATTGAGGCAATGAAAAATGTATTACACATTTCTGATAATACCCCAGGTACCACAAAAAAGGGTATTATGTTTGGTGACAGAAAACTACCAGTAGTTTTTCCTGCATCTGAGGAATTAAATGAGGTGTGTGAGGAAGCGTGGACTTCCCCTGATAAGAAATTGATAATTTCTAAGCAGCGTACCCTTTTCCGCCAGAGGATAGGTCACGTTGGGAAATACCCCCTAGGGTAGAAAAAGCGGTTACACGCTTAGTAAAAAAGGTGGCACTACCGTCACGGATACGGCCACCCTGAAGGACCTGCTGATAGAAAGCAGAAAACTACCCTTAAAGCTATATACACACACACGGGCATGATATTGAGACCTGCTATTGCCTCGGCATGGATGTGCAGCGCGGCAGCTGCGTGGTCAGATTCCCTGTCGGATAATATTTATACTATAGATAGGGACATTTTGCTGAAAATAGAGCATATAAAAGACGCTGTCTTATACATGCGTGATGCACAGAGGGATATTTGCCGACTGGCATCACAAATAAGCGCTAGGTAAAACCATTTTGCCGCCAGGCGGGGGTTATGGACTCGGCAATGGTCGGGCGATGCCGATTTCAAAACGGCACATGGAAGTTTGCCCTATAAGGGGGTGGAACTGTTTGGGGATGGTCTGTCAGACCTCGTTTCCACAGCTACGGCTGGGAAATCAAAACTTTTGCCACAAGCTACCCCACAGCAAAAGAAAGCACTGTATTATCAGGTACAGTCCCTTCGGCCCCAGAAAAGTAGAGGGCTAGAGGCTCATCTTTTCTGCCAAGAGGAAAAGGTAGAGGGAAAAAGCTGCAGCACACAGCTAGTTCCCAAGAGCAGAAGTCCTCCCCTGCATCCGGTAAGTCCACAGCATGACGCTGGGGCTGCTCAGGCGGACCCGGGTACGGTGGGGGTCCGTCTCAGAAATTTCAGCGCACAGTGGGCTCTCTCACAGGTGGATCCCTGGGTTCTTCAAACAGTATCTCAGGGGTACAGGCTGGAATTCGAGACGTCTCCCCCCCCGCCGTTTCCTAAAATCTGCCGTACCGGCAACTCCCTCTGCCAGGGAGGCAATGTTGGGGGCTGTCCAAAAAACTGTATTCACAGCAAGTGATTATCAAGGTACCCCTCCTTCAGCAAGAAAAGGGTTACTATTCCACAATGTTTGTGATACCGAAACCGGACGGTTCGGTGAGACCCATCTTAAATTTAAAATCCTTGAACACATATAACAAAAGATTCAAGTTCAAGATGGAATCGCTCAGGGCGATTATTGTGAACCTGGACGAGGGGGATTACAGGGTCTCTCTGGACATCAAGGATGCTTACCTACATGTCCCCATTTACCCTCCTCACCAGGAGTACCTCAGGGTTGTGGTACAGGACTGTCACTATCAGTTCAAGACGCGGCCGTTTGGATTATCCACGGCACCGAGGGTCTTTACCAGGGTAATGACTGAAATGATGATACTCCTTCGCAAGAAGGGAGTTTTAATTATCCCGTACTTGGACGATCTCCTGATAAGGGCAAGGTCCAAGGAGCAGTTGGTAGTGGGGGTAGCACTTTCTCGGGAAGTACTGCAACAGCACGGCTGGATTCTCAATATTCCAAAGTCACAGCTGGTCCCGACGACACGTCTTCTGTTCCTGGGAATGATTCTGGAAACGGACCAGAAAAAAAAAAAAAAAAGTGTTTCTTCCAGTGGAAAAAGCCAAGGAGTTGTCATCTCTAGTCAGAAACCTCCTAAGACCGGGACAGGTGTCGGTACATCAATGCACACGAGTCCTGGGAAAAATGGTAGCTTCGTACAAAGCAATTCCATTCGGAAAGTTCCACGCAAGGATTTTCCAGTGGGACCTGTTGGACAAATGGTCCGGGTCCCATCTCCAGATACAGCAGCGGATAACCCGGTCGGCAAGAACCAGGGTGTCGCTGCGGTGGTGGCTGCAGAGGGCTCATCTACTAGAGGGCCGCAGATTCGGAATACAGGACTGGGTCCTGGTAGACACGGATGCCAGCCTTCGGGGCTGGGGTGCAGTCACACAGGGAGTAAAATTCCAAGGACGGTGGTCCAAACAGGAGATTTCACTTCACATAAATTTTCTGGAGCTAAGAGCCATTTACAAGGCCCTAGGCAAAACAAGGCCCCTGCGTCAAAACCAGCCGTACTGATCCAATCAGACAACATCACGGCGCTCGCCCATGTATACAGGCAGGGCGGCACAAGAAGCAGGAGGGCAATGGCAGAAGCCACAAGGATTCCCCGTTGGGAGGAAAATCACGTGGTAGCACTGGCAGCAGTGTTCATTCCGGGAGTGGACAACTGGGAAGCAGACTTCCGCAGCAGACTCCACCCGGGAGAATAGGGACTTCATCCAGAAGTCCTCCACATGCTGGTAAACTGTTGGGAAAGACCACAGGTGGTCATGAGGGCGTCCCGCCTCAATAAAAAAGATATTGCGCCAGGTCAAGAGAACCTCAGGCGATCGCTGTGGACGCTCTAGTGACACCGCGGGTGTACCAGTCGGTATATGTGTTCCCTCCTCTCCCTCTCATACCCAAGGTACTGAGGATAATAAGAAAAAGAGGAGTAAGAACTATGCTCATTGTTCCGGATTGGCCAAGAAGGGCTTGGTACCCGGAACTTCAAGAAATGATCTCAGAGGACCCATGGCCTCTGCCACTCAGACAGGATCTGCTGCAGCAGGGGCCCTGTCTGTTCCAAGACTTACCGCGGCTGCGTTGACGGCATGGCGGTTGAACACCGGATCCTGAGTGAAAAAGGCATTCCGGAGGAAGTCATTCCTGCCCTGATCAAAGCCAGGAAGGATGTCAGCCTGAAGTTCAGACGTTGTAAGGGAGTGCTGCATATTCAGCCCCTTTTTGTGCCCCCAGTGGCACCTTGGGATCTCAATGTGGTTTTGGAGTTCCTGGAATCACATTGGTTTGAGCCACTTAAAACCGTGGATTTGAAATATCTCACATGGAAAGTGGTCATGTGTTGGCTCTGGCTTCGGCCAGGCATGTGTCAGAATTGGCGGCTTTGTCATGAAAAAGCCCTTACCTGATTTTCCATATGGATAGGGCAGAGTTGAGGACTCGTCCTCACTTTCTCCCGAAGGTGGTATCAGGTTTTCACTTGAACCAACTTATTGTGGTGCCTGCGGCTACTAGGGACTTGGAGGATTCCAAGTTACTGGACGTAGTCAGGGCCCTAAAAATGTATATTTCCGGGACGGCTGGAGTCAGGAAAACTGACTCGCTGTTTATCCTGGATGCACCCAACAAGCTGGGTGCTCCTGCTTCTAAGCAGACTATAGCGCGCTGGATTTGTAGCACTGTTCAGCTTGCGCATTCTGCGGTGGGACTACCGCAGCCTAAATCTGTAAAAGCCCATTCCACAAGGAAGGTGGGCTCATCTTGGGCGGCTGCCCGAGGGGTCTCGGCTTTACAACTTGGCCGAGCTGCAACTTGGTCAGGGGCAAACACGTTTGCAAAATACTAAAAATTTGATACCCTGGCTGAGGAGGACCTTGAGTTCTCTCATTTAGTGCTGCAGAGTCATCCGCACTCTCCCGCCCGTTTGGGAGCTTTGGTATAATCCCCATGGTCCTTACGGAGTCCCCAGCATCCACTAGGACGTCAGAGAAAATAAGATTTTACTCACCGGTAAATCTATTTCTCGTAGTCCGTAGTGGATGCTGGGCGCCCATCCCAAGTGAGGATTGTCTGCAATACTTGTAAATAGTTATTGTTACAAAATCGGGTTGTTATTGCGAACCATCTATTCAGAGGTTCCATTTTATCGTACTGTTAACCGGGGTTCCTATCACGAGTTATATGGTGTGATTGGTGGTGGCTGGTATGAGTCTTACCCGGGATTCAAAATCCTTCCTTATTGTGTCAGCTCTTCCGGGCACAGTGTCCTAACTGAGGCTTGGAGGAGGGCCATAGGGGGAGGAGCCAGTGCACACCAGGTAGTCCTAAATTTTTCTTTAGAGTGCCCAGTCTCCTGCGGAGCCCGTCTATTCCCCATGGTCCTTACGGAGTCCCCAGCATTCACTACGGACTACGAGAAATAGATTTACCGGTGAGTAAAATCTTATTAAAGTGCATTCTATAAAAGTATACATGGCAGCTGATTAGGTGCCATGGGCAACTTCTCCACTGGCTCACTTCTCCACACTTTTCTCTGCTTCATGAATATACTCCTAAATCCCCAACCTCCCACAGGAGAATTGCTTAACATACGAATTGCAACATTGGTGCAGTTATCAAGCTTCCCTTTGTTGTTTTACGTTACAGTTACTGAGGCCCCGGAGCAGGGGCGGATTGGCCTTAAGGTTTACCAGGAAGATTACTGGTAGGCCAGAGTGTCTGTGGGGCCTGTTTTGTGTGTTGTCATGTGACTCCACCCCCCACATGACAGGCAGCCCACCGCATTAATTTTGTTATTCCATCTCTGCAGTAAAGCAACTTAGCCATCCAGTGATGCTGCCATGGCAACTCGGTATGCTTTACCTCTTGTGTTGCCCATGTCGGGCCACTTATGCAAAATTTTAAAGGGGCACTTTTAGTTCCCAATCTACCCCTGTTCTCATACACAACTGCAGCAAAAGACACAAGGAAGGCCGCAACTGCATACAATCAGGCCCTATGAGCAGGGATCCCGCCTCCCTCAACAGACCCTGTCCCGTCATCAGACCGCACCCCCATTAGGGCTGCTTCCATAAATTTCCTGGGCTGGTTTTACATCCCAATCTGCCCCGGACCACCGACGTGATGGAGGGAGCAACTCAGCTCTAGCAGTAACTTTCACTTACTGGTCGCTTTTCATAGTTGCGGCAAACAGTACATTTACCGACAGTCAGTAAAATGCGAACCAAATTTATCCCCATTAGAAAAAAAAAGATAACTTTTACAATCCCGTGTTGCAGAGACTGCTTCTATTGTCATTTATGGAGACCTGCGTATTATTGCGGGATCAGATAAATGCCACGTGACCGTAAATGTTTCTACGGCTGTAAAATTGTAAGAGATGATTTCTAAGGTTGGAAACTCTGATCACTTTTCAGTCATGACTGGCAGGGTGCAGTGAGGGAGACAGACGGGCAGCTGACCTAGGGGCAAATTTATTAAGCCTGGTGAAGTGATAAAGTGGAAGGTGATAACGCACCAGCCAGTCAGCTCCTGTCATTTTTCAAACCCAGCCTGTGACATGGTAGTTAGGAGGTGATTGGCTGGTACTTCGTCACTGTGCAATTTATCACTTCACCGGGCTTAATAAATCTGCCCCATAGTTCTGCACTTAGCTTCCTTTAGGAGTCCTCTCATGGGTGAGTAATGGATGGCCAAGGATGATATAATGTATATACAATAGCATATATATCACAATAGAATAACCAAATTGCGCTAAAATTCAATTAGACCACCTCAGATATAATAGTCCTTGGAGGAAGCAGCAGCTATTGCCCAAACAAGTCCTCTTGTCAGTGGAGAACCGGTAGTTTATCAAAGTAAGTGGTTGTATGGGGAGCGCTCGGTGACCACTAATAGTTCTTAACAGGTTTTTTCGAAGAGTATTCCTTCAGATTGGAGGTAAACCGAAGAAGAGGCTGATGCTTCTGGAACAAACCCTCACACCAGAATCACCCAACAGCAAATTCACTCATTAATCCATATAATTTTTAAATGATTTATAAAAATAATTTTTGTTTGTTAAAAGTGTATTACACAACTCTTATAGTTGTCTTGACATTCATATGAAACAAGGTCTTAAAGGGACTTGCTGTCCACCCCAGCCGTGGAGGAGCTCATATGACAGCCTGTCCGCCCACTATGTCTAAGACAGTCACCCAATGCGTTTCGTCTATACAGACTTCCTCAGGGGTGTTTTCTACATGTAAGAGCGATGTCCTAGCCATAGTTTTTTTTAATGGGGGGGGGGGGGGAATTCCCATAAAATAGACAAATGTTAATCTAAAGGTAAATATCCTAAAATCGGATAAGTGCAAAAAAAACCAGAAGTCCTTATTGACAACTAGTTTATTAATTACTGCAAACTTGTGCTAGTGTCCACAGTGCTGTTTTGGCTATGACCAGGTCTTATAGGCTTCTTAGCCCAAGAAGCTGCTTCATGCTGGGTTTAAAACAGAAGTCTCTCCCATGAGTCAGGGCTCCTGACGGCAGTTAGTGCCCAGGTGATAGTTCTGCTAGGGACAGTGGGATCCGGAAGACTGGGGCACTAGTGTCAGGATGCCGGGACCTGAAGGGTTCCTTATTAAGTAAAAGGGAGTGAGGCAGGGCCTAGCCTTCCTGGTTGTTTATACTAGATACAGTGATCTTTGTTTTATGTGTATCTTTGTTTTTGAGCTACCTGAATAAAAGGTATTTGTTGTTTATACACAAGCCTGGAGTCGGTCGCTGGTGGAATTTTTGTAGCAGAGTGCATTCTAGCAAGACTCCAACTTACAATATACATACAGTATACATATATACGTACATACACACACGGAAACCCCCCTGACTAAACCGTGGCACACCCCATGGCATCTGGCAGGAGAGACAGCTCGCCCCCCACAAGAAGATCTCTAAGTAACTGCTCTCCCCTACATTTCACAGCTCTGGGTGCCCAGTATTTCTGCTGCTGCTGATATACTCTCTCTCCATGTTGCTCTCTCTCGTCATGTCACTCTCTTTAGTCATCTCTCTCTCTCTCTCTCTCTCTCTTTTGCCATGTCTCTCTCTCTCGTCATGTCTCTCTCTACCAACATGTCTCTCACTCTCCATGTTTCTCTCTTTTGCCATGTCTCTATCTCTTGCCATGTCTCTCTCTCTCATCATGTCTCTCTCTCTCGCCATATCTCTCTCACTCTATCTTGCCATGACACTCTTTTTGTCTTACTTCCCATGTGTGTCTCTCTCTCTCCATGTCCCTATCTCACCATATGTTTTCCCTCCCTCCCTAAGTCTCTTTCACTTTTTCTTGTTCCCTTCTCATGTCTCTCTCTCTTTATACAAACATCCAGCACTTGCCGTGCCCATAAGGAGTATATGCTTGTAATATGGGGGGCACATATCTGGATAAAATCCTGCGTTTGCCCCTGGGATGAGGACAAAGAGGACAAAGCTGAGAGAGAGAGAATGACAGAAGAGGAAGGGGGGGTTGACTGTCAGGGATGAGAGAAACGGGTCTGGCAAAGATGAGATAGGGGGAGCTGGACAGTTATAAGAGAGACAAGTGAGGAGGGGGGGGGGGTGTCAGAGATGAGAGAAACGGGTGGGGCAAAGATGAGATAGGGGGAGCTGGACAGTTATAAGAGAGACAAGTGAGGAGGGGGGGGGGGTGTCAGAGATGAGAGAAACGGGTGGGGCAAAGATGAGATAGGGGGGAGCTGGACAGTTATGAGAAAGACAAGTGAGGAGCGGGGGGGGGGGGTGTCAGAGATGAGAGAAACGGGTGGGGCAAAGATGAGATAGGGGGGAGCTGGACAGTTATGAGAAAGACAAGTGAGGAGTGGGGGGGGTGTCAGAGATGAGAGGTGAGAGTGGAACACAGAGATGAGAGAGAAAAGAGTTGAGATGGACAGGCCCGGCGCTACCCGCTGAGCAAAGGCATGCAGTGCAGGTAGGCGCCGGACAGGAGAGGTGCTCTCCCTGCTCTGTATCCCTGCTGAAGCGCAGTCCTGTCCCTCCTGCTGCTGAAGGCTACTGAGTCTGTCACACTGACAGGCAGCCGCAGCAGTGCCGGCAGCATGAATCCTTCTCCCCTCTCCCCTGTGACAGTAATAGGAGTGTCAGTGATCGGTCGGCCAAAAAGGGGTGGAGCTACACGGACCAAGGGGGCAGGGCTACACAGGACCAGGCTGGCAAGCTGTTGAAGATCAGGCCAGCAAAACTGTGGTAAGTGGATGTAAATAGAGTGTGAGAGAGAAAGTGTGTGTATCTGGGTATGTGTATGTATGTGTGTGTACGTATGTGTTTATCTGTGTGCAGGGCCGTAGCTAGCGACAGAGTGTACAGAGTAGTTCATATCCATAGGCTTGCACTGATCTCCTGCAGCTCGGGCCCAAGAGGCCGTGGTAACGCCCCAGCCCTGCATGACGCTCGCAGCTTGCTTTGGGATCAGCAGCAGCAGAACCCATCTAACTCCGCTGGTCAACTTGTCCTCCGTGTGAGACGGGCAGGCATTCAATGGCTGTTGTTGTGGGAAGCGCAGCGTACGGCGGCATGGGACAGTTAGGTACCTCCTTCTATCAGGATGCACAGCACTGCCTGTACAGAGTGTTGAGGCTGGGTAAGGTGGTGTGAGGGGGTGTCTGATATCCTGTGCGCATGGTCCATGCACCATGCGCAAGCTGCAAGCGTCATGCAGGGCCGGGGGTTACCACGGCCTCTTGGGCCCCTGATCTGCAGGAGATCCATGCAAGCCTGGCCACGCTGGGTCAGATGGAGGCTGATGAGGACGACTGCTCGTGTACCCGGGCGCACTCACAGTGCGCAGCAAAAGCGTCAACACCAACAAGATGGTCCCTGTCCCCAGCTCTGAGCACATCACCGAGATCGTGGGGAGGCAGAGTGAGTTCTCGAGGGCTCTGCGGGCAGGGGGGACTATAAGAGGGATTCCTGGAATGGAGACTAAAAAGAGGGACCACTAATGGAACAATGAGGACTAAAAGGAGGGATCACTTATAAGGACAATGGGGACGAAAAGTAGGGGACCATAAAGGGACATCGGCGTGCCCAGTCACCCGTGCAGCGCAGGGATGAGGACAGTACCAGATGCAGCTGGCAGCACAGGATGCTGAGGTGTAGTTTTGGGATACAAATGACTATGGGCTGATGCATGTTACTCTATGTTATTCTGTTTTAATTTTAACAAGTTTAAGTCCCCTCCTTCCCCTGGCGTAATGTGTGTAAGGGGATCTACCTGGCGTAAAGTGTGTAAGGGTCTACTGTATATGGTGTGATGTGTGTAAGAGAGTCTACCTGGCGTAATGTGTGTAAGGGGCTGTACTGTATATGGTGTAATGTGTGTAAGAGACTCTACCTGGTGTAATGTGTGTAAGAGACTCTACCTGGTGTGATGTGTGTATGGGACTCTTCTGTAGTGTAATGTGTATATGCGGCACTACTGTATGTTGTGATTTGAATAACGGACACTACTGTTAATGTAATGTGAATTGGTACTATTCTGTGGCCATGCCCCTTCCCCATGAAGTCACACACCTATATTTTTTGCGCACGCCTTCGGCGCACACTCTCCCTATTTTGGATACGGGGGGGAGGGGGCACAAATTCTCTTTCTGGCACAGGGCACCAAAACTAGTTACGGCTCTATGTGTATATGTGTGTGTGTGGGCATAATGTGTATAAGTGGCACTTCGGGTAGATGTATCATAAAGCATACATCATTCTTTAACTATTCAGACCTGCTTCATCGCATTATCGCGGGGAAGCGGGTACATACTTCGCCAGCATGTATTAACATGCTTGCTGCCGATATTGGAGTGCGTTAGCTCACCTCTCCGGTGATACGCTTCCTCCAATATCAGCTTTCTTCGGCGGTTGCACCAATAGTGCGCATACACCGTCACACTCGCTCCCCCAGCCTGCTCACTGGGCATGAGTGAGATCTCACTAATATCGCAAGAGCTCACAAGGAACCAAAGCCAGCAGCCGCTGCAGGAGGCATTATGTATAAGCATCAACACTACTGGGGCATTATGTGTATAAGCAGCACTATTACTAGAGGAATTCTGTATATAAGCGGCACTCCTATTTGGGGGTATTATGTGATTAAGCGGCACTACTACTGGGTACATTATGTGTATAAGCATATGTGTATAAGCAGAACAACTACTGGGGGCATTATGTGTATAAGCGGCACTACTACTGGTGCATTATATATATAAGCGGCACTACTACTGGGGCATTATGTGGATAAGCGGCACTACTACTGGGGCCTTATGCGGATAAGCAGCACTAGTATGTGCAATGTAATGTGAATGAGATTGTGCTGCTATGTGGTGTAATTTGTGTGTACTGTGTGGCCACGCCCCTTCCTTGAGAGCCCACACCTTTTTTTTCCAACGCACTCTGGGGGTAATTCCAAGCTGATCGCAGCAGGAAATTTTTTAGCAGTTGGGCAAAACCATGTGCACTGCAGGGGGGCCAGATATAACATGTGCAGAGAGAGTTAGATTTGGGTGGGTTATTTTGTTTCTGTGGAAGGTAAATACTGGCTGCTTTATTTTTACACTGCAATTTAGATTGCAGATTGAACACACCACACCCAAATCTAACTCTCTCTGCACATGTTATATCTGCCTCCCCTGCAGTGCACATGGTTTTGCCCAATTGCTAACAGAATTCCTGCTGCGATCAACTTGGAATTACCCCCTCTGTCCCCTTGTAAAGTATGGGAGGGCACCGGCCCTGGAGATGGACTGAGATGAGAGAGACATAGACCAGAAGAGAGGGGGCAGAGATGAGACAGAGCTAGACACCCAAAGTTTTCTTTGCTGATGAAACACAGCAGAAGTTTGCAATACACTACTCCTAGTTACTCCTATGTGCCACTACATTGTACCAAATGAGAATGAATCCCTGCTCGCCACAGTATATCAATTATTGCTGATTAAGGTAATAAGAATACCAATGGATCGCTTGCCAATTTTTTTTTTTTTTTTTTAAACACATAAAACATATAGCACACATATAATGACATATAGCATACATATAATTACATTAGTCAGAGTATAGTGTCATTACATGTATGCTATAATATGTTTTATGTGTTTTAAGAAATCTTTTTGAAAGAATTGTCAAGCGCTGTCTTGGTATTCTTATTACGTTAATCAGCAATTATATGTTTGGAGCGCTAAGGTATTTTTAGTGTTTTTGTTTTAGTATACCAATATGCTCCTGTAATATATACATTTATACTGGTGAATGTTATTCTATGATATATTTAGCTGTAGTCCTGTAACTACTGGAGAGCCAATGGGTGCCTATGTGTATATTATGTGCAGCACTTGTAACACCCATAATGGTAAATAAAAGCGTTTACGAAGTGTGAAACGTGTTGATAAATGCAGACAGAACCTGGTCCAATCTCCAGCAAATTGCAAAACCTTGCCAAGAATAGCTGCAGAGGTCTCATAAGGTTATTTACATTTATTATTCCTGTTCACAGATCTGAGTTGTTAATGTAACAGATAAGCCAAAGTGAAGACAGAATTTAGATCAAATGCTCTGTGATACTGAATTTAATTTGTTGGGTGAAGCTGAATATATTAATCTGCAGCTGATAAAGGTGATAAAGTGAAAATTACACGTGGGAGAGAAGCAGCTGGCGCAAGTCCAAAGTGAGATTTATGTTGTTTTTATTGCTATGTAGGAGAGTTGTCTCCGGTGCCACAATGAGGGGTGTGCAATGAGTGCCACCACCCAGGGCGCAAGGTTAAAAAAGGGGTGGCACAGTCGTTGCCCTGGCACCACTCTTTTCAAGCCTGTTAGGTGCCTGGAGAGGCACCCTGCTACATAGAAAGGCGCAAGGCACATTGTAAAGACAAGTCTTCGTGACAATAAGAACGTGCCCGGCACTAACTGTGGCTCCCTGCTTCCCCCTCCTATTTCTCCCCGAATAACCCACTCGGGGGGCGGAGTTTCACGGAATGACGTGGTTGCATCGTTACGTCATGACGCAACCCCGTCACTCCGCGAAACTCCCCCCCCCCCCCCTTCCCGAGTGGAGTACAGAGGGGGATCCAAGTTAGGAAGAGGGAAAGGCCGGCGCGAGGAGCGACTGGTGAGGTGGGCCGAAGAGCGGTAATCGCCTCTGTAAGTATTCTCTCTCTCTCTCTCCCTCAATGTGTAAAATGGGGACACCTGCCGTAATGTGTGAAATGGGGACTATTGCCTGCCGTAGTGTGGGGATTTAATGTATCAACGGCATTGCGGTGTGCGGCATAATATGGAGCAGGGGGCATTACTGTGTGGGGCTTAATATGGTAGAATTTTTTTTTCCTGTGGTGGTCATGATCTGTTGGAGCAGGGTCAAAAACTGGATCGTGAGTTAGTCTTTTCAGACGAGGCCACACCCATTTAGATGAGGCCACGCCCCCGTGCCGGGTGCACTCGCAGGTTTTTTTAAATCTAGGTGTGTGGGGGGGGGGGGGGGGGGGGCAATTTTTTTTTCATGTCATGGGGGGGGCGCATTTTTTAAATCTCGCACTGGGAGCCAAATTGGCTAGAAACAGCCCTGGTGCCCGGCCCCCATCCACCTGTTTGTGCTATGATGTCACATGTGCCATATGTGGGCGGTGCCGTCCCAGGGCAACTCTGGGTCCTGCTATGGTGTTGGTTGTATCATTAGACATTAGCTTGGACAAGCGTCTACAGCCAGCACATATAGCACTCCCTCTTTCCTCTGGCCCACATTCCTTTGTTTCTCCTGTGTGGACCATACATACCTTACACAAGACATGGAAACATCTGCTTTCAGTGTACAACTCTCAAAACCTTTGGCTGTAGACAGGGCTAATGGAAGCTAATGAGCGGCCTATGCATCATGCCTCCCTCCTTCAGGACGTTGCTTCCCCAACCCCGCTGATTCTTACCTCAATCAAGCAGATCATGAATTGTCACCAATAAATACCTACTGAATGGTACAGAGAGTGCACTTAGCACGAGGCTGCCCCATAGCCTCCTGCCTGCCACGCCTAGCACGCCATTCATTGCCAAATGCAGCAGTGTCTGTCCAAACCAGAAATGAACAGGCGATGCCTCCTAACTTTTTCACGACACAACCCTGAAAGTAGGACTATCCCACATAAATCAGTTGGGGAATATGATCCAAGTAGTCATCTCTTTGTTTTCTCAAATTGCTCTCATCTTGTCATGTTCCATGACAGCGCTGAAGCAGCCTGAAAAAGGCCTGCACGGAGCAGTAGCAATATCTACCGTGGGGAAAGCTATTTCGTTATGTGGTTAAATGAACGCGCAACTGAACAGAACTCAGGCTACGAACAGTCCACTGTAGTAATTTTTAATGACTTCTAATGCTCACAAATTAACACGTTTTGTATAAAAAATGCCACATACAGTTGTTGTTTCCACATAACGGAACCAAACAGCCCCGTTTGGTGTGCCATGGACTTTGTGACTTAGGCGAGCCATGCACTTTTTTGTGCATCTTAATCAGCTGCTTTATACCAGTGACACAAAATTCAGGAAAATTTACACAATCTGGGTTAGTAAAAGAGGCAAAAGACAGAAGTCCTGTACAAGTGACTCGAGCCACGCGTCGTTATGCTTAATCTACAACTTTGTACCAATTCCTTTATGGCAAACAATGCTAACCCTTTTAAGTAAGGCCTGATTCACAGATGGACATAGGCCCTCATTCCGAGTTGATCGCTCGCAAGGCGAATTTAGCAGAGTTGCTCACGCTAAGCCTACGCCTACTGGGAGTGTATCTTAGCTTCTTAAAATTGCGACCGATGTATTCGCAATATTGCGATTACAAACTACTTAGCAGTTTCAGAGTAGCTTCAGACTTACTCGGCATCTGCGATCAGTTCAGTGCTTGTCGTTCCTGGTTTGACGTCAGAAACACACCCAGCGTTCGCCCAGACACTCCCCCGTTTCTCCGGCCACTCCAGCGTTTTTTCCGGAAACGGTAGCGTTTTTATCCACACGCCCCTAAAACGCCGTGTTTCCGCCCAGTAACACCCATTTCCTGTCAATCACACTACGATCGCCGGAGCGAAGAAAAAGCCGTGAGTAAAAATACTATCTTCATTGTAAAATTACTTGGCGCAGTCGCAGTGCGAATATTGCGCATGCGTACTAAGCGGAATTTCACTGCGATGCGATGAAAATTACCGAGCGAACGACTCGGAATGAGGGCCATAGTATGGATGTTTATGCAGTTGAGCAATTTTTTGCTACTGCGCAAAAGACGCTGGAAGTGTCTGATGGCGTTCACAATTGCATAGGACATAACTAACACTTGAGAAGGGGTTTGCAAACCATGGTTCTTTCAGGGTGAAGACCTGCTTCATAGACCAAGATTAGTTTGATTTGAGGAGAATGTCCATGGTGAGACCGGTGTTGTGTCGATGTTGGAGTGGTTACAATCTGCATCGCACTTGCACAGACCGCGGATCCTGATAGTGGGCATAACAGCGCTTGTGCACTCCATAGTAGGGATGGCTATCGCCCATCTTTGATTTGATATCACTGAGGTTTATGACCAGTGGTGACTACTTTTACTATCGATGGGGAAGAAGCAGATGGTTTCCCGCCATCGATGATACAGAGCAACCAATTAAAAAAAATTCTCCAAAGTGTCAGGACACCGAGCCTAGCTCTGCCCTTTCCAACACCTGTTTAGCTCCGCCACCAGGTTCCTATTGGCCCACAGCTCATTGCACAGTACAGCAGGGTTAACCATCGGTGGGGGAAACCATCAATGGTTCCCAGGGGATCCATCTGTGCCCCCTCCTCTCTAGCCGGCAGCTCAGTAGACTCAGGGCACTAGGTTCACTAGGGGACCCTAGCGCTGTCCTAGAGTCTAGTGCGCATGTGCAGGTCTCTGAGAAAATGGTGCGGCAGCCATTTTCCCAGTAGTTTTCCTACTGCGCATGCGCAAAACACCAGGAAAATATCCGCCGCGCATTTGCCCGTGATTCTGCAGCTCTGCTGCTGCCGACGCGGGACTCAGGAGGGTAAGTATTGTAAAATGGGTGCAGGATGTGCTGTGTGGGCCACCCTAGACCCAGGGGGCCTGTGTGCATCACACGCACTGCACCGATTATAAATATGCCAGTGATGGTTCCCTTACAAATGGTTTCACACCATCAAGGCTATCCATCTATAGTGCCGTCGATGGATAATCCACCAATGGCCAATCCTACTCCATCGCACAGTGTAGCACAAAGGGACGGCTAAGATTAGCATTTGCATATTTCTGCAACCGATACTGAGAGGCAGCGATCGCGACTTCATTACCAACCATCTCTGAATCAGTCCCTTATTTATCAATGAGTGAAAAATGTCACTGTGAGTGATAAATTGCACCAGCCAATCCGCTCCTAACCGTCATTTATCAAACATAGCCTGTGACATGACAGTTAGGAGCTGATTGGCTGGTGCAATTTATCACTCACAGTGAAATGTATCACTCATTAATAAATAAGGGCACTAGAACACTATTGGCTGCTTAGTACACCAATAGCAAATTAAGACACAACGGGGGTCATTCCGAGTTGTTCGCTCGCAAGCTGCTTTTAGCAGCTTTGCACACGCTAAGCCGCCGCCTACTAGGAGTGAATCTTAGCTTATCAAAATTGCGAACGAAAGATTCGCAATATTGCGAAAAGACTTCTCTGTGCAGTTTCTGAGTAGCTTGAGACTTACTCTTCCACTGCGATCAGTTCAGTGCTTGTCGTTCCTGGTTTGACGTCACAAACACTCCCAGCGTTCGCCCAGACACTCCCCCGTTTCTCCAGCCACTCCCGCGTTTTTCCCAGAAACGGCAGCGTTTTTTCACACACTCCCATAAAACGGCCAGTTTCCGCCCAGAAACACCCACTTCCTGTCAATCACATTACGATCACCAGAACGAAGAAAAAACCTTGTAATGCCGTGAGTAAAATACCTAACTGCATAGCAAATTTACTTGGCGCAGTCGCACTGCGGACATTGCGCATGCGCATTAGCGACTAATCGCTCCGTTGCGAGAAAAAAATAACGAGCGAACAACTCGGAATGACCCCCAACATTCTGGAAAAAGTACTCAAGTGTGGGAATTGCTACCCGTGGCAAAGTGCCTAAATCATGCCAGTCGCCTTGCGCCAAATGATGTCAAAAGGATAGAGGTATGAGGACGCATCTGTATGGCCGGTGAAAAAAACTCAAACCATTATACCGCCGCTTGTGACAGTATCAAAAAGTTCCTTTTGTTGCTGGCAGTTTATGAAGTGGCACAAGACATATCCACTTCATATCCCGGAGAGCTTTTATACAAGCTGCAATTCCCTGACCCTTTGCGAGACAGTCGCTGGCACTGATTCAGATTTACAGAGCAGCCTTTTAAAGATCTCTCAGGAAACAGAGTGTTGCCGTCGTTAGGAATTCAATTGATTGTTTAAGATGAGCTTTGTGACAGGGAGCATTATTCTCACTTGTTCGTTAATCCAAGAGACCATTATACCTATTAAAGGGACTGACTTGTAGATTTGTGAGTCACCGCAGGAAGCTGCCACTCGTAGAATCAAAAGACCCCTCAGAATGCTGGGCTTCGTGTTCTCAGTGGTACAGTTTTACCTTATTAGCTTTAGAGACGGACGAAACATGTTGCATTAAAGGCTTGCTGCTTAACCAGACCCCATCCAAGTGTCCCATTGATCATCTGTGTGGCCCCTCGGCCCCAGGCTAGGAATACTTTGCCATGATTCATTAGTTTATTGTTTTTTAAACGTCAACTGGAGAGGCCGTTCCTAGCGTATTGTTTAACAGTGTTTGTTAGTCAGGAAATCCTGTGAGGTTGCTTCTACTGTGGGGAGTTTAAATGATTAAGATGTTGTTTGAGCCCATTCTGTTTTCTAATCCCCTCTAAATCCTGGGAAATGCTTGTGACTTGGAACATATTAATAAAACATACGCAGCATATGGTACAGGCATATGCATTTGGCGCCATGGTTGATTGAAGCGCACATCTCCCTGTCTCCGTATAACAGAGGGCGCTGGCCAGCTGTGCCTCGGATAAGATACACAGGCATCCATAGGAGTATTCTGAAACTTTTAAATATTTTCCACAAAGCTTTCATTATTTTCAAGAATGCAGATTTATTTCCTACTACATATGAACAAACACTTCATGGATTGTTAAAGGTACAGCACTAGGGCCCCTACCCACCCATTCACTGGAATACATTTGAAAAAAATATCATAACTGCCCCCTCCTGCGGTTCCGCACTGTTTCTCCACATGCTTCCATCCAGTGAATGCTGAATAGTTCTACCCATCCACCAATCAGCAAGCTGACAGCCATTCTGATGTGTACCTCCCAATCAGAGTGTCCAGGCAGCATACTCTACCTGCCTCACAAGAGGCACCAGTCAGGGAGGCAGATGCCCTCTGGCCCAGCCCACTTATGCTTGAAGGTCCCTAGAATCGTGGGGCCCTGGGCTTCTGCCCAGTGTGCCTACAGTATACGTTAAGATGGCCCTGATTAATTTGTCTCCTCTGCGGGTGAAGCCCCAGGAGGAGAGATACAGCTAACCACTTCAGGGGCTGAGCGGGACTCTCACGTCATCAGATGGGTCTGTGGGGAAGGAGCGGGGCTAAAATTCCCTATAAATACATTGGGTGGCACTCGATGTCCCGGCGCTCAGCATACCAGCGCCGGGATCCCGACAACTATTTTCCCTCTTGGGGTGTCCACGACACCCCTGGAAGGAGAATAAATAACGTTGCGCCACCGTGCCCGGAGCATGGGCTCTTTGCGATTGCCCCACTGCTGGCATTCTGGCTGTTGGGACAGCCGGGCAAGCGTAGTAGACCCCAATTCATTGATGTCAATAGGGAATGAGGATAGTGAGGAAAGAAGGCTGGTACAGCCATATTACAACCTACGGGCACCTGCTATGAAGCGGGCATGGTATATCTCGGCCACATTTGCCATTTCTGGTTCCCCAAATACATGCTTTATCTCTTTGGCAGGGCCGGGCCCCTGTACCCTTATCAGTGTCCCTGGGTCAAAACCGATTTGAGCAAAGAGCCTATAATTAATAAGATGCAAATCCAGTTACCAAGATCCCTTTTAATACTGAAGGTGAAATCAATTCTAGAACATCAGATGTTTTTGAAGGCGACATTTGTTGATTTCCTGCTCCCTATAAACTGTAGAGTATCAAATAATGATAATAACCGTCCGCCGTGGCTCCTGGGGATGTGTAGAGCAGAACAGGAATTGTGTGTTTCAATAAATCAGTGTAGTTGCTCCGCTCTTTAGTCTCATCCCTGTGCTAGTGATTCCCAGGAGTTTTTGTAGCTGAGCCGACCAGCTGTCTCCAGGAGAGGGCTCGGGATTTACACAGCAGCTGTGAATAAGCAACTGCCTGAGGAGTCCTGCAACAGCCCAGCAACATGTGCGTATAGAATAATGTGTGCCACTGGGCTGCTCGCTGTGGTTCCAGAATTCAATGTATTCATATGCAAATCTTCCTTCTTCTAAGTGCTGTATTCTGTGACATTTATATTTCCCATAATGCCCAAGCCTTCATGATACGCCCCTTCCCGGGATTTAATACTGTAATATCTACCACTCTACCAGTGTTCTCTCATTGTGGGCTGAACCAATGTTCAGTCAAGTGTTTACACTAAGGCACAGGTTCTCAAACTCGGTCCTCAGGACCCCACACGGTGCATGTTTTGCAGGTCTCCTCACAGAATCACAAGTGAAATAATTAACTCCACCTGCGGACCTCTTAAAATGTGTCAGTGAGTAATTAATACACCTGTGCACCTGCTGGGTTACCTGCAAAACATGCACTGTGTGGGGTCTGACTCCTGAGGACCGAGTTTGAGAACCTATGCACTAAGGGACTAATTATATCACTGAGGCATGAGGTATAAAGTGCAGAAATGCCTCAGTGCAGTGATGCCATAAGGAATTCATTAGCTGTATACTGCTTCGGACCAAAAAAATGTCTGACCCAGTGTGTGTAGGTGAAGATGCTTTCACTGTACCTGGATCAGGGGCTTATTCAGTATAATATGTGTTATGGGGGTGTGGTTCATCAAATCGACAGTGTCTAGGTCGACAATGTCTAGGTTGACCACTATAGGTCGACAGTCACTAGGTCGACATGGATGGAAGGTCGACAGGGTTTCTAGGTCGACATGTGCTAGGTCGACAGGTCTGAAGGTCGACATGAGGATTTTTTTTTTTCTTGGTGTCGTTTTCTTCGTAGAGTGACCGGGATCCCAAATTAGTGCACCGCGTCCCCTCGCATGGCTCGCCATGCTTCGGGCATGGTGCCTTCGCTCCGCTGCCGCTTCGCTCGGCACACTTTACCGTTCCAATCGTAGTCCACGTGGATCGTTAAGTATGAAAAAATGAAACAAAAGAAAAAAAATGTGAAAAACTCATGTCAACCTTTAGACCTGTCGACCTAGCACATGTCGACCTAGAAACCCTGTCGACCTTCCATCCATGTCGACCTAGTGACTGTCGACCTATAGTGGTCGACCTAGACACTGTCGATCTTCAGACCAGATCCCGTGTTATGGCCCTATAAATTTGAACACCTCATAGCAGCACATAACGGTTATGTGCAATGCTTTCTCAGTGCTATTTACTATGGGGCTCTGAAAATCACCCATGTCAGTGAAGACTAAAAACTAAAGTGATAGTCTAAACTATGACTTTATTTTCTTCGAATCCCTCTCCGAAAAAAAGATGCAGGTTTTTGATTATCAGAGACCCCATACAAAGCTTGATGAATTGAGGTATACCACAGCAGATAACCTTCTTACATAGCCCCAGTACTCTAAATTGCTGTAAACCTCACAAAATAGCTGATTGGTTTAGAAGGATTGACCACAATTTTTAGCTTTAGAAATAAGCCCCTTTATGTAAATTCATGGTTATTTCAATATAAACAACAGAGAGTGTTGCTACTGGGTTTGGCAGGACAGGTTACAAAGTTGTTCTTGTGCCAGTCTGACCACATATGTCTTCAGTCAGGCCATTTACTAAAATATTCACATTAAAATGGGAACTCCAGTCATAAAATGTACTTTATTCCAGAGCTGGTCAAAACTGGGCAGCCATCTTGACCGAAAAACACGATATGGTGACCGGCATACAGATGTTCCCTCATGCACCTTTCCTGTTTGCGCCATATAATCCTTAGACGTTCCACAATGTATAGCAGTTCCTGGGTGCTCACACTGTTTCCTGAATTTAGCGTCTTATTCGCATTGTAGCCCCATACAAAGGTGCTTATAGTGTCATAAGCACAGGATCAGCAGTTTTATTGTAGAGGAATTGGTATGAATGACGCGATGCATGGTGCTGCTCACTTATATCGGTCCTTTGTCTTTTTACACAGTTTAGCGTCTGAGTCGCAAACAGCAGATGCAGGTAACGTCACCTCCACTATCCAGGGTACTCGTGTACAGTACTTTTGTTGATGGTGATGTGAATAAGATACATACAGTATGCCCTTATTTATCAATGAGTGTTAAATTTCACTGTGAGTGATAAATTGCACCAGCCAATCCGCTCCTAACTGTCATTTTTTCAAACTAAAGTCTGTAACATGGCAGTTAGGAGCTGATTGGCTGCTACAATTTATCACTCACAGTAAAATTTATCACTCATTGATAAATAATGGCAATATTTTGTTAACTGTTTAGATGCAAGATGCTGCTTAGTCGTGGCACTTCAGACTGAGCTATTTGGCAGGGAGAGTGTCTAACCTGATGGGGATGGATCAGACTATCCCCCTCCCATGGTGCTTTAGCCATGGGTCAGACCTGCTTAAGTCATTTTCGGATGGCGTAAGTAATTAGAGACAACCTCCGAAAATGTAAACTCATCTCTGACATGTCCTGTGTTTGGCTGTTGTTACTTAGCTCCATTACAGAGATTAGCCTATACTATGCGGATACCGCCGTGTGTGGCATGATCAATAGCTTCTAGAAAAATGATAGATAGCAAATACCAGTAATCAAGAATGTATTATTATTATTGTTGTTATTATTATTAATGTAGCACTTTTCTCCCAATAGAAATGAAAGTGTTTTCAATTTTCAGATTAAATAAAAGACGAAAAAAGGGTTTTGTCATTAAGCTCTTTTGTTATAGTTCTTAGAGATAAGACAAATATAGGCAAAGTTCACTTTTAGGGGGTAATTCCAAGTTGATTGCAGCAGGAAATTTTTTAGCAGTTGGGCAAAACCATGTGCACTGCAGGGGAGGCAGATATAACATGTGCAGGGAGAGTTAGACTTGGGTGGGTTATATTGTTTCTTTGCAGGGTAAATACTGGCTGTTTTATTTTTACACTGCAATTTAGATTGCAGATTGAACACACCACACCCAAATCTATCTCTCTCTGCACATGTTATATCTGCCTCCCCTGCAGTGCACATGGTTTTGCCCAATTGCTATCAAAAATCCTGCTGCGATCAACTTGGAATTACCCCCATGGTTTTGCCCAACTGCTAACAAAGATCCTGCTGCGATCAACTCAGAATTACCCCCTTAGATGTTTCTACTGAAATAGGTTTAGTTAACGTCAGTGCCATATGGGAAACAGCGCCACCTAGCAGCCGTTAGATTCTCAGCTAACCGAATTGTCACTATTTGTAGAATGCTCATCTATCATATTCCAGCATTATTCATGTCACCCTTGAGACCAGTAATAATCAGACTAAAATACCTATCCATCAGTTATTTTACTTAGCACAGCAGAGCGCTGCAGTTGTAAAACAAGTGGGGAAAATGGAGAAACATTTTATTACAGATGATGTTAAGATTTATGTAGCGAGATCAGCATTTAATGTAAGATAAAAGTCTGCTCTCACCTTCAGATTATCTTTCCAACTGTGCAACGAATATCTGGTAGTGTATGACAGCAAATGACAATCGACCATTTATTCCTAAAAGCCAGAAAACTCCCAAATACAGTTGTTAGGACAAATTGGGTAAAATAAATCTGTTGTAGTTTTCATATGCCGGTTCTTGTACTGCTGCTCAGATTATGTCCAAGTCTCGGTTGCGATAGAGTGCATCACTCAGTATTACGGAAGCCGAACATCCACTAGTAGTTCAGCTACTAACTGAGGTGATAAATGGAGTTTAAGGTGCCTTTGGGTTTTGACTGCGGGATCCGGTCTGAAGATCGACAGTATCTAGGTCGACAATGTTTAGGTCGACCAGTATAGGTCGACAGTCACTAGGTCGACATGGATGGAAGGTCGACAGGGTTTCTAGGTCGACATGTGCTAGGTCAACAGGTCTAAAGGTCGACATGAGTTTTTCAAAAAAAATTTCTTTTTTTGATTTTTTTCATACTTAACGATCCACGTGGACTACGATTGGAACGGTAAAGTGTGCCGAGCGAAGCGGTAGCGGAGCGAAGGCACCATGCCCGAAGCATGGCGAGCGAAGCGAGCCATGCAAGGGGACGCGGTGCACTAATTTGGGATCCCGGTCACTCTACGAAGAAAACGACACCCAAAAAAAATCCTCATGTCGACCTAGAAACCCTGTCGACCTTCCATCCATGTCGACCTAGTGACTGACGACCTATAGTGGTCGACCTAGATACTGTCGATTTGATGAACCACACCTTTTGACTGCAGTGACCCCCATTTAAGCTGTTTTACTTCAACTGTTGTTGAAGTGAGCAGAACACAGCTGAATTGTAACCTGAAAAAGAGGTACTTAATGCCTGTGAGGATGATAACGGACGTTTTTACATCTACACAGAGCAACACAGTGTGAATATCCAGTATATTCAGCGTGCCATGTTTGTAAGTCAACCCGGGTGATTGCAGAATCTGAGTGGGAAAAAAAAGATGTGGTCTGAAATCACATAATTTGGACCTTTTTCTCTTCTTACAGTATTACTAACCTCAATAACATTAATTTCTGGTCATTTCCAGTCAATTTTGACCACCTCACGCCCAGTGGTGCAAGTAAAAAAAAATAATCTTAGTGGCACTGTGTGCGCGGGCCAAAATGGGTGTGGTCGCTTATACACATGCCCCCACAGTGCCGGATACACATATTCCCACACTGTGCCAGATACACATATGCCCCACAGTGCCAGATATACATACAGTATGCCCCACAGTGCCAGATATACATATGCCCCACAGTGCCAGATATGCATATGCCCCACAGTGCCAGATACACATATGCCCACAGTGCCATGTACACATATGCCCCCAGTGCCATGTACATATATGCCCCCAGTGCCAGGTACACATATGCCCCACAGTGCCAGGTACACACATGCCCCACAGTGACAGATATACAGTACATATGCCCCACAGTGCCAGATATACATATGCCCCACATTGCCAGATACACATATGCCCCACAGTGCCATGCACACATATGCCCCCCGTGCCATGCACACATATGCCCCCCGTGCCACGTACATATATGCCCCCAGTGCAAGGTACACATGCCCCACAGTGCCAGGTACACATATGCCCACAGTGCCAGATACACATATGCCCACAGTGCCAGGTACACATTTGCCCCCAGTGCCAGATACACATATGCCCCACAGTGCCAGGTACACATATGCCCCCAGTGCCATGTACACATATGCCCCCAGTACCAGGTACACATATTACCCCAGGTTACAGTGCAGGTCGGATACAGTGTAGGTCGTATACAGTGAGGATTTGATACAATGCAGATCGAATACAGTGCAGGTTACAGACAGTGCAGGTTAGATACAGTGCGGGTCAGATACAGTGTGAGTTGGATACAGTGCGGGTTTGATACAGTGCAGGTTACAGTGTGGGTTGAATACGGTGTGTGGGTCGGATACAGTGTGGATTGGGTACAGGGCCTAATTCAGACTTGGACGCAGCCGCATGGTGGCTCGCAGCGGCCACATCCAGGTTGTCTGTGCACGCGCACTGGCTGCAGTGCGCATGCGTGACCTTACACACTGCGTCCGCATCCAGGAGAGACGCAGCCGCAGTGTGTTTGACAGTCGCTGTCCAATTTGAATTGGATACACCAATAGTGCACATACTGTGACAGCAGATGGGAGGGAGCCCCTGACGGTAAATGTCCCTGGTGGTGTCTGTGAGGAAGATGATGCCGGCGGTGTTGGCAGTGCATGAGTGCCAGTGGTGTCCTCTGTGCAGGTATACAGCCGATGTTGGCAGTGCGGGGGTGTCGGCTGGCGGCGGCTGGTATCCTTAACGTTGTGCTCATTGAATTCTATGGCATTAGTTGCTAGCTCTCTCAGCTAGTCAGCGGACAGCCCATTGAATTCAATAGGACTGGCGGCCGAGGCAAAACGGCGAGATCCGACAGCAGGCTCTCAAAGTTTTGCCTCGATTTGGGATCCAAGGCAGGCAGGTAGATCTGAACCAAAGATCGGTTCACCTTGGATCCCAGAAGCTCAGGTGGGCTTAGTTCACTGATTTAGGTGGGTGGGCTTGGTTCTCTGTTGAGTGGGCTCGTATCTCTGATCTTTAGGTTCTCTGGGAACCGAGCCCACTTATCTTTAGTGGAAAAGCAGAAGTAGACTATTACCATGCTATTGTAAGTGTTACAGAATGTGCTTCTCTGTTTCAGCATCAATATGCAGGGTAGATTGCGGGATAACTTTCACTGATTTATAAACATGCTAGAGGCGGCAGCCATCTTGGGCTCACCAGCACATGTAAAACTTCACAACATGGCACGGAGGATTAACAGGAAGAGGGTATAAAATTCAGCACATCAGGGATCAGCAGCAATCCCCAGCATGCGTGCCAGCTGTAGTGATGTGCACCGGACATTTTTCGGGTTTTGTGTTTTGGTTTTGGATTCGGTTCCGCGGCCGTGTTTTGGATTCGGACGCGTTTTGGCAAAACTTCCCTGAAAATTTTTTGTCGGATTCGGGTATGTTTTGGATTCGGGTGTTTTTTTACAAAAACCCCTCAAAAACAGCTTAAATCATAGAATTTGGGGGTCATTTTGATCCCATAGTATTATTAACCTCAATAACCATAATTTCCACTCATTTTCAGTCTATTCTGAACACCTCACACCTCACACTATTATTTTTAGTCCTAAAATTTGCACCGAGGTCGCTGGATGACTAAGCTAAGCGACCCAAGTGTCCGACACAAACACTTGGCCCATCTAGGAGTGGCACTGCAGTGTCAGACAGGATGGCACTTCAAAAAAATAGTCCCCAAACAGCACATGATGCAAAGAAAAAAAGAGGTGCACCAAGGTCGCTGGATGGCTAAGCTAAGCGGCACAAGTGGCCGACACAAACACCTGGCCCATCTAGGAGTGGCACTGCAGTGTCAGGCAGGATGGCACTTCAAAAAAATAGTCCCCAAACAGCACATGATGCAAAGAAAAATGAAAGAAAAAAGAGGTGCAAGATGGAATTGTCCTTGGGCCCTCCCACCCACCCTTATGTTGTATAAACAGGACATGCACACTTTAACAAACCCATCATTTCAGCGACAGGGTCTGCCACACAACTGTGACTGAAATGACTGGTTGGTTTGGGCCCCCACCAAAAAAGAAGCAATCAATCTCTCCTTGCACAAACTGGCTCTACAGAGGCAAGATGTCCACCTCCTCCTCATCGTCCGATTCCTCACCCCTTTCACTGTGTACATCCCCCTCCTCACAGATTATTAATTCGTCCCCACTGGAATCCACCATCTCAGGTCCCTGTGTACGTTCTGGAGGCAATTGCTGGTGAATGTCTCCACGGAGGAATTGATTATAATTCATTTTGATGAACATCATCTTCTCCACATTTTCTGGAAGTAACCTCGTACGCCGATTGCTGACAAGGTGAGCGGCTGCACTAAACACTCTTTCGGAGTACACACTGGAAGGTGGGCAACTTAGGTAAAATAAAGCCAGTTTCTGCAGGGGCCTCCAAATTGCCTCTTTTTCCTGCCAGTATACGTACGGACTGGCAGGAAAGTGCCTACTTGGATGCGGTCACTCATATAATCCTCCACCATTCTTTCAATGGTGAGAGAATCATATGCAGTGACAGTAGACGACATGTCAGTAATCGTTGGCAGGTCCTTCAGTCCGGACCAGATGTCAGCACTCGCTCCAGACTGCCCTGCATCACCGCCAGCGGGTGGGCTCGGAATTCTTAGCCTTTTCCTCGCTCCCCCAGTTGCGGGAGAATGTGAAGGAGGAGCTGTTGACGGGTCACGTTCTGCTTGACTTGACAATTTTCTCACCAGCAGGTCTTTGAACCTCTGCAGACTTGTGTCTGCCGGAAAGAGAGATCAAACGTAGGTTTTAAATCTAGGATCGAGCACAGTGGCCAAAATGTAGTGCTCTGATTTCAACAGATTGACCACCCGTGAATCCTGGTTAAGCGAATTAAGGGCTCCATCCACAAGTCCCACATGCCTAGCGGAATCGCTCTGTTTTAGCTCCTCCTTCAATGTCTCCAGCTTCTTCTGCAAAAGCCTGATGAGGGGAATGACCTGACTCAGGCTGGCAGTGTCTGAACTGACTGCACGTGTGGCAAGTTCAAAGGGTTGCAGAACCTTGCACAACGTTGAAATCATTCTCCACTGCGCTTGAGTCAGGTGCATTCCCCCTCCTTTGCCTATATCGTAGGCAGATGTATAGGCTTGAATGGCCTTTTGCTGCTCCTCCATCCTCTGAAGCATATAGAGGGTTGAATTCCACCTCGTTACCACCTCTTGCTTCAGATGATGGCAGGGCAGGTTCAGGACTGTTTGCTGGTGCTCCAGTCTTCGGCACGCTGTGGCTGAATGACGAAAGTGGCCCGCAATTCTTCGGGCCACCGACAGCATCTCTTGCACGCCCCTGTCGTTTTTTAAATAATTCTGCACCACCAAATTCAATGTATGTGCAAAACATGGGACGTGCTGGAATTTGCCCAGATGTAATGCACGCACAATATTGCTGGCGTTGTCCGATGTTACAAATCCCCAGGAGAGTCCATTTGGGGTAAGCCATTCTGCGATGATGTTCCTCGGTTTCCATAAGAGGTTGTCAGCTGTGTGCCTCTTCTGGAAAGCGGTGATACAAAGGGTAGCCTAACTAGGAACAAGTTGGCATTTGCGAGATGCTGCTACTGGTGCCGCTGCTGCTGTTCTTGCTGCGGGAGGCAATACATCTACCCAGTGGGCTGTCACAGTCATATAGTCCTTAGTCTGCCCTGCTCCACTTGTCCACATGTCCGTGGTTAAGTGGACATTGGGTACAACTGCATTTTCTAGGACACTGGTGACTCTTTTTCTGAGGTCTGTGTACATTTTCGGTATCGCCTGCCTAGAGTAATGGAACCTAGATGGTATTTGGTACCGGGGACACAGTACCTCAATCAAGTCTGTAGTTGCCTGTGAATTAACAGTGGATAACGGAAACACGTTTCTCACCGCCCAGGCTGCCAAGGCCTGAGTTATCCGCTTTGCAGCAGGATGACTGCTGTGATATTTCATCTTCCTCGCAAAGGACTGTTGGACAGTCAATTGCTTACTGGGAGTAGTACAAGTGGTCTTCCGACTTCCCCTCTGGGATGACGATCGACTCCCAGCAGCAACAACAGCAGCGCCAGCAGCAGTAGGCGTTACACTCAAGGATGCATCGGAGGAATCCCAGGCAGGAGAGGACTCGTCAGACTTGCCAGTGACATGGCCTGCAGGACTATTGGCTTTCCTGTGTAAGGAGGAAATTGACACTGAGGGAGTTGGTGGTGTGGTTTGCAGGACCTTGGTTACAAGAGGAAGGGATTTAGTGGTCAGTGGACTGCTTCCGCTGTCATCCAAAGTTTTTGAACGTGTCACTGACTTATGATGAATGCGCTGCAGGTGACGTATAAGGGAGGATGTTCCGAGGTGGTTAACGTCCTTACCCCTACTTATTACAGCTTGACAAAGGCAACACATGGCTTGACACCTGTTGTCCGCATTTGTGTTAAAATAATTCCACACCGAAGAGGTGATTTTTTTTGCAATTTGACCAGGCATGTCAATGGCCATATTCGTCCCACGGACAACAGGTGTCTCCCCGGGTGCCTGACTTAAACAAACCACCTCACCATCAGAATCCTCCTTGTCAATTTCCTCCTAAGCGCCAGCAACACTCATATCCTCATCCTGGTGTACTTCAACAGTGACATCTTCAATTTGACTATCAGGAACTGGACTGCGGGTGCTCCTTCCAGCACTTGCAGGGGCGTGCAAATGGTGGAAGGCGCCACCTCTTCCCGTCCAGTGTTGGGAAGGTCAGGCATCGCAGCCGACACAATTGGACTCTCCTTGGGGATTTGTGATTTAGAAGAACGCACAGTTCTTTGCTGTGCTTTTGCCACCTTAAGTCTTTTCATTTTTCTAGCGAGAGGATGAGTGCTTCCATCCTCATGTGAATCTGAACCACTAGCCATGAACATAGGCCAGGGCCTCAGCCGTTCCTTGCCACTCCGTGTCGTAAATGGCATATTGGCAAGTTTACGCTTCTCCTCAGACGCTTTAATTTAGATTTTTGGGTCATTTTACTGAACTTTTGTTTTTTGGATTTTACATGCTCTCTACTATGACATTGGGCATCGGCCTTGGCAGACGACGTTGATGGCATTTCTTCGTCTCGACTAGTGGCAGCAGCTTCAGCACGAGGTGGAAGTGGATCTTGATCTTTCCCTATTTTACCCTCCCCATTTTTGTTCTCCATTTTTTAATGTGTGGAATTATATGCTAGTATCAATAGCAATGGCCTCCTACTATATATACTGCGCAAAACTGAAATGCACCACAGGTATGGATGGATAGTATACTTGACGACACAGAGGTAGGTAGAGCAGTGGCCTACTGTACCGTACTGCTATATATTATATACTGGTGGTCAGCAAACTGTGCAAAACTGAAATGCACCACAGGTATGGATGGATAGTATACTTGACGACACAGAGGTAGGTAGAGCAGTGGCCTACTGTACCGTACTGCTATATATTATATACTGGTGGTCAGCAAACTGTGCAAAACTGAAATGCACCACAGGTATGGATGGATTGTATACTTGACGACACAGAGGTAGGTAGAGCAGTGGCCTACTGTACCGTACTGCTATATATTATATACTGGTGGTCAGCAAACTGTGCAAAACTGAAATGCACCACAGGTATGGATGGATAGTATACTTGACGACACAGAGGTAGGTAGAGCAGTGGCCTACTGTACCGTACTGCTATACATTATATACTGGTGGTCAGCAAACTGTGCAAAACTGAAAAGCACCACAGGTATGGATGGATAGTATACTTGACGACACAGAGGTAGGTAGAGCAGTGGCCTTCTGTACCGTACTCCTATATATTATATACTGGTGGTCAGCAAAATTATGCACTGTACTCCTACTGTATACTACAATGCAGCACAGATATGGAGCGTTTTTCAGGCAGAGAACGTATAATACTGGTGGTCACTGGTCAGCAAAACTCTGCACTGTACTCCTCCTATATAATACTGCTGGTCCCCAGTCCCCACAATAAAGCAGTGTGAGCACAGATATATGCAGCACACTCAGCACAGATATGGAGCGTTTTTCAGGCAGACAACGTATACTGGTGGTCACTGGTCAGCAAAACTCTGCACTGTACTCCTCCTATATAATACTGCTGGTCCCCAGTCCCCACAATAAAGCAGTGTGAGCACAGATATATGCAGCACACTGAGCACAGATATGGAGCGTTTTTCAGGCAGACAACGTATAATACCGGTGGTCACTGGTCAGCAAAACTCTGCACTGTACTCCTCCTATAATACTGCTGGTCCCCAGAATAAAGATATGCAGCCCCCTGAAACAAAGTGAGAGGACGCAAGCCACGTCCTCTCACTATCATTTCCAATGCACGAGTGAAAAATGGCGGCGACGCGCGGCTCCTTATATAGAATCCGAATCTCGCGAGAATCCGACAGCGGGATGATGACGTTCGGGCGCGCTCGGGTTAACCGAGCAAGGCGGGAGGATCTGAGTCTGCCTCGGACCCGTGTAAAAAGGGTGAAGTTCGGGGGGTTTCGGATTCCGAGGAACCGAACCCGCTCATCACTAGTGCCAGGTACAGATTTAAGCGGCACCCGGAAGATTTTAAAGATTTCCGTTACAAACATTGGCAATCTACCCATAAACTCAGTCAGTTTATTGGTCTTGTCGGCTGTCAACAACTTTTTGGTGCTACATATCTCACTGTTTCTCCCACTTTATAGTATTGTGGTTTGAAATGTATCATATAATAAAAAATATGCATAATGTTTATTTGTTGATCCCATTGTTATAAATTAACCATGATATATATATTGCAAGAATTGGTGAAAACAAGCGCCCAAGAGTGTGATTATTAAAATCAGGGAAAATGAAGGTATAGAGGAACGGATGATAAGGATCGGTTTAAAACACTTATCTGGTAGGTAGAGACTTGACTCAAGCAGTACTCTTTTTGTGGATTAAGAACATGCGGATAAAACAGAAGAAAACTAACATAGTGTGTACCGTTTATGTTACGTATTATGTTACTGCTTAGTTTCACAGGCCTAATTAGGGAACTAGCTTATTCCCACAAAATATAAATTTGCAGCCTGAGCAGTATATATATTAAAAAAACAAAAAATTTAATAACATAATCACATAAAAACACACATAAAAATAGCTGTATAGCATGCGTACAGAATAAAAATTATATCAGGCTTATCTGTCCATGTAAATGACTGAAATGCATGCGTACAGGATTTAAAATTATTTTAGGCTTATCTGTCCATAAAGAGGAGATGTCTGCAGGTACTCCCAACGCGTTTCGTCCGTCAGCAACAGGACTTCATCAAGGGGAAGTCCTGTTGCTGACGGACGAAACGCGTCCCTGATTTTAATAATCACACTCTTGGGCGCTTGTTTTCACCAATTCTTGCAACAAATTTTATATGCACGCCAAGCATATTTATATGCATTACAAGCTGCCGCTCTGATAACCTATTGAGAAGTGCTTTTATATGAAATAGGGACTTTTACTCCACGTTTCTTCTTTATTATATTCAGTACGTTTTATCATATTTCTAAACAACACTTTTATTGTATATTCTGTGCATAATACCACATAAACTGCACCCGAGCGCCGTAGTCTCCAATTCTATACTCATGATATATATATATATATATATAATACCATAGCAGGGCCTACCTGTCATTGCTGAGTGATTGTTAATTTTATTCAGTTATTTTATTTTATTTTTGCAGTTCACTCATCTGCCTTAATTATCTTCTGTAGTAAACATGAATTTCTATTTTCTTAATGTTTACCAATTCCTTCAGCCTGTAAATACCTAATTGTAAACCATATTACGTGTCTTTCTATCAGTTATGAGTATGATTTGATTGGTTACCGATACGGGAGAAACCCACATATAACTGATCATGTGAGAAGACCTCAGTGCACAAGTCCACACTGACGACATTAAATGACTGGCCTTGCTCTTAGTTTATTGGGGGTCATTCCAACCCGTTCGCACACAGCGGTTCTTCGCTGCGGTGCGAACGGGTCGGGACTGTGGCTGCGCAGCGACACTGGCAGTGCTGAAAGTGATCGCAGCGGAGAGGCGTTTCGTGGCATCTACTTACCGTTTTCCAGGCGTGGTGAGGCAAACGCAGGGGTGTCTAGGTGTTTGGAGGGCAGATGTCTGACGTCAATCCCGAGACCTTCGTCGCTGGATCCGTCACACAGGGTAAGTAAGTCTGACCCTGGTCTTGTTTTGCAGGAAACTTTTGTAGCATAGCAGGGCTGAACAAGCGATCGCAGCCCTGCTATGCTAAAATACACTCCCCCATAGGCGGCGTCAAGTTGATCGCACGAGCAGCAAAAAGTTGCTACGTGCGATCAACTCGGAATGACCACCATTGTCATTACAAAACATGGTAAAAACTCTGCGCCTAAACTATAGATAGTAGCGCCAGAGGCAAGTGGGAAATTTGATACCCCCCAAATCAATCAGTTTTAACCAGGGATGGACTGAGACCACTTTTCTGCTCTGGCACCCCGGAGCGCGCCTAAGGGGTGCGCACAATGTAAAACAGGCACGCGGACTCTGCTCATGGGGGCGTGCCGTGAGCCAGGGTGGCGTGAACTCACGGCACGCCCCCCATATTGCTTAGCAACGGGGCAAGCACGACATTACAGGGTCGCACAGTAATTGCTCGTGGGGGTGTGCCACGAGTCAGGGGGCGTGGACTTGCGGCATGCCCCCGTACTGCTTAGCAATGGGCAAGCGGTCACTACGGGCGGCGGTGTCGCTGTGCGCAGCCTTCCCAGCTCTCTGTTGACCAGTTCGGCCAATCAACACATTTGCCCTTCTAGCATTTGCCAGACGTGCCAGATGGGCAATCTGGGTGTAGTACGGCTGACCGGTGGTCTCCTGACCGCCGGTCAGCTTACCGACGCCGGGATCCCAGCAGCATACCGACGCCGGGATCCCGGCGGGGAGGGGCGAGTGCAGCAAGCCCCTTGCGGGCTCGGTGGCGACCTGCGGTCGCCACGGGTTCTATTCCCACTCTATGGGTGTCGTGGACACCCACGAGTGGAAATAGTCCCTGTTGGCCGGCATGCCGACCATCGGGACAGTGACCCGTCGGGCTGGTGGAGGAGGTCATGTGACTGTCGGTCAGCTGACCGGCGGTCACATGAATACCACCCGGGCAATCTGGCCCTGGTTGTAACTGAAGTAACCTAAACCTGTGCTCCGCTTCAGATTTGCACCCTGAGGCACTACCCTGGTTAGGGCCCTGGTAACATATACTAGTGATGGCCATCAACCAATGATGATTCAAAAACACTGATGGTCTGTGGCCAATGTAGAATAGTTTTTCCATCAATGGAGGAGAACCAGATGGTTCCCCACCATCAATGATACCCAACAACTGATTTTTTTTCTTTTTTCCCTCAAGGTGCTGGGACCTGGAGCTTAGCTCCGCCCCCTGACACCAGTGAAGCTCCTCCCCGTGCTTTCATTAGCCCGCAGCCTAATGCAATGTAAGGCATTGATGACCATCCCTGGGTGAAACCATCAATGGTTCCATTGCAGATGGTTTCACAACAACAAGGTTACCCATCAATGGTACATCGATGGTGACCATCGATGGGTAACCTACTGATGGCCATCCCAAATGTAAACCTACCCCACACAGATGTGAAAGTAAGTCTGACGATACATCTTTCCCCTGAACAAACAGTGTAATTCAGTGCGAGATCCTCTGGGTGAGATTTCCAGTGATGCTTATCACCTAGATGTATATAATGGCATGGATCAGCATATTCTATAACAGAGCAGTGTTCATTAGGCCATGGAATTTAGGGGTCTCATATATTATTATAGCAGCAAGTGTACAGGAGAGCAAATTGTGTCACATAATAATGTCTAGTGGTCCTGTAAGTCAGTGCTATACAGAATAGAACAGCAATGGTAGTATATAGTGGTACAGCCTAGTACAGCAAATAGCACTACAGCAAGCTCCATATTTGTTACTTATGAAGCTCCATACACCCAGGCAAATGAAGTTGAGTGTCTATTAGGCTCATTGCGTCCTGGATAATGTGTTCTCATTCCGATTCAAGGACAGGGCTCTGTATTCTGCAGGGAGCGCATATGCAGATGTATGAGGCATTCCGAGCGCGTCTTCTCTGCAGCAGATTCCTCAGCTGATTCTGAGCGACACATGTAATTCTAGGAATACTGAGTTTAGTTGTAATTCCTGTTTATATGGCGGCTGCTCTGTTATTTCAGCTACAGGTAGTTAAACAAACTGGTCGGTAATTACAGAAAAAGAAAAAAAGTGTAGTTTTCACTCGTCAGAAAAAAAGTAGCAGTCAGTAAAAGTGAGACCCCCTCCTGCCCCCACAATGGTGCAGACAATTATCTTCAGGTTTGGTATGGTTACAAATCCTTGTGCCACAGCTGCCTTCCCTGACCGGATGGTGGCACAGCTTAGTAATGGATCCTTAATACATTCTCAGTCAACAGAAATGTATTTATAAAGTTGGGAAGCAGTGCATGTTGGCATTTGTAGTTCCACAGCAGACAGCAAGCCACCCACCCACAGGTTTCCTACCTCTGTGCCATAATAATTTGGCCCTAGTCACCCTGAGGTGTTATCCCTGCCAGCATCCATCTTATAGAGGAAATATATTCCCACTTCCCTTTCCTGCACCAGTATTGCCACCTGCTCAGTGGTGGGACAGGGAAATCCACGGACAGGAAAAGGATGGGAGGAAAGGCATAGGAAGGGAGGAGGGACGTTGGAGTAAATGCAGGTTGAGGTGAGAGTTCAGCATCTTGCTCCTAGTGCTGTATGTAAATCGGGCTTCTGGCAGCCAGTGGCTACAATCTGGAAGAAGCAATAGACTTATCACTGTACGTAGCACTGTACGACTGCACTTGTTTTCTACTGTTAATTATTATTATTACTAGGTGCTTCATCGCGCCCTACGGGCGCTCTTCACACCGTCGCAAGGGGCTACGCCCCCTTAACCCTTGCATGCCTTTCTGGGGTTTAATATTTGTATTATATGGAGTATTACCTGCATTCCTTTGTTAGTGGTTAAATATTGCACAATGAAAGGGCGTGCGATGGTGAAGGAGGCGCAGCCCCTTGCGACGGCGTGAACAGCACCTGCAGGGCACGATGTACAGAATGTAGCGGGTGCGGGGGGGACTGCGGATGGTGTCTGTAGATGCTGCGGGTGGAGGGGAGGCAGAAGTGGGGGTGGGGCCCGGATGGGGAAGGTTCGGGAGGTGCTGCGCGTGGGGGAGGGGCGGAGGAGTGGGGGATGCAGATGGGGGAGGGGTCCGGAGGCACCGCAGGTGGGGGAGGGGCAGGGGTGCCACGGATGGGAGAGGGGCAGGTGTGGGGATGTTGTGGATGGGTGAAGGGTTCCGGAGGTGCTGTGGGATGGGAAGGGACGGGTGTGCCGGGGGTTGGGTAGGGGACCGCAGGCACCATGGGTAGGGTAGGGGCAGGTACGGGTGTTGCGGCGGATGGGAAAGGAGGTCCGGAGGTGCTGCAGGTGGTGGAGGGGCAGGTGCAGGGGTGCCATTGGTGGGGGAGCGGTGGGTGAGGGGGGGACCGCTGATGGAGGAGGGTGTCTGCAGATGCTGCGGGTGGAGGGGGGCAGGTGTGGGGGGAGACGTATAAGGGGGGTGAATGGTGGAAGGGGCCTGGAGGTGCTGTGGGTGGTGAAGGGGTGGAGGAGTGGGAGCCACGGGTGGTGTAGGGGGTCTGGAGGCACAGCATGTGGGGGAGGGGTGGAGTGCCGCATGTGGTGGAGGGGAAGGTGCGGAGGTGTGGTGCATTGGGGAGAGGTCTGGAGGCGCTGCGGGTACTGTACATGCCATAAAAGGTAGTTGGAGGGTATGCAGTAACAGGGCCAGGACAGGGGTGACAGGGTCAGTACAGGGTTGACGGGGCCAGGACAGGGGTGACGGTGCCAGGACAGGGGTGACGGTGCCAGGATAGGGGTGACGGGGCCAGGACAGGGGTGACGGGGCCAGGACAGGGGTGACGGGGCCAGGACAGGGGTGCAGGACAGGGGTGACGGGGCCAGGACAGAAATGATAGGGACAGGATAGGGGTGACAGGGCCAGGGTAGGGGCGGCAGGACCAGGACAGGGGTGACGGGGCCAGTATAGGGTTCACAGGGCAAGCACAGGGGTGACAGGGCCAGGATAGGGGTAACAGGGCCAGCATAAGGGTGACAGGGCCAGGATAAGGGTGAAAGGGCCAGAATAAGGGTGGCAGGGCAAGGCCAGGGACATGACAGAACACAGGGCATGGGAGAGATTGGTATTAGGGACAAAACAGTGGTGACAGACAGATGTGTCTTACCGGAGTCACTGCTGCTGGCTGCTGCTGTTCCATTCCAACCTGTTGGGATCTGCTGCTGCTGGAGACTTGGCATGGCTGACTCTCTCAGGCTGGAGTCCTGCTTTCTCTGCCAGTCCGCATCCCTCCCCCCCCCTCCTCAGTCACACACCGCAGACCTCGCGCAGCTGCAGGGCACTGTGGTAAGGTGAGACTGGAAATGACTGGTTAGCCCCCAGGAGATGCTGCGGCTGGAGGGAGGAGGGGGTCATAGCATGCACGTGGCGCGGACCTCACGGCTTCCGGGCACTGTGGTAAGGGGAGACTGGGAGTGACTGGTTAGCTCCCAGGAGACGCTGCGGCTGGAGGGAGGAGTGGGTCAGAGCCTGCAAGCAGCTCGGATTTCTGCAGCGCTACCCGCCAGCTAAAGTGTGTGAATGAGCTGGGCGCACTCCACTGCGGGTGGCAGCGCTGCAGCTAGCGGTGGGGTTGCCGGGGCTGGAGATAACAGAGGCAGTATGGAACCTGCACAGCGGCAGGTGCCTCACTAAACTGCAGCTAAGAACCGTGGAGTGTGTCAGAAAGTGACGCTCCTCCGCACCAGAGAGACCCTGCTGAGTATGCCGATGTGGGGGGTCAAGCACACAGTGAGCCGGTGCCCGTCTGTCTGTATGACATACCCCTCACACACCCCCATACCTCCCAAATGTCCCGATTTTCGCGGGACAGTCCCATTTTTTGGGGTCTGTCCCGCTGTCCCACCCGCGGGTCGCAGTGTCCTGCGGTGGGGGGGGGCAGTTGGAAAGCTCCTGTACTCGCTGTTCTGCTTAGCAGAGCAGCGGTGAATAGTGGAGACAGAGGGAGAGGGGGCATCAGGGGGTACAGATTAATGGGGGGGTTCCGGCAGCAGGGCCGGATTAAGGGGGGGGGGGGCGGGGGATACGTACCGTTGGCCCCACAGTTTTAGAGGCCCCCCCGGCTGGAGTAGCTCTGTCCCAGCTCAGAAGCTCCCCCCGTCCTGCCAGCAACAGCGGCAGCATTGTGCTACAGTCAGCACACGCTGCTGCATAATGGCAGGTCTGTGGTGTTGCAGGGAGGCAGCAGTCTCCCTGCTTTCTTCTCCCTGTGCGGGTGTGTAGGGGGGAGCGACCACCTCCTCTGGATTTAGCCCTAGCTGAGGGGCCAAAATCCCATAAAAAAAATAAAAACAAAAATCGGAATTTGCATAAGGGGCGTGGCCGCGCGGTCCGCGATTAGGCCACGCCCCCTACCCCCAGCAGGCACAGCAATGATACAGGGCTCCCCTGTCACAAGTGCCCTGGGCCCCCCGGACTCATAATCAGCCCCTGGGGGCATGCCACCAGCTCACAGAGCGCTGGGCATGCCCCCTCACTGACGAAAACGGGGACCCTCCCGTGAAGCCACGCCCCCTTTTCGCCGAGTGTTTCCCTCCTTCTGCCTGGAGAAAGCTCCTGCAGAAAGCTGGGAGGTCTGCACCCCTGTCTGTGACATGCCCAATGCCCATGCTATCTGCTTCTGCTCCTAGTCTCCTGTAGATTTGGCCAGATCTCTGTGACTCATTTGAATAACTCCGCCCACTGTTGTGACTCCGCCCAGCGTTAGCAAATGAATCACAAGGTCACAGAATAGGGCTATTATATAGGAGATATTAGTATTAACTTAAAAAAATAATAATTTTGATTTTACATTTATGTCTGGCTCGTTTTGCAGCTCCAATCAGCTTGGGTGCTTATTACTCACACTCTCCGCCCACTTATTGTAGTGTGTTGGTTTTTTTTTTTAGCAGGTTTTGGTCTCACATTCGGGCGCATCTAGAGAGGAGGAGGCTCTGCACAGGCTCCGTCTGGGCTCCCTCCTCTAGCTGGCAGCACTGTAGCTCTAGGCATTAGGGTCACTAGGGGACCGTAGCGCCATTTCAGGGTCTAGAGCGCATGCTCAGGTCTCCGGGAAAATGGCACCCCCGGGACTCCGGAGGGTAAGTATTGAAAATAATGGGTGCAAGGTGTGCAGTCTGGGGCCCGTGTGTACCGCACACACTGCACCCATAATAAATATCCAGTGCTCACACTGAATCTGCACCTCTTTGGAGCATCCACTCCTGCAGCTTGCATGCAGCGGGAGGCACATTATGTTCATTACATTGCCCCTGTATCTAGGCAATAATACCCTTCATTGCCATGTGACCACAAATTCAGGGAACAGCCGTGTCATTTCTATGTGGCTGTGATCAGTGGCGGATTTAGCGGGGGGCGGTTAGGGCGAACGCCTCTCCTACACATACCGGCGCCGGGATGGATAGCCGGGTCCCGCCGCGACAATCATCTGCGGCATCACGCAGCCACAGAGCCGGCTTTAGCTATAGGCATTCTAGTCAAAGAACCTGCCTCTCCCCTCCGCCAGCAAAATGTATTAAAATAATAGAAGTGTTCTTCTTGTAACTGACTGCAGAGCGGTGCAGCGCGGCGGGGGAGAGGGAGCGGAAGAGTGACACAGTGCAGCAGCAGCCAATCTGTCCGTTGTGATGAGCGTACAGGGAGGAGGGGGCGTGGTCAGAACAGAGGCCGGTGAGGACAGGCTACAGTGATTGTGTACACTGCTGCCTCTGTCGTCCCTTCTCTGTCTCCTCACGCTGCAGCGTGCGGACTGACGGACTCCAAAATACAGTATGTGTCAGCATGTCTGCCCCCTCCTAGCTAAAGTGTGTGCCACGTCTCCCCCCCACCCCTCCTAGCTAAAGTGTCTGTGTGCCATGTCTCCCCCCTACCCTCCTAGCTAAAGTGACTGTGTGCCATGTCTCCCCCCTCTTCTAGCTAAAGTGTATGCCATGTCCCCCATCCTAGCTAAAGTGTGTGTGTACCACGTCTCCACCCTCCCCTCCTAGCTAAAGTGTCTGCGTGCCATGTCTCCCCCCTCCCCTCCTAGCTAAAGTGACTGTATGCCATGTCTCCCCCCCTCTTATCCTAGCTAAAGTGTATGCCATGTCCCCCCTCCTAGCTAAAGTGTGTGTGTACCACGCCTCCCCCCTCCCCTCCTAGCTAAAGTGACTGTATGCCATGTCTCCCCCCTCCCCTCCTAGCTAAAGTGACTGTATGCCATGTCTCCCCCCCACTTATCCTAGCTAAAGTCTATGCCATGTCCCCCCTCCTAGCTAAAGTGTGTGTGTGTCACGTCTCCACCCTCCCCTCCTAGCTAAAGTGACTGTATGCCATGTCTCCCCCCTCCCCTCCTAGCTAAAGTGACTGTATGCCATGTCTCCCCCCCACTTATCCTAGCTAAAGTGTATGCCATGTCCCCCCTCCTAGCTAAAGTGTGTGTGTACCACGCCTCCCCCCTCCCCTCCTAGCTAAAGTGCGTGTGCAATGTCTCCCCCCCTCTTCTCCTAGCTAAACTGTATGCCATGCCCCCCCCCCCCCCAGCTAAAGTGTGTGTTTGTGCCATGTCTCCCCGTCCCCTCCTAGCTAAAGTGTATGCCATGCCACCACTCCTAGCAAGGGCGTAGCTACCATAGGTGCAGGGAGTGCAGCTGCTATAGGGCCCAGAACTGAGAGGAGCCCACCTTCCCTGTCACAGTTTCATGTACTATATAAAATTTTCACCACTGGTAGATGCATAGGGACCCTTACATAATTTTTCTTGGACTCTGCAATATATCTAGGTATGTCCCTGGAGCTGCTTATTGTACTGTGGTATAAAAATTAACCGAAGGGCATTATAATGTTACATAATATAAACTGGGGGCACTATAGTGTGGCAATATATAAAGTGGAGGCACTATAGTGTAGCATAATATGAACTGGGGCACTGTAGTGTGGCAATATATGAAGTGGGGCAACTATAGTGTGGCATAATATGAAATGGCGGCACTGTAGTGTGGCACATTTTGAACAGAGGACAATATAAATTATATAAATATAATGTGAATTGCGGGTACTGTGTTGCATTATGTGTACTGGCAGCCCTATAATGTGACATAATGTGAACTAGGGCATAAAATTAACAAATGCTGCGGAGAGGTGTCACTCTGGTAGCAATGAGACAGGGGCTCCTTCAAAATGTTGCTATGGGGCCCACAAAGTTCTGCCTCCTAGCTAAAGTGTGTGTGTGCCATGTCTCCCCCCTCTCCTCCTAGCTAAAGTGTATGCCATGCCCCCCTTCCCCTCCTAGCTAAAGTGTCTGTGCTTGCCTACCCTCCCGCATTCTGCGGGAGACTCCGGTTTGCTGTGGAGTCCCCCGCTGCCCCAGAAAGTGACATAAAAACCCCGGATTACCTGCTGCCGCATCAGGAAGTTATGGGGGCAGGACCTGGAAGAGAGAACATCAACCGGAATCGAGAGACAAAAGTGATGGCTAACCCCACTACACACAATAAGCGGCACCCGGATGGACTGTAGAGGGACACTTGCAGTCCATCCCGCCTGCAAGTGCTCTGTTGGCAGTGACTGCAGCAGGAGTGAGGTGAGCGCTTCAGAACTATAGCTCACCCGTTATAAAGGGGGCCGCGGAGTAGAGCTTGCACAGCAGGGATGTGCGGTGAGTCACTGCAGCACAGCCTCGCAGCACTCCCGCTCCCCACACACGTGGAGATTGGAGACAAGTATTCTTGCCCCAGCATCAATTATTAGGGTCTGTGGGGAACAAGGGATTGCTGTGCACCCGCATCTCCACACAGAGGCTGAGCTAGTGGAGCGGCATGTCAGGTAGAAGCTGTCGATGGAGGAGATGCTGGCCCGCCAAAATCTTGCCTAGGGCACCAAATTAGTTAGGGCCTGCTCTGCCCGGCCATACAGTACTTCCGCCCAGCGGCCGCCACGACGATCATCTGTCGCAGCCAGCACGAGAGACCCACCTGCAGCACTGAGGACCAGTGGTCGCAGTCCGCAGAAAAAAAGGAGGCCGCCGGCAGTGTGAGATCGGGAGCCGGTGAGCTGGCCAGCAGCGTGGAGAGGACCAGCGACCAGAGAGGACCCCTTTGATGAGGATAGCTGCCTGCCCGGACGGAGAACCAGAAAGGGCCGCCACTGGTGGAGTGACGACAGCGCAGCGGCGGAGGGACAGCAGCCGGACAAGAGACTTCATGAAAGACCCCCCTCCTGACTAGGAGAAGTGGAGGAGCAGAGCCGGCCGGTGGCTGAAATAGCAGGCACTGTGGAAGACACCCCGCCTACCTAGAGAAGGACCGTGGAAGGACTCCCGGCTGCTGTGCGGTGTACGGTGCTGACAGGAGCCTGGAGTGGAGAAGAGGAACCCAGCAGAGGACCAAGAGATTTCGCTGACCTGGACGCGGAGTGCAGAAGCGGACCTCGGACAGTGAGACCTGGGACAAAGAGCGCAGCCCGAGAGCCGGTCGGGGGTGACAGAAGATCTGCAGGCCCGCAGCTTGGGGTGAGATACTGTTTAAGCCCTTCCGCTGCAATACTCTGCCTAACAGAGTAAAGAAGGGGGCAGGCTCCCCTGTGTTTTTTTTCCTCGCAGTCCCAGTGTACAGTTAATAAGGGGGTAGGATTCCCCTTGTCCCCAGTGCCTGCATTATTTCGGCTCATACCATGTACTATAATGTGAATTTCGGCTCATTCTGTGTGCTATAATGTGAATTTCAGCTCATACCGTGTGCTATAATGTGAATTTCGGCTCATACCGTGTGGTATGTGAATTTCGGCTCATACTGTGTGGTGTATAATGTGAATTTCGGCTCATATTGTGTGCTATAATGTGAATTTCAGCTCATACCGTGTGCTGTAATGTGAATTTCGGCTCATTCTGTGTGCTATAATGTGAATTTCGGCTCATACCGTGTGGTATAATGTGAATTTCGGCTCATACCGTGTGGTATAATGTGAATTTCGGCTCATACTGTGTGGTGTATAATGTGAATTCGGCTCATATTGTGTGCTATAATGTGAATTTCGGCTCATAACGTGTGCTATTATGTGAATTTTGGCTCATTCTATGTGCTATAATGTGAATTTCGGCTCATACAGTGTGATATAATGTGAATTTTGGCTCATTCTGTGTGCTATAACGTGAATTTCAGCTCATTCTGTGTGCTATAATGTGAAGTTCGGCTCATTCTGTGTGCTATAATGTGAATTTCGGCTCATACTGTGTGCTATAATGTGAATTTCGGCTCATTCTGTGTGCGATAATGTGAATTTTGGCTCATACTGTGTGGTGTATAATGTGAATTTCGGCTCATTCTGTGTGCTATGCAGGAATGGTGATTCGCCAGTCTGTATCACCAGTGCGCAGGGTTCTCTCCACTAACTGGCAACATTTTATTAGTAATGGCAACAATAGGAAATTGTAGAAGCGAACGGGAGGGGCATTTCTTAGTGGGAGGAGCTATGATTAGGGGGAGGAGTCATAATTCTTAAACGCCCCCCCTAAAAGTCAAGTCTAGATCTGCCACTGGCTGCGATGGGGAGAAGCGCATGGTATGCTTCTTTCACAAGAAACAGTTTTCTTGCTTGGCAAACTAATTTTCTACATGTCATGTTTAATGACTGTTACGTCAAAGCAAATGTATGCAGATTTTGGAACCGTGTTTTGGACAGAAAGGGGTATAAACTAGGCATTTTTTTCCAAAATGATGGCTGTGGGGTAAATGGAGCTAGTCTGAAATTGAGGGCGACAAAGTGAGGGCAAGATTTCTCAAAACAATCTGGGGAGCACTGGCAAAGAGATACCCCATATAAGGAGTAGGAGAGAGTTATCAGCTTGGAGAGAGATAAAGTACAAACCAATCAGCTCCTAACTGCAGTTTACAAACACAGCCAGTACCATGACGATGCGGATTTTAAAGGTTTTATCTCTCTCCACATTATCTCTCGCCATTTGATAAATCTCCCTCAAAGTGATTTACTGAAGAAGCTATCTAAACCTCAAGAGGCTGATGGAACGGCAAGGAGGGAGCAACACTTCATAAGTCCCTGCAGCGTTGATGGGTGGAATGCTAAATAGGTGTTGAAATGCCGAACAGATGATGTATGAAAATTGTTTCATTGTTTGAATTATAATTTATCATTTGGTTAGTTTTATATTGCTTAATGTTACCTTTAAGGAAATAAATAAGTCTATTTTGGAAAAGAAAAATGCATCAGTAATATTTTTCATTTCTGTTCAAGTTTAAAATTGATTAAGTCAATTGGTTAATTTACCCCCAGATGGCTAATCTGGGGCAATTGAGCCACAACAATGGTTTATGAGAAGTCACATTTTCACAGCTCTTTGTCAGAGACGCATCTTTATCATTTAAATTGACAGGAAACATCCTGAAATAAAGGGTTACGGTATGAATGGTCGGCCATGTTAAGGTCGACCACTGTTGGTCGACATTGACATGGACAAATGGTCGACACATGGAAATGTTCGACACATGACAGGCCGACACATGGAAAGTTCGACATGGATTTTTTAACTGTTTTTGGTGTCATTTGCTTCGCTCGCCATGCTGCGGACAAGGTTGCTATTCCCTATCGTAGTCCACGTGGACTGTAAAGTATGAAAAATGTAAAAATCTTTTTTTTTTTTTAAAGCCATGTCGACCTTTTCACGTGTCAACCTTTCATGTGTTGACCATGTGTCCATGCCGACCGTGTCAGTGTTGACCAATAATGGTTGACCTAATGACTGTCGAACTAATGACTGTCGACCATCCAAACGGATACCGAAATAAAAGTAGATGTTTTCATTTTACGTCTGTCCCAAGGGGTGGCAACATCACTTCCCCGTGGCACCTGCGTTTGGCCTGCAGGGAGCCTATAACTGCACCCTGCAGCCTAGAGGGCCACACGGAGCGTCCACAGGGTGGTAGGGCTGACACAGAGCGGAATTTTTCCCTGGTCTGGCACTGCTACTAATATAATGGTGACTCTTGGTCAGTGATGTCCCCTTATTGGTATGGATCATGACATTACTGTGGGTCAAATGGCCAGTATTCTAGACAAAATATTGAAGCGTTCTAAGTTTGGATTTTTGTGGATCCACAAATAAACGGGGAGGAGGAGTAGGAGAATAAAGATCTTTATTTTAGTACTTTTAAACCAAATCTTGTCACTGTAACGTATTAAGCATATGCAGAAAAATGATAGTGTGCTTGTCGCACACCCCAGGGTGAGCTCATGACAGCCTTCTGCTGATTACCCTTTACTCTCTGGTGGTCATTCCGAGTTGATCGCTTGCTAGCAGTTTTTAGCAGCCGTGCAAACACTATGCCGCTGCCCACTGGGAGTATATTTTCTCTAACGTCCTAGTGGATGCTGGGGACTCCGTAAGGACCATGGGGAATAGACGGGCTCCGCAGGAGACAGGGCACTTTAAGAAAGAATTTGGATACTGGTGTGCTCTGGCTCCTCCCTCTATGTCCCTCCTCCAGACCTCAGTTTGAATCTGTGCCCGGACGAGCTGGGTGCTACTTAGTGAGCTCTCCTGAGCTTGCTATAAGAAAGTATTTTGTTAGGTTTTTTTTTTATTTTCAGAGAGATCTGCTGGCAACAGACTCTCTGCAGCGTGTGACTGAGGGGAGAGAAGCAGCCCTACTCACTGAAGATAGGTCCTGCTTCTTAGGCTACTGGACACCATTAGCTCCAGAGGGATCGTACACAGGATCTCACCCTATGTCGTCCGATCCCGGAGCCGCGCCGCCGTCCCCCTCGCAGAGCCGGAAGACAGAAGCCGGTGACAGAAGCAAGAAGACTTCAAAATCGGCGGCAGAAGACTCCAGTCTTCAAACTGAGGTAGCGCACAGCACTGCAGCTGTGTGCCATTGCTCCCACATTACACCCACACACTCCGGTCACTGTAGGGTGCAGGGCGCAGGGGGGGGGGGCGCCCTGGGCAGCAATTATATATGCATGAGCCCCCGCCATTATTTTACACAGAAAAGCGGGACAGAAGCGGGGCTTCTTCCTCAGCACTCACCAGCGCCATTTTCTCTCCACAGCTCCGCTGAGAGGAAGCTCCCCAGGCTCTCCCCTGCAGAAACACGGTAGAAGAGGGTAAAAAGAGAGGGGGGGCACATAAATTAGGCGCAAAAGCTTTATATACAGCAGCTACTGGGTTAACATTAAATTACTGTGTCATTCCTGGGTCATATAGCGCTGGGGTGTGTGCTGGCATACTCTCTCTCTGTCTCTCCAAAGGGCCTTGTGGGGGAACTGTCTTCAAAAAGAGCATCCCCTGTATGTGTGTGGTGTGTCGGTACGCTTGTGTCGACATGTTTGACGAGGAAGGCTATGTGGAAGCAGAGCGGGAGCAAATGAATGTGGGGTCGCCGCCGACGGTGCCGACACCAGATTGGATGGATATGTGGAAGGTTTTAAATGATAATGTTAATTCCTTGCATAAAAGGTTGGATAAAGCTGAAACCTTAGGACAGTCGGGGTCTCAGCCCATGCCTGATCCTATGTCGCAGAGGCCGTCAGGGTCTCAGAAGCGCCCACTATCCAAAATTGTTGACACAGATATCGACACGGATTCTGACTCCAGTGTCGAGGGCGATGATGCAAAGTTACAGCCTAAATTGGCTAAAGCCATCAGTTATATGATTATAGCAAAAAAGGATGTGTTGCACATCACAGAGGAAACCCCAGTCCCTGACAAGAAGGTTCATATGTATGGGGAGAAAAGGCAGGAGGTGACCTTTCCCCCTTCACATGAGCTAAATGAGTTATGTGAAAAGGCTTGGGAATCTCCAGATAAAAAACTGCAGATTTCCAAGAGGACGCTTATGGCGTATCCCTTCCCGCCATTGGACAGGTTACGCTGGGAATCCTCCCCTAGGGTGGACAAAGCTCTGACACGCTTATCCAAGAGGGTAGCCCTGCCGTCACAGGATACGGCCACCCTTAAAGATGCTGCGGATAGAAAGCAGGAGAGTACTCTGAAGTCCATTTATACACATTTAGGTACCTTACTAAGGCCGGCAATTGCGTCGGCCTGGGTGTGTAGTGCTGTAGCAGCATGGACGGATACATACCTTATCAGAGGAACTTGATACCTTAGACAAGGATACTATAGTAATGACCCTGGGGCATATAAAAGACGCTGTCCTATATATGAGAGATGCTCAAAGAGACATTAGCCTTCTGGGCTCTAGAATAAATGCAATGTCGATTTCTGCCAGAAGGGTCCTGTGGACTCGGCAATGGACAGGCGATGCCGACTCAAAGAGGCACATGGAGGTTTTACCTTACAAGGGTGAGGAGTTGTTTGGGGACGGTCTCTCGGACCTGGTCTCCACAGCTACTGCTGGAAAGTCAAATTTTTTGCCGTATGTTCCCTCACAACCTAAGAAAGCACCGTATTACCAAATGCAGTCCTTTCGATCACAAAAGAGCAAGAAAGTCCGAGGTGCGTCCTTTCTTGCCAGAGGCAGGGGCAAAGGAAAGAGGCTGCATAACACAGCTAGTTCCCAGGAACAGAAGTCCTCCCCGGCTTCCACTAAATCCACCGCATGACGCTGGGGCTCCTCAGGCGGAGCTAGGCCCGGTGGGGGCGCGTCTCCGAAATTTCAGCTTCAAGTGGGTTCACTCCCAGGTGGATCCCTGGGCGATAGAGATTGTGTCTCAGGGATACAAGCTGGAATTCGAAGAGATGCCCCCTCACCGATACCTCAAATCGGCCCTGCCAGCTTCCCCCTTAGAGAGGGAAATAGTGTTAGCTGCAATTCACAAATTGTATCTTCAGCAGGTGGTGGTCAAGGTTCCCCTCCTTCAACAAGGAAAGGGTTATTATTCGACCATGTTTGTGGTACCGAAACCGGACGGTTCGGTCAGACCCATATTGAATTTAAAATCCCTGAACATATACCTGAAAAGGTTCAAGTTCAAGATGGAATCGCTCAGAGCGGTCATCGCAAGCCTGGAAGGGGGGGATTTTATGGTGTCTCTGGACATAAAGGATGCATACCTTCATGTCCCCATTTATCCACCTCATCAGGCGTACCTCAGATTTGTGGTACAGGATTGTCATTACCAATTCCAGACGTTGCCGTTTGGTCTGTCCACGGCACTGAGAATATTTACCAAGGTAATGGCGGAAATGATGGTGCTCCTGCGATAGCAAGGGGTCACAATTATCCCATACTTGGACGATCTCCTCATAAAGGCGAGGTCCAGAGAGCAGTTGCTGATCAGCATAGCACGCTCTCGGGAAGTGTTACAACAGCATGGCTGGATTCTAAATATTCCAAAGTCGCAGTTGATTCCTACGACTCGTCTGCCCTTCCTGGGCATGATTCTGGACACAGACCAGAAGAGGGTTTATCTCCGGATGGAGAAGGCTCAGGAGCTCATGACACTGGTCAGAGACCTATTAAAACAGGTGTCGGTGCATCACTGCACGCGAGTCCTGGGAAAGATGGTGGCATCATACAAGGCCATTCCTTTCGGCAGGTTCCATGCGAGGACCTTTCAATGGGATCTGTTGGACAAGTGGTCCGGATCACATCTACAGATGCATCGGCTGATCACCCTATCCCCCAGGGCCAGGGTGTCTCTTCTATGGTGGCTGCAGAGTGCTCACCTTCTCGAGGGCCGCAGATTCGGCATTCAGGACTGGGTCCTGGTGACCACGGATGCAAGCCTCCGAGGGTGGGGGGCAGTCACACAGGGAAGACATTTCCAAGGTCTGTGGTCAAGTCAGGAGACTTGCCTTCACATCAACATCCTGGAACTAAGGGCCATATACAACGCCCTAAGTCAAGCAGAGACCCTGCTTCGCGACCAATCGGTGCTGATTCAGTCAGACAACATCACCGCAGTGGCTCATGTAAACCGCCAAGGCGGCACAAGGAGCAGGGTGGCGATGGCGGAAGCCACCAGAATTCTTCGCTGGGCGGAGAATCACGTAAGAGCACTGTCAGCAGTGTTCATTCTGGGAGTGGACAACTGGGAAGCAGACTTCCTCAGCAGGCACGACCTCCACCCGGGAGAGTGGGGACTTCATCAAGAAGTCTTCGCGCAGATTGCAAGTCGGTGGGATCTGCCACAGGTGGACATGATGGCATCCCGCCTCAACAAAAAGCTACAGAGGTATTGCGCCAGGTCAAGAGACCCTCAGGCGATAGCTGTAGACGCACTAGTGACATCGTGGGTGTTCCAGTCGGTTTATGTATTTCCTCCTCTTCCTCTCATACCCAAAGGGCTGAGAATCATAAGAAAAAGAGGAGTGAGAACAATACTCATTGTTCCGGATTGGCCAAGAAGGACTTGGTATCCAGAGCTGCAAGAAATGCTCACAGAGGACCCATGGCCTCTGCCTCTAAGACAGGACCTGTTGCAACAGGGGCCCTGTCTGTTCCAAGACTTACCGCGGCTGCGTTTGACGGCATGGCAGTTGAACGCCGGATCCTAGCAGAAAAAGGCATTCCGGATGAGGTTATTCCTACGCTGATAAAGGCTAGGAAGGACGTGACGGCTAAACATTATCACCATATATGGCGAAAATATGTTGCTTGGGATGAGGCCTGGAATGCTCCTACGGAGGAATTCCAGCTGGGCCGTTTCCTTCACTTCCTACAGTCGGGAGTGACTTTGGGCCTAAAATTGGGTTCCATTAAGGTCCAGATTTCGGCCCTATCCATTTTCTTTCAAAAAGAACTGGCTTCTCTTCCGGAAGTCCAGACGTTTGTAAAGGGAGTGCTGCATATTCAGCCTCCTTTTGTGCCTCCTGTGGCACCTTAGGATCTTAACGTGGTGTTGAGTTTCCTGAAGTCACACTGGTTTGAGCCACTCAAAACCGTGGAGTTAAAATTTCTCACGTGGAAGGTGGTCATGTTATTGGCCTTGGCTTCAGATAGGCGTGTGTCAGAATTAGCGGCTTTGTCACATAAAAGCCCCTATCTGGTTTTCCATATGGACAGGGCAGAATTGCGGACCCATCCACAATTTCTGCCAAAAGTGGTGTCATCCTTTTATATGAACCAACCTATTGTGGTGCCTGTGGCTACTCGTGACTTGGAGGATTCCGAGTTACTAGATGTGGTCAGGGCTTTGAAGGTTTATGTAGCCAGAACGGCTAGAGTCAGGAAAACTGAGTCGTTGTTTATCCTGTATGCACCCAACAAGCTGGGTGCTCCTGCTTCAAAGCAAACTATTGCTCGCTGGATCTGTAACACGATTCAGCAGGCTCATTCTGCGGCTGGATTGCCGCTTCCAAAATCAGTAAAAGCCCACTCCACAAGGAAGGTGGGCTCTTCTTGGGCGGCTGCCCGAGGGGTCTCGGCATTACAGCTTTGCCGAGCGGCTACTTGGTCAGGTTCAAACACTTTTGCAAAGTTTTATAAGTTTGATACCCTGGCTGAGGAGGACCTTGTGTTTGCTCATTCGGTGCTGCAGAGTCATCCGCACTCTCCCGCCCGTTTGGGAGCTTTGGTATAATCCCCATGGTCCTTACGGAGTCCCCAGCATCCACTAGGACGTTAGAGAAAATAAGATTTTACTTACCGGTAAATCTATTTCTCGTAGTCCGTAGTGGATGCTGGGCGCCCGTCCCAAGTGCGGACTTCTTCTGCAATACTTGTATATAGTTATTGCTTAAATAAGGGTTATGTTTGGTTGCATGAGGGTTTATCTGATGCTCCATTGTTGTTCATACTGTTAACTGGGTAAGTTTATCACAAGTTACGCGGTGTGATTGATGTGACTGGTATGAGTCTTGCCCTGGATTCCAAAATCCTTTCCTTGTACTGTCAGCTCTTCCGGGCACAGTTTCTCTAACTGAGGTCTGGAGGAGGGACATAGAGGGAGGAGCCAGAGCACACCAGTATCCAAATTCTTTCTTAAAGTGCCCTGTCTCCTGCGGAGCCCGTCTATTCCCCATGGTCCTTATGGAGTCCCCAGCATCCACTACGGACTACGAGAAATAGATTTACCGGTAAGTAAAATCTTATTTTAGCTTAGCAGAAGTGCGAACGAAAGGATCGCAGAGCGGATACAAAATAATTTGGTGCAGTTTCAGAGTAGCTTCAAACCTACTCAGCGCTTGCGATCACTTCAGACCATTCAGTTCCTGATTTGACATCACAAACACGCCCAGCCACGCCTGCGTTTTTCCTGGCACGCCTGCGTTTTTCTGAACACTCCCTGAAAACAGTCAGTTGACACCCAGAAACGCCCTCTTCCTGTCAATCACTCTGCGTCTGCCTGCGCGACTGAAAAGCATCGCTAGACCTTGTGTAAAACTACATCGTTCGTTGTAATAGTACGCCGCGCATGCGCATTGCGTCGCATATGCATGCGCAGAAGTGCCATTTTTTCCCCTCATCGCTGCATAGCGAACGAATGCAGCTAGCGAACAACTCGGAATGACCACCTCTGTTCAGTATTTAACTGTTATAAGTGAGTTTTTTTCCAGTTTTGAGACCAGTCCAAGGTCAACTGGATCTTCTGCAGTGCTCAAGATTCATTCCACGCTTGGACCTGTTGCTCTGACAGCTGGTGCTGCACTGATGGCCAGTATAAGGGATGTCAGGGATGTCCTTCCAGTGTGACCGAAGGAGGACAACCTCACTGCTATGCTATACAAGTTCCTCTAACTGGGCTTCATCACTCCAACTGGGGTTAGATGTTAAAATAAGGACTCCTAGCTAACTGGGGAATCCCAATAAAGACCTTTTAGCACGTGAAGAACTTGCATGGACCTTTTTGGACTCTTAGTTTTTTTCTGTCCACTATTATGGATCCACTCTATCATAGATGTGCTGGTACTTACTGTCAGGCACAGGGAAAACTGGACCTACAAGGAGGGGTACAATAAATAAACTACTAAAAATATATGGGAGCATGTTTTTGGAAAATGTAGGCTGTCCTCCGGTTGGTATTAGAACTGTAGAAGTTGATTAGTTAAAGCTTTGTTTGCACCGTTCCCTGTGCCTCCTCCATTCTACACACAGGCTGGAAGCCAGAGGGAAGGGAGATGTGAGTGTGAGGACCAAGCTGAAACTTTATCCAAGAGTTTATGGCTTGTGGTTGGTCCTCCCGCTCACCCTCACACACCCTTCACAAATTCTTACCTTCATTCATTTGCCTGTGGGAGAGGTGTCTTAGTTAAATACTTTACCTAGTGCTAGTGTAGCTTTAAATTTCCTGCTGTAATTATGATTTATACAAGGACTTCAGTCTGGGAGGGGAAAGGAATTCAAAGTATTTGAGAAGCCCGGAGAGATAAGCTTTAGCAAAACAACCTGTACAACAGTGCTGTCTAGTGGCCCAGTGGCCTAATGGATAAGGCGTCAGCCTCCGGAGCTGGAGATTGTGGGTTCAAGTCCCATCTGGGTCGTGTTTTTATATTAAGTTAAAAGGCTTTGTTAATTGTAACATGTGATTATATAATTAAATATCAGTCACACAGCTATTTGTACGGTGATGTAATTCACAAAGAATGCTTGTGTGAACTGAATGTAAGTATTAATGAACCAAAAATAAAGCTCTTTGTTAATGTTGGATAAGTTGGGCACATTTTCATATCCATCCTCTATTTCTATTTAAACTGCAGAAAATAGAAACAATCCTATTGACAGAAGGATTGTTACTGTATTTTGTGGTTTCCTTTATTGATGTCATTGTTGCTATTGCTGTCTATGGAGAATTTCATGTTTACTGGTGACTGTTACGAAGTGCAAATATACACAGAATGTTACTTTTGTATGTGACTATTACACACGTGCAGAGATGTATTGCAATCTTTGGGGGTCAGTTGTGAATCAATAAAAATATGGAGATGCACCTGGCGTATATCTATAATGGGTACAGTGTGTGCGGTGTATACGGGCCCCTGAGTCCATTTTTTTAATACTCACCCCTCCGGAGTCCCGCGCCGACGTCACTGCGCCATTTTCACGGGGTTTTAACAGCATCGGTGATGCATGCGCGATAGAGAAATTACTGGGGAAATGGCCGCCGCACCATCTTCCCGGAGATCTGCGTATGCAAAGTAGAGTCTGAGCCCTCTAATGCTCAGATTCTACAGCGCTCCCGGCAGAGAGGTGGGCCCGAAGGGAGGAGGCTGGGCACGGCCTACTCCTCTCTTAAAGCGTCCCTGGGATATGCAGTGTAGTTTATACACACAAATACGCCTACAGATGCGTTCTCACACAACATGGCTTCAGTCGTGCCAAACAGCCCCCCCCCCCCCCCCCCCACAGTGTGCCAGGTTTTGTGCGACTTTTTGGGCAGTTTGGGCCATGACAAAATTGGCATGTAGTCAAAAATAAACACATTGTATCAAAGTGCTGGCCGCTAACACGATTGTCCCACCACCATGCAACTTTGACTATTTTCTCCCAAAACACAGCTCGATGCTGCCTCAGGTATTACATAAATCAGTACAGTGCACAGACATCAGCAACTTTACATTTTGCTTTTATATACATTGCTTTATGTGCAAGAGGCCGCAGAGCGAAGCAGACATCTGGGAAATGTAAATGAACACCCCTCGGCCCCCCCAGTGTGTATCTGGCGGCTGCTCAGATGAGCAGCAGCTGGGGAAATCAAAGTTGTAATAGTCACGGTGTTCCGATGATCAGTATTCCAATATTTCAGTCACCGATGTTTGACAAAATCAATGTTTTACAAAAGTTTAAAAAAAATATAATTTTTTCCAATTAATTGTTTTAGGTAAGTGTTAAATAGATGTTCTTGACCTAATTCAGTCCTAAAAAAAAATTACAATTTCTGTGTGGTTAATTCAGTGGTTCTCAAACAAGCCTGGGCGCAAATGCCGTGAACGGGGGCAAGCGGAGGCACGCCTCCACTTATATGGAGACGGGAGGGGAGGCGGGGGATCGGCCAGACCAGAGAGCCGGAGGCAGCGCTGCGTGCGACCTTTCCAGCTCTCAGTGGGACCGGGCTGGCCCACCAGCTCATTGCCTTTCTTGGCATTTGCCAGATGGGCAGTCCGGCCCTGCAACCACCCCTTATAAACCTGAAGACACCCCCACTCTCTGCCTCCACACGGCTACAGGCTGATCAGTCTGACCCCACAATCCCAAAAGGGGGACCACAATATAAATGACATTTTACACAACACCCGTCCTAGCCTTAGGGTTTATAGGCCGTCACGTTTACTTGGGTATGGGACTCATGGTCGACACCAGTTAGGTCGACACTCATTAGGTCAACAGTGGCTAGGTCAACAGTAGTAATAGGTTGACACAACCATTAGGTCGTCATGAACAAGGTCAACATGAAAAAAGGTCGACATGAGTTTTTAATGTTTTTTTGGTGTTGTTTTCTCCGTCAAGTGACCGGGGACGCCAATTAGTGCGCCGCGTCCCCTTGCATGGCACGCTTCGCTCGCAGGTTACCGTTCCCAATTGTAGTCCACGTGGATTGTAAAGTATGAAAAAGAAAAAAATATGTGAAAACTCATGTCGACCTTTTTGCATGTCGACCTCGTTCATGTTGACCTAATGGTCGTGTCGACCTATTACTAGTGTCGACCTATCCACTGTCAACCAATGGGTGTCGACCTATTGGTTGTCGACCCAATTAGTGTCGACAAGAGTCTGGATACCGTTTACTTAAGGGATTAGTTATATTTAAATAAGTATTATTGATCTATGGAATCATATTTATGAATATTAATATTTAATATAACATATATGGTTATTAATATATGGATATATTTAAATTAATATGCGTTATCATATATATCTGCAAATATATTATGTCAGGCTTACAAATTAATTGGCTGATAAATATATGCAGTCCTTATATATATATGACTTATGAAATTATGAAGTTAAGATTCCTTAAAGAGAGTTCAAGCTTGAATATTACCGCTCTTTTTATATGATTCTTTATTTACAGGCAGATCAAATCGTACAGAATAAGATATACACAGTAGTGATATATATACTAATTATAATTATATTAAGCTATGCTATGTTTCCTTCGTTACATAACATAAAACAACATGACATAAGTTTCACAAACAGTTTCAATTATTATCATATTTATACTTGCAAGTTAAAGATTGCCATCCCAAGAATCATTCCTTCTGCATGTTCTCCGTGACTTCTCCTCCTGACTGACTTCCTTCCTTCTCCTTCTTCTTCTCCCTCTCCCTCTTCCTTCTAACTCCTAACTACAAGTCTGGTCCTTTTATCTCATATTTTACCAATTCAAACTATCATATTCTCATAGTTTCCAATGGAATAGGTAATTATAGGTTTGTCAGATTCCAAGGTGTAATAAAACAAACATTGAACTGGGCTGTCGTGTCCTGTTCACGGAGGCATGGTGTCATAAAAGTGTGGTGTCCACACTGCCTTAAGCAAGTATAGTATTGTAAAATCTGGAATGTCTTTTCATCCAAAGTTCTGTTGTATTGACAAGTTTTCCTGGAGTCGGTTACACAATGTTTTATCAATGGATGTGATCTCTTTTCATAGTAGTTAATTTATACTCCCTAGCTTTTAACCTTCACTGGACAATAGACAAACCAGTAGATTCTGATCTACTGTAAGCACACCTGTGAATTCCAATGACCAACAGAGCTCTGTCACATACCTATTATCATTTATGGCCTAATACCTTTTCTCTACAATGACTCTTGATCTTACTGTAACCTCTCTGGCCTTATTTATGACTAGAGCAGAATAAACCTGTTCCCTACACTATTTTTTACCATCTTGCTGTAAGACACAAATATACAGTATATCTATATAAACACATACACAAACCTAATCTCTTAAATCAGCTAAACATTACCTCATACATTCAAACTTATTTCATATCTATTCCTTACTATATATATCCAGTATACTGTCCACTATGGTAACATCGCCTATTTATAATGAATTATATTTTGATTCAGACAATATCCATTGCCCTAATATTATACTAAGTGCAGACAATTACCTATAAGGCAACAGTCGCCCCCTTGTGGCCATGAGAAATTCTTTTGATTGGCCACACATTAAACTAGCGTAATTGCTTCCAAATACATTTCAAAATATTCCTTCAAACATAACTTTCGTTGTAACCATAATATATACCATAAGTGTAATAATAATAACCATTATGATTTTAAAAATCTCTAAAAATTCTTAGCTTACCTAACCTTATTCTACTTTTTAACTAAAGCAGACAAAACTGAGGTTTTTATTCAGTATTCATGAGGAAAACTAATTTCTACAGACATTTGGAATACCATAGCCCAATTGTAGACCTTTTTTCTGTATCTGGATCAGTACGTTTGGACATTTTTGCTGTTCTTGTATGTAGCAATTTACTGGGATAAGACTGTCATCTGCGTGGTTTGCTTGCAATTGGAGATGCCTTGCGTTTGCATTATGGCCTTGCGTTTGCAACATTTGCACCATTACTAGAAGTAGAATTCTTCGTAGCAGCTGCTCCTTTGCTTGCCATTTCGCTGTTTGAGGCAGAGGGCTGTGTACGTCGAGTGCTGTGTCTTGAACATTCAGTACTTGTGACGACCCTCAGTAATAGTAATAGTCTTTATACAGTCTTTAGCAGTTCTGTTTCCTTTGCGTTTATCCAATGCCGCAGTTGTGACCAGTGTCCATATTGCTTTTGCACAAACAGGTTGTGATTTTGAATAGAACAGGCATATATGAAACAGTCTTTTTTTTTTTTTTTTCTTTCTTTCTTTCTTTCCTTGCTTGTTAATAGTAGGTCTTAATTGTCTTCGGGCAATAGTACCACAAATGGCTGTGAGTAGTACACCTACTCTGTTCTGTATTTCCTCACTGAATAAATTACCATGCAGTCTTAAATCTCCTTATTCTACCTTGTACCTATTTATACATCTCAATCTTACATAAACTTATACCAGTTTAACCCATATAAAGGCGTTTTCTATCCTACCTATATTTTGACTAATAATTATTTAAAATGCTTTTGATGTGTATATAGTAACATCCTATCAATACAATAAATGAATATAATTTTGCTTCAAACAGATATTAAATATCATTTAGGAATGGCTTTAAATATATCTAATTCCATCCAATATTATTTTATATGCAGCCATGTGCATATACAGTGACCCTGTTATGCTACAAATAATTATCTTAGACTTGTGACAGTCTTTATTAAGAGAATTATTCATCCCACTTAATAATCTCGGCCCAATTTGTTATAACGTGGTATACCATCCTGTATTAGATATTTAATTACTTTTGAAGCTTTTACGAAGGAAGCATAGGTAGTATCTATTGTGTAATATATAAAAAAAACATAAAATATTTACAAGGTATATATGCAATGATATAAAATATATCTCAGACAAATGTTTACATATATGTGATTAAGGTATATGAAGGGATGAGACAGTTCTGTATAATCACAGTGATGAGATGTGCTGTACACTGTTGTGGGAGTGTACATGTAGTTTGAAAGACAAGTAATGATTACTTGTGATGAAAGGGTTAATGAAAACCTTCCCCTTTCTTGTGAAACTGGAAAACTCCTTGAGGATTTGTCCATATATCAGTCTTTAGGGATGCTATGTAGATTTTGCTGGATAGCAGCGATGAAAGGGTTAATGAAGACCTTTTCCCTTGTAAATTGGAGTCTTTTTGGAGTCTTGCACCATTCTGTATACAGGTTGCCAGGATTACTATGAATCAAACAAAAATACATACAATGACTATCACAGATATTTATACAGTGATTTAACATAGCTTGCTATGCATTCTGTCCTATCTGCTGCATGTTATCAGGTACAGAATTTACAAATGTGTCTTTTAACGATTGAATAACAAACAAACAATTGTTTCTGGCCTGTGCCAATCTTTCCTGTCACATTGTGTGTCAATGACAGCACAATTGTCGCTGCAGATATGATGCAGGTTTAATTTGGAAACTGTGGCTGTTTGAACATCAAAGCAAACAATGGCTTCATTGGATCTAACAAGTAAAGGAATGATACTACCGTATTCACTTGTGACCATACTCCCTTGTGATGCAGCCTGGTCCCAGACTGTCTTTAACCATAGCGTTTGCTGCTTGGTGTGGCTCCTTAGTTTGGAAGAATCTTGGAGCTTCTGAAAAAACCTACTTTTGTGGGGAGAGAAACTTGTTAAACTTTGCCAAATATGTATTGCAGGTCCCAGGGCTTTCTGTCTTTCCACACCTGTAATAAAATGGTTATGGCACCAGGGCATAAAAACATTTTCATCCTGGTGATCCTTTTTGTCATTGTTAATTGGTGTGTGGTTTGCAGAATGACACTCTGCATGTGGTCTCTCTGAGAGCATGCAAACATTTGCACCATCACTAGAAGTCTCTGAGTGCTCTGTGGGGGTTACATAAGTTTGGGAACTTTGTTTGTAAACATGCATTCCTGAATTAATTTCATGGATTTTCCCTTTAAACATGTTTCCAGGTGAATACATTTCAAGGTTTGCAACTCTGGTTGCCATGGGAGTTTTCACCATGGGGAACTTCCCCACCCCTGTGTGCACTGTACTGCTGCTATCAGTGTTTAAATCTGCTGACAATTCACCTTTGCCTAAGGGCATAACAAATTCTTCATTTACATTGGGAACTCTGAGAGTGTATTCAGCAGAATACTCATAATCTGAGTTACAATGATCTTCCCCCTTACTAGACACAGTATAGGGGACATCTCCTATTGCTGCTACCTCCTTTACATTAATGTGCTGTCTGATGATAGACACATCCGGCACATTGCTACTTTCTTCCTTTACCACAGAGGCTGTTCTGCTGGTGGTCTGTGTGACCATAGCAGACTCCATGCGCTGCACATTGATGCAGTCCTGCAACATGTAACTTTCCTTAATTTTAGGATCTTGACTGATTAAGTCATTTCTGACTCCTGTAGACTCTGTGTACAGAGTTTCACATACCTCAACACTATTCCTGTTTGGTGTTTCTATCTCAGCTTGCTTGCTGGATGTTATCTCTTCATCAGAGATCTTGACAATTTGATTACAAACTGTCAGGCTTTTCGCTTCTGCCCCAAACTTTTTCTGTTTATTTTTCTGTTTAAGGGACTTAAATAACGAATGCATTTTTGCATTAATGGTCAGGCACGCCTTACGAAGACGTGAACCTGATTCTTCTTTACATTTCTGTTTGGCTTCTAGAGCCGCAGTTCTGCGCATTTTTCTAAATGCTACAGAAAACTTTTGCATTTTTAACATTTCAATGCTAAATTTATATATTCTTTGTTTTTAGTACTGAAGGTATCCTCTCCTTAAGATTGACCGGTGTCTTAAGGTTAAACTCTAATACCTGGTACATTTATACATTTATTTGGAAATACTCTTTTCCACTGTGCACATTTTCTATTCTAGGCCTTTAAATTCTTTATTCTCATTTGTAACCTATTCCACTGTGATCTTGTATTTTGCCAGCAGGCTTATAGCCTTTGGTGCTGCTTCCTAATAGATATTATGTTAGTTAAAATAACGTATATTGCACTAACACATTTATCCTAGGTTATACAGAATACAAAATTGACATTACACAATGGTAATAAATTTTCATAGATACATCCCCACCGTGATTCTGCAGATTTGGTAGCCAGCTTATAGCATCTGCTACTCCTCATAAATATTATAGATCAGATAATCAGATTCAGTAATAACAAGTCCAATTCGTGGTCGCCAATATTGATCTATGGAATCATATTTATGAATATTAATATTTAATATAACATATATGGTTATTAATATATGGATATATTTAAATTAATATGCGTTATCATATATATCTGCAAATATATTATGTCAGGCTTACAAATTAATTGGCTGATAAATATATGCAGTCCTTATATATATATGACTTATGAAATTATGAAGTTAAGATTCCTTAAAGAGAGTTCAAGCTTGAATATTACCGCTCTTTTTATATGATTCTTTATTTACAGGCAGATCAAATCGTACAGAATAAGATATACACAGTAGTGATATATATACTAATTATAATTATATTAAGCTATGCTATGTTTCCTTCGTTACATAACATAAAACAACATGACATAAGTTTCACAAACAGTTTCAATTATTATCATATTTATACTTGCAAGTTAAAGATTGCCATCCCAAGAATCATTCCTTCTGCATGTTCTCCGTGACTTCTCCTCCTGACTGACTTCCTTCCTTCTCCTTCTTCTTCTCCCTCTCCCTCTTCCTTCTAACTCCTAACTACAAGTCTGGTCCTTTTATCTCATATTTTACCAATTCAAACTATCATATTCTCATAGTTTCCAATGGAATAGGTAATTATAGGTTTGTCAGATTCCAAGGTGTAATAAAACAAACATTGAACTGGGCTGTCGTGTCCTGTTCACGGAGGCATGGTGTCATAAAAGTGTGGTGTCCACACTGCCTTAAGCAAGTATAGTATTGTAAAATCTGGAATGTCTTTTCATCCAAAGTTCTGTTGTATTGACAAGTTTTCCTGGGGTCGGTTACACAATGTTTTATCAATGGATGTGATCTCTTTTCATAGTAGTTAATTTATACTCCCTAGCTTTTAACCTTCACTGGACAATAGACAAACCAGTAGATTCTGATCTACTGTAAGCACACCTGTGAATTCCAATGACCAACAGAGCTCTGTCACATACCTATTATCATTTATGGCCTAATACCTTTTCTCTACAATGACTCTTGATCTTACTGTAACCTCTCTGGCCTTATTTATGACTAGAGCAGAATAAACCTGTTCCCTACACTATTTTTTACCATCTTGCTGTAAGACACAAATATACAGTATATCTATATAAACACATACACAAACCTAATCTCTTAAATCAGCTAAACATTACCTCATACATTCAAACTTATTTCATATCTATTCCTTACTATATATATCCAGTATACTGTCCACTATGGTAACATCGCCTATTTATAATGAATTATATTTTGATTCAGACAATATCCATTGCCCTAATATTATACTAAGTGCAGACAATTACCTATAAGGCAACAGTATATCTGATTCTGAATTATATCATTGTCATTTCTTATATATATTATTTCCGCTTGTATGTTACTCTGAAAGTATATTTAGCATATATCACAGACGTGGATTCTGCAATCCTAAAGAAATGTCTGATGGCACCCGGAAGATATATGCTTCTCTTACTGCAGCACTTGTCAGAGTAATGAGGATTAGCACAGGCTGCTAATTAATAGCATGCACACTGGCACGTAACTGATGACCTTCATGCTGTAGTGCAGGCCTGGCCAACCTGTGGCTCTCCAGCTGTTGTAAAACTACAAGTCCCATCATGCTTTGCCACAGTTTTGCTGTTAGTGAATGATAAAACTGTGGCAGGGCATGCTGGTATGTGTAGTTTCACAACATCTGGAGAGCCACAGGTTGGCCAGGCCAGTGTAGTGGGAGCACCTTGCACTGTGTGTATTATAACAGGGATCTGTTCTGTCTGACGTTCCTGGAACAGTAGTAGAAACTGATTTCATTTCCTGCCTTGGAATAAGTGACGGTTATACCATCCCCTTTGCGAGGGTGTGCCCATGGATCAATGGCTGGTGCCAAGCAAAGCAAAGTTCCACTCTCATCTGCTCCAGAGTCCTTCTGTAGTCACGGATCCCAGTTAAAGTAACTTAATTTCGCCATAAAAAATGCAAATTGGCTCAACGTGTCCTCATTAGTTTTCAGTGCGGTACATCATGTATAGTACTTTCTGGCTAGTCTTGTTTATAATCTGTGCAGACGGTTACAGAGACACTTTTTATAGGTCAGTAAATAGTATTCCATTAATAGACAATTGTATTCGGTAATTAGTCCCGTATACTGTAGCAGAACTATGGGGGCCACGTATGGAACTCCAGTATATTTACTGCTTCGGCAATTCAGTGATGGCCCAGTCACCAGCTGAGACTTTCAGGGGGCTTCGGACTTACTGACACCTCTTATTCATTGCACTTACCATAAGGCGGTCATTGCTGTGGAAAATGAAGCCTGGTGTAGTTCTCCTTTAATATATCTAAAATATAAAAATGAACTAAAATGAAAAAAAAAATATATAATTTATTAAGTACGGTTTATTTTACACTTTTATATCATTATTTTTTTTATTGCTATGCTTTTTTTTATTGCTATGTATTTGTATGTATAGGCTTCAACGGAGCAGGCTCAAACATCTGATGCTAAGGGGGACATTTACTAAGCAGTGATAAGAGCGGAGAAGTGAGCCAGTGGAGAAGTTTCCCCATCAACCAATCAGCAGCTCTGTATAATTTTATAGTATGCAAATTATAGATGTTACTTCAGTGCTGATTGGTTGCCATGGGCAACTTCTCCACTGGCTCACTTCTCCGCTCTTATCACTGCTTAGTAAATGTCCCTCTAAATAACAATTACACATTTGTATGTTTTTAAATGCCACCACCTGTGCTCAAGCAGGGATTAATTACACAGAGGCCATAAATATGGAGAAGGGCATGAAAGCGGGACATGTCCTAAAGTCTCTAATTTATTATAAAGTATTTTACCAGCAATAAATATGTTGGTGTAAACAGATTAGACACATATAAAAATGTGTTTAGTTTGTATCGCTCAGGTCAGAGTGGGTGCAGTCTTCCAGAAAAGGGGGTGTGATCTCACAGTAAAAGGGGTGTGTCAATGGTGCATAGCAGGGGCGGATTGGGATGGAAAACCAGCCTGGGAAATTTATGGAAGCAGCCTAATGGGGGTGCTGTCAGGGGGTGGGGATCCGTCCTCATAGGACCTTATGGTATGTAACTGCAGCCTTCCTTGAGTCTTTTGCTGCAGTTGTGTCTTATGGGCCCTACACACTGGCAGATCTGCCGCCGAGCTGCCCGACGGCGGATACGGTCGACCTGGCAGCGGGGGGAGTGACGTTTCTTCACTCCACCCGGCTCCATAGCAATGCATTCTAATATGGACAATCCCGTCCATATTGGCCTGCGTGTATAAGCGACGGGGCACCAACGATTAACAAGCGCGGGGCCGCGCAACGTTAATCGTTGGTGCCTACACACTGCACAATATGAACGAGGTCTCGTTCATTAATGAACAAGAACGTTCATATCGTGCATGTTATCTGCCAGTGTGTAGGGCCCTTAAGACTATGGCAGGTTTGGGAACTAAAAGTGGCCCTGTAAAATTTTGTAGAAGTGGCCCAACATGGGCAGCACAAGGGACATAACATAGCATATGGCCATGGCAGCATCACTGGATGGCAGAGCTTCTGTACTGCAGAGATGGAATAACAGAATGAATGGGGACAATGCGTTGTAATGAGTGTGGTGAGCTGCCTGTCATGTAGGGGGTGGGGCCACATGACAACACACAAAACAGGCCCCACAGACACGTCGGCCTACCAGGAATCTTCCTGGTGAGCCCTATTGCCAATCCGCCCCTGGTGCATAGTGTCTGGTAAGAAAACAAAATGTTGGCTTGTTGTTCTGATGTGGCTTATTATATTAATATACCATTATCTAGCTGTGTTGCATTATTGTTCTTCTATGTGACCTACTATTAAGGAGACAAGTTTTCATGTGAAGGTTGGAGATGAGTGGGGCTAACATTGTTTCCATTGCCATTCCCTCACAGTTGTCTCGCCGGAATGCTACACAGGAATACCACAGTCACGAGGCACCACCCCCGTATTTGTCATTGTGGGGGCACGCCTGGCACTCTGTGAGCTGCTGGCAGAGCTGGCCCTAACCAATATGATGCCCTAGGCAAGATTTTGGCTGGTGCCCCCTAGCACCGCCGCTAGTTCTGCAGGAGATGCCTGGCATGAGTCAGCTGGCAGCTCTGGTAACGTCGGGCACCTTTTGTTTATGAAAATGCATCTTATTTGCATTACTGTGTGGCTAGGATGCACAAGCAGCTTCTGCTGATTAAAATGATATGCAGCATGCATATATTCTGTGTGCGACTGCAGCTGTATCTGCATATGAAATGCTACATTACAGTGATTTCCAGGAATACACTGCAATATAGCATTTCATATGCAGATACAGCCGCAGTCACACACACAATATAGGCATGCCGCATATCATTTTAATCAGCAGAAGCTGCTGGTGCCCCTAAGCATAACAAATGCCCTAGGCATTTGCCTAGTTTGCTTATGCCTAAGGCCGGCTCTGGCTGCTGGCCATGCCCCCAGCCCCTCTCTTCCGGAGAATAGACACTGTGTACAGCATCTATTCACCGCCGCTCTAAGCAGAGCAGCAAGTGACTACAGGGGACCCTCCAACTACCCCACCACCACCGCTGGAAACTGTGACCTGCGGATGGAATAGTCCCAGAAAAACGAGACAGTTAGGAGATATGCCTGTAGGGATCGGGTTCCAGACTGTGCACTTGAATTCTACAATATACATAAGTTACTTATTACATACCCTCCAACTGTACCTTTTTGGCAGGTACAGTACCTTTTTTTATGGTCTGTACCGATTTCTTCCATTGAAAGTATAGGAAAAGGGGCGTGGTTATGTCCCTTTGACCCGTGGCCACGCCCCCTTTTCTGATTTGTACGTATTTTTATGTTTAAAATGTTGGAGGGTATGTTATTACTTCCCAGCACTATGGTGTTTGTTGTGCAGTGCATTGCTGTTATAACTCTGGTACATTATCATGCATGCACTAGCAGTATTTCCTATATATATTTATTCAGTGGCACAAACCATGTGCTCTCTAATGGTTAATCAAACATCTGTGGTGGTTGGCCACACCCCCTCTGGAGGCTGGCCACACCCCTAATTATTGACCCCTTTCACAGCATTCCCCCAGTGGCCCTTCATGCCCGAGTCCGACACTCGGCGTAACAGTATCGGGGTTGTTGTATGAAGTCATTAGTCAGATTACCGATAGTACTACAGTATATGTCTTTAACGCTTTCAATTCCTTGGCACAGATATTGCAGGAGTAAATGATCCACTCATGTGATTGTTATCAGTATACTGTATATGCGGCCACCATATTGATTACGGCGATTGAGATTTCATATATTCTTAACTTTATTTATTTTTTATTGCTTCCGAAATACTGTAGACAATATTACACTACTATCTGTACCTGGTTGGGCTGTCATACTCTGACTGCCCTAACATGTGTGAAACCTTTTCCCAACCCAGTAGGTTAATGCTGATCTCAGAGATTTCTTTTTTTCCCCCCCAAGTTAAACATTTCCTAGACAATGTCCATTATATTGCGGTTTCCCCTTGTAATAGGGTCGTGACATCGTCCTTTAGGACTTGGCAGCAAACTGATGTTGAACTGATGTATCAGCAAAGTTAGAGTTTGGAAATAGGAGAACGTCAGCAAAGCAGGTGCAATAAGGGGTTGGTTATTGAGAAAGTAATGCTGGAGGGTTGATGACAATATTGTCTTTGGACACGAGCCATAAAATGTGGTAATACATTTCTGGTCTCCATAATCCATGTTTAAATCTAGTTGTTACCACCTTGTAAACCGTTGCTAATGTGCTCCTGCTGAAGTCTCAGGTCTCCTTCACGCACCGTTTGCATCGGGAGCCATTTGGGTTCCATGATACATTACTAGCAAATCAGTTTGTCATTTTAAATTGGCAGCTGAGGAGGAGTGTGAGCAGGAGGACCAATCAAAAGCCTCGGTCTCTCAATTGCAGTTATTCCCTTTGGGGTATATTCAATTGAGGTCGGATCCATCCCGACATGCATTTGTCGGAATGGATCCGACAAGGGCTATTCAATGCCCATCTCAATTCGATTTTCAAAAAAGTCTAATTGAGATGAGGGACCGGAGAGGGGGGACAGCCGCGGGCAGACGGGGGACAGCAGTTCTGCAGGAGGATGTGGCACAGCCGCCAGACCTCACGGCAGCGTCCACCCGGCTCCAGCAACCGGGACCTCACTTGCTGGAGCCGGGTGGACGCTGCTGTGCCAGTGCTGTAACGCTGCTGTCCCCCGTCTGCCCGCGCCTCTCCCCCTCTCAGGTCCCTCATCTCAGCTCGACTTTTTTTTAAGTCGAATGGAGATGGTCGGAAACGGGGCCAAAACCTGTCGAATTTGGCCTAGTTTCCCTCAGAAGCATGTGAATCGGCAGCTATACCGCCGAGTCACGTACTATTCGACAAGTCGAATTCCCCGACTTGTCGAATAAAAATGCCGGGGACTGAATAGGTCGGAACCCCTTCCGACCTGAAAAAGACAAAAACTGACGTCTTTTCGAAAAGACGGCAGTTTCGACCTTAATTGACTATACCCATTATGATTTAGGAATCCATTAATCAATCTTCATGTTTTCTCTGCGATAACACACATTCTGTGTCGATGCCTAGCGCAGTGATACCAAATGGTGGTGGATCATAGGGTTGACAGTAACTAGGCCGACAGTCATTGGGGTCAATTAAATTCACTGGCAGTGGAATAGCTCCCGGCGCTATTCAGTACAGTGACGAGTGACCCTCAATTGTCGGGAATTCTTCTCTCACCCCCGGGGGTATGAGAGAAGAAACCTGACAAAAGTGCTGCCGTGCGGCCGGCGCAAGGCTTATTCTGTCGGGAATCAGCCTCGCGCCGGGGAGTTAAGTCGGAGAATGCCCGTTCTCCCGACAAAACAACCTGTTTTGGGCCATCGCCAACTTAACTGGAGCTGAATTGAATAGCGTCGGGAGCTAATTCCCGGCGCTATTCATCTGTTGCCGAATTTAATCGACCCCATTAGGTTGACCACTATTGGTCGACAGTGACTAGGTCGACACTGTCATTAAGTCAACATGGAACAGGTCGACATGAACTTTTAATCTTTTTTTGGTGTCAATTTCTTTGTAAGTGACTGGAAACCCCAATTAGTGCACCGCAACCCCTGGCCTGGCACGCGGGCAAGCTGCCTTACTCCACTTCCGCTGCATCGGCACAGGTTACAATTCCCAATCTTAGTCCACGTGGATCATAAATTATGAGAACGTTTAATTTTTTGGTAAAATCTCACGCCGACCTTTTCATGTGTCGATATTTGCCATGTCCATCTAGTGACCAGGTCGACATATTGACCATGTCGACCTAATGCATGTCGACCAATAGTGGTCGACCTAATGCATATCGACTAATAATGGTTGACCTAATGAGTGTCGACCTAAGTGCTGCCAACGTAAAAACCGGATCCCGTCTGAAAAACCCATCTGTCCAGTGATTTAGATTCGCGATCTGCAGTTATCACTGCTTGATAAATAGACCCAGTAAAGTTTAAAATATTATTTTTTTCCCCTTACAATTGTTCCCAGCTGTGGGGGAAAAATCAGCAAACACATCACGTTGCAATCAAGTTTATACTGTTCCTGCATGAGTCAAATGTATTACATTGAACATTTTACACAGTGCATATAAAACAGGCCAATAACAAATACTTTGGGTAATTGAACTCAGCATCTCCTTCCTACTTCTCTACATACATTATATTCATGGCTAGAAATCTGAAACAGACAATTGTGAATCACACTGATGTATAACCATTTGACGTATTAATTACAATTCAGATCAGTTCTGGAAATCATTTACATTCTAGATGGAAAAAAAAAAACATTTCTCATCAGTTATCATTTTACGATGATTGTTATGTAGGTGCTGGATATTCACATATATCAACATTCAATATATGCTAATAAGTATTTATATATAATGTCTCATATTTAGCATTGGAGGTGAAGCGGTGTAGACTAGGAAAAGCAAATTGCTTTGAACTTAGCAGTTATCTCCACTCAAAAATGATGTTGCCTAATTAAACTAATTATGCTGTAAATTGCTAGAATAACGGCTAATGCTCAAAACAGTATCTCTGCCATACACTGCCTGCTTGTGGCTCTCCATCCTAAAACGTTTTTCTTGCTCAATAGTGTCTAGAATAGCATATTCAGGGTCTAATTCAGAGTTGATCGCAGCAGCAAATTTGTTAGCAGTTGGCCAAAACCAGGGCCCTCATTCCGAGTTGTTCGCTCGTTATTTTTCTTTCGCAACGGAGCGATCAATCGCTAACGCGCATGCGCAATGTCCGCAGTGCGACTGCGCCAATAAATTTGCTATGTAGTTAGGATTTTTACTCACGACTTTTTCATCGTTCTGGTGATCGTAATGTGATTGACAGGAAGTGGGTGTTACTGGGCGGAAACTGGCCGTTTTATGGGTGTGTGCGGAAAAACGCTACCGTTTCTGGGAAAAATGCGGGAGTGGCTGGAGAAACGGGGGAGTGTCTGAGCGAACGCTGGGTGTGTTTGTGACGTCAAACCAGGAATGACAAGCACTGAACTGATCGCAGATGCCGAGTAAGTCTGGAGCTACTCTGAAACTGCTAAGAGGTGTGTAATCGCAATTTTGAGAATCTTTCGTTCGCAATTATAAGATGCTAAGATTCACTCCCAGTAGGCGGCGGCTTAGCGTGAGCAAATCTGCTAAAAGCAGCTTGCGAGCGAACAACTCGGAATGAGGGCCCATGTGCAGGGGGGTAGGGGGGGGCAGATATAATATGTGCAGAGAGAGTCAGATTTGGGTGGGGTGTGTTCAAACTGAAATCTAAATTGCAGTGTAAAAATAAAGCAGCCAGTATTTACCCTGCACAGAAACAATATAACCCACCCAAATCTAACTCTCTCTGCACATGTTACATTTCCCCCACCTGCAGTGCACATGGTTTTTCCCGTTAGAGAAAGATTTAGCTTTTGCGATCCATGTGGAATTAGGCCCTAAATGTACCATATGTACTAAACACTTTCATTCCAGCCATCTGTGCAGTCTGTGAACAATCTGTGGGGGGTGTATCTGTCACCTCTTTGTCTGCTCCCTATCATATTTTTAGACATTTTCAACAGGGCTCCAAGAAAAATGTTGGGCCCCAGAATGTCCACATCATTTTTTGGGGAGAGGGTGTGCAGCTAGGCCCTTTCGCTCAGTACGAACCCATGATGCACACTTCTCAAAAGCGATGACACATGAACCAAGGTGCACGGTGGCTTTGCAGGGGGCATGGTTATGCCTTCCATGCACTCCAGAGACCCTGCCGAAGGCCTGTGCCCGGGTAATCTGCACTCACCCCAACAGTTGGGGTAATATAATACGATTTGGCTGGGGACATACATTCTTGCTAAGATTCCTATTATGCATGATTTATTATTTTGTCTATTAATATTGATTTATTTAGCACCTACATACTACGTTGTGCTTTATAATTGGAAAGACAGTAATAAGGCAAGACTGGGTAATAACAGGCAGAGAGAGTGGTAAGAGGGCCCTGCTCGCAAGCTTACAATCTATGGGACGTGATGCTACGTAACGGCAGCACAGTTTTGGCTTTCCCCTTCTATCTACAGTATCTGCAGCAGCGGCAGACACAGATAACAAGTTACTTGACTTCTTCCAAGAAATTTAGGAAACCGTCATCCTTAGAGACACCTTAAAATATCACTAAGAGAGTTCCTCAGTTTTTCCAGCTTCCCGCTAGCTGTCTCTCAAGCTCTTAACACAGATACAAAGACGGTGAACTGTCGCGGTCCTCCGGGGCCCACGCAAAGCCTCACTTTCACCATAACGACACAGGCTCCTTTCAAGTATTCTCCCCAGTGGGCCATTATGCAAGTGTTTACAGCTTGTGTGCTTCATCTCCGTCTCTGCGCGTGATCTCTTCATTAATGCCATTACGTGACTTTTATCCTTAGACCAGATTGCTTTTCCTTTAATCAAGCGGTAATCTTTGCTTTTTTTCCGCCTCTAGCCCAGATAATGCAGTTGTAGGTTGATGTCTGTCTGTGGCCCCGTTTACCACCAGTTGGTGCAGATTCTCCCGGTTCACGTCCCTTCGACTAGATTGTATATTCGAGTGCACAACAGCCTGAAGAACACAAAGCCCAACCAGCAAGCCAAATGCCAGTCACCTAACTGCGCTGTCCACAGAGCCAGGTATAGTAGTCGTTAAGACATTGGCTATATCATCGATGCAAGACAAGATCTTTGGCCGAATTACAGTTTCTGCAAGACTTAATTTTCAGTCGTACAGCTTGGTTTTGATTTTTAAACTAGAGTTCCTGTTTTAATTCACCCACTTGGATATAGGCTGCGAGGGACAGACCTGGATGCTGTGGGTAATAAGGGCTGAGCCTTTGCAGTCGTTGGCCTGACTTCCAGCAGCAGTTGTTGGAGCCTGCCCAGGAAGCTGACTGAAAGACAAGTTTGTTTAATTGACCCTGGATTTTGTGATCCGCTCTACCCTTTTTTTTTTTCCACTGTGCACAGTGTAAAGCTGCTGTCTCGTCGGCTGCTGTGCACCAGAGGGGAGAAGGTCTGCCTGAGCCATGGCTTCGGTCTTCATGTGCGGAGTAGAGGACCTGCTGTGCAATGGGAGTCGCTTTGTGTGGAACCTCTCTGTGTCCACGCTGACGAGGTGGTACACGCACAGAGCCAGGACATGCCAACAGATGCTGAGGTCATGGTGCGGGCTGAGGGAGGTGTATCAGGTAACCAGCTCTTCATAGTGTCATTACAGCTCCCAATCTCTGTGCGGTGGGCACAGTTTGGGTAACCTGGTCTCGTGCTTCTGGGCAGTACAGTTGGTAGTTTCATGTTAGGTGCACTCTGCAGCTTGGAATCTAGGGCAGATGTATTAAGCCTGGAAGGTGATAACGCACCAGCCAATCAGCCCCTAACTGTCAAGTTACAGGTTGGGTTTGAAAAATGAGTGTAGTGGCTGACTGGCTGGTGCGTTATCACCTTCCACTTTATCACTTCTCCAGGCTTAATACATCTGCCCCCTAGACTTTTATGTTGTTTTATGTAGCGGATGCTGAGAGTGCAGAACAAAAGAAGTAGCACTGTGCAGTTACAGATATATGGAAATGATACTGTGCATTAATATGCAAAATAGGAATAGAAATTAGGCAACTTCCTTTTAGTTTTTTTGTTTGTTTTATTTTGATGACACTAGTGAGGCATCTTTGAATTTTTCTTTTCATTACCTAATTTGGAAGGTGATAACGCACCAGCCAATCAGCCACTAACTGTCAAGTTACAGGTTGGGTTTGAAAAATGTCAGTTTAGCGAACTGACTGGCTGGTGCGTTATCACCTTCCACTTTATCACTTCTCCAGGCTAAATACATCTGCTCCTAGACTTTTATGTTGTTTTATGTAGCGGATGCTGAGCGCGCAGAACAAAAGAAGTGGCACTGTGCAGTTACAGATATATACTGTAATATGTAAAATTGCCTAAGAAAATCTACAAAGCCTTTAAAATAAATCACCATCTGTTAAATTTTAGCTAATCTGCCTATGGTAAGCCTCATAATGGGGGAGATGTATCAAACCTTGGAGAGAGATAAAGTACTAACCAATCAGCTCGTGTCAATTTACAGGCTGTGTTTTAAAAATGACAAGAGCTGATTGGTTGGTACTTTATCTTTCTCCATTTTAGCCTTCTCCAAGGCTTGATACATTTTCTCCCAGTATCACAGTCATATGGTTTTAGTATTAATGGGTAATTCTGTTAAATTCTTCCATTGAAGAACTGTTGTGATGGATGTTTCTCATGTCTTGAGGGACGAAGCATCAGCTATTGGTTATTTGGCAGGGAAAGGGTGTTCTCTAAGCAGTTGGCTTGAGCAGGGATTCCCGCGGTATCAGCAGCTGTGCGTTCACTAAGCAAGTACCTGCTGACGGTTTGGGCTGTCAGTCTGAAGGCCCATACACACTTGCCGATAAAATGAGCGACGTCGCTCATTTCCCCCCTCCCTGAGCGACGTTGCTCATTTTATCGGCAAGTGTGTATGACACCAGCGACGACCGATGCGCGGCCCCGCAACGATCGTCGCTGACGGCAGTGCATGCGTGCAGGATCTGGACTGTCGTCCAGGACCTGCATGCAGAGCTGGCGGAGGCGTGACGTCACTGAGCGATATGAGCGGTCATATCGCTCAGTGTGTACAGTCTTCTGTCGACCAGCCGACCCGGGAGGGGAAACATAGAGCGACATCGTCTAATGTGTACTGACCTTAAGGGTATGGACAGAAGACTTGTGGGAGGTGGTCAGAGGAGAGGCCGGATGCTCTGTGCACAGAATGGAACTATAGGGAGTGTTAAGGGCAGCTTGCGGGTTGCCTTTGTCGACTAATTGAATAGCCTTGGGCAGGGTTGGACTGGTGCACAGGGGCAATCCCCAGGGCTAAAGAAAAAAGAGAATCTATGGGGCATTGCCAGGAGAAAGATGAGAGACATGAGACCGAACAATGCAGAAGAGCTGAAGGCCGCTATTGAAGCATCCTGGTCTTCCATAACACGTGGCTGATAGAATCCATGCCACGCCGCATTGAGGCAGTAATTCATGCGAAAGGGGCCCAAACCAAGTACTGAGTACATACTGTATGCATGATTATACTTTTCAGAGGGCCGACATTTCTGTATTTAAAATTCTTTTTTTAATTGATTTTACATAATATTCTAATTTTCTGAGATTTTGGATTTGGGTGTTTCTTAAGAAGTAAGCCACAATTATCAAAATGATAACAAATAAAGGCTTGAAATATCTTACTTTGCATGAAATGAGTCTATATAATATATTAGTTTCACCTTTTAAGTTGAATTACTGAAACAAATGAAGTTGAATTACTGAAACAAATGAACTATTGCACGATATTCTAATTTTCTGAGTTTCACCTGTATATACAGGTTGAGTATCCCTTATCCAAAATGCTTGGGACCAGAAGTGTTTTGGATGTCGGATTTTTCCGTATTTTGGAATAATTGCATACCATAATGAGATATAATGGTGATGGGACCCAAGTCTAAGCACAGAATGCATTTATGTTTCATATACACCTTATACACGCAGCCTGAAGGTAATTTAATACAATATTTTTAATAACTTTGTGTACATTGAGCCATCAAAAAACAAAGGTTTCAATATCTCACTCTCACTCAAAAAATTCCGTATTTTGGAATATTCCAGATTTTGGAATATTTGAATATGGGACACTCAACCTGTAGTAGGGAGCAAGATACACCAGCAGCACAGAGTATATCAGGAGACAAGTGATGTGCTAGTGAGCACAATGCTGTATGATGATATGACATGATGTGAGGAGGGGAATGGAGGCAGCAGGAAGCCACATATTGAGAGTTACATACAGTGTCGGACTGAGGCATGAAGGGCCCACCGGGGGAATGCAGTGGTAGGAGGCCCATACTTATAGGTGTGGCCAGCCTACAAAGTGGGTGTGGCCAGCCTTCACTGAGGCTTGAAATACACAATTGTCTTCCGTAGTGTAATGCAACATATCTACCATGTATAATACAAGTGCATGGTCTGGAACCTCCTTAGAGGAGGGGGTGGGCCCTCAGGCAGTGTGGCCATCCGATGGTTTCCCCTGTACCCCTGTGGGCATAGGTGTGCGCAGGGGGGTGCCTGGTGCGCACAGGCACCCCCTAATGTCAGGCACCCCGATCTCACATGCCTGATGCAGCGATCGCTGAGCAGGCTGATTACTGGCCCCTCTGCGCTGCACCCTGTCAGGAATGCATTACTGACCAGATGCCTGGGTTAATCAAGGGTGCCACTGCCATCGGCTTTCAAACTCCCAGCTCCACCTCCATGTACAAAAACAGTGTGATGTGACGTGATTTCGTCATGCTGCTTGCACGCCCACCCATCACACCTGCCACATACCCACCTCTCTCCTTCAGTGCTATGCCAACGCCAGCCACTGATGAGGAGCAGCATGCAGCCAGTGTTCCTCTTAGGAAGACAAATTCAATACTGGCAGGCGGTCAGCAGCAGCATTGACACGTCACTCGTTTTTCTAGCAGCAGCAGTACTAGTCTGCGACTGTCAGTGAGTAACTGACTTGTAAGTAAGCTGCTGCAGCTTGCAGGGGAAAGAGAGGGGGAGCCAGACCAGGCTGAGGAGGAGCAGTGTAATTGCAGCGAGTGCCATCAGGGGTGTTTGTTTGGTGCACACCACAACATCTGACAATGTATCTGCTTTATTAAGATTGGTACAAGGGTGGATATTTTATATTGCGTTGACCGTCAATAGATGGTGCTAGACACGCCCAAAAGGCGGTGCTAGACACACCCCTCCAACGGTGCACCCCCTAACACAATGTTCTGCGCATGCCTATGCCTGTGGGCCAGTCCGACCCTGGTAACATAGTGGAAGGAGCAGGGTCCCCCAGCAGCACAGAACAGCAATAAAAGACTTCTGTCACATTGGTACAGAAAGATTGTGCTGTTAAATGCATCTCTACAGAAAGCAAAGTACATACACCCATCTAGCTTAGTAATTCTATTATAACGATTTCCATGCAGAAGTTCTATTGCTGACAAGCGACGTTTTGGTCCTCGTCAACTTTTAGGAAATATGAGTAACCTCTCCCATGCACCGCTACACCGGCCAGGAAGACCACACTTTATATTGTGACAGTGGGGAGTGGGCACATTTTTAATCACTCTATTTTAAATAGTCCACTAAAAGGGTTAAGCAGCGAGACAGCATATTGATGGCCGGAATTAATATAAATTACTTTAATTACCTACGTCTCTTCAATTCTCATTCAAGCTAATCATATGAGACAATTTGTCAAGTGATTGTCTGTGAATTCCCATCGTGCACTGTGTTTATTAGATCATTTGCAGCCTCCTGTTGGAATAGAATGTGCGCGCAGTGGAGACGCCTGTATTTCACTGCTCACCGGTGGCCTGCTATTAAAGTCAGCTAGTAAATAATTTTGTAGAAAACAATGTATTGGGGCAGTAGACAGCTGTAGGAATGTGTTGCAAAATGTGCTGCAGTGACACAAAAGCCAAATCCATCATAGCAGATTATATTATAAAATACACATTGAGTGAGAAGACAGTGATAATATTCTCAGCTGATTGTTGAGCAGTAATTAGAGGCAAATTTAACAAGTGTGTGTTTATTTTTATTTCATTCATTATGATTTACTAACATAGGACTGCTACAGCTCTTAGACAAGCTCAGGCTGAGACTGAAACATCGAACAATATGCAACACTGTCAACCAATCAGGGTCGGACTGGCCCACAGGGGTACCAGGGAAACCACCGCAGGTCGCCACCGAGCCCGAAGCGTGGCGAGCGCTTGCTGCACTCGCCCCTCCCCGTCGGGATCCCGGCGTCAGTATGCTGCCGGGATCCCGGCGTCGGTAAGCTGACCGGCGGTCAGGAGACCGCCGGTCAGCCATACTACACCCACGAGGAGAGAGCACTTATCCCCCAGGACTTATAGTCATTCATAACTGTATGTCCTTCTGAAGTAGGGCGTGATATTGGGAGTTACTTGACCAATGATAAATAAACAAATCTCTGGCTTTGAACATGTAAGATAACCAGATTTACTGGCCCCTGATAATTAAATATCCAACTCATTGCAAGTAGCATTGCTCTGGTGCACGGACAGGCGAACCAAAGATCAGCTATCCACTGTGATCCCTATCACCGCTACTTCTTTAGCAGTGAATAATAGCACTGTGAGTCAGCAATGCACACAAAGGACCCAGCCGCCAGAAACGGGCGAGGAATTGGATACCTCTTCACAACCCTGAACTTCCTTCCCAAAGGAAGGAGCAGGGGCCCTCATTCCGAGTTGATCGCTCGGTATTTTTCATCGCATCGCAGTGAAAATCCGCTTAGTACGCATGCGCAATGTTCGCACTGCGACTGCGCCAAGTTATTTTGCTAAGAAGATAGTATTTTTACTCACGGCTTTTTCATCGCTCCGGCGATCGTAGTGTGATTGACAGGAAATGGGTGTTACTGGGCGGAAACACGGCGTTTTAGGGGCGTGTGGTTGAAAACGCTACCGTTTCCGGAAAAAACGCAGGAGTGGCCGGAGAAACGGGGGAGTGTCTGAGCGAACGCTGGGTGTGTTTGTGACGTCAAACCAGGAACGACAAGCACTGAACTGATCGCACAGGCAGAGTAAGTGTGAAGCTACTCTAAAACTAAAAGTAGTTTGTGATCGCAATATTGCGAATACTTCGGTCGCAATTTTAAGAAGCTAAGATACACTCCCAGTAGGCGTAGGCTTAGCGTGTGTAACTCTGCTAAAATCGCCTTGCGAGCGATCAACTCGGAATGAGGGCCAGGGTTCCAGGAACAGACGCCAAGTGAAGATGGCGAAAATGTTGTATTTGGGACCAGCGGCCCAGATCTGGAGTGAAAGCTAAGCAGTCACACACTTGCAGAAGAAAAGAACACTGACTATTTGTGTCATCTGGAGTGTAAAAAAGTGGTCAGCATGCCAAGCCCATCCATATTTGGCACCATGGTAGGAATCCTGAGGGCAGCTAAAGAACAGATTGCTGACTGTACCAAGAGCAATCAGGGCAGCCAGATGATTAAATGCAGTAGCTGCTGGAAATGGTAAATGAGCAGGAAACATATGCCAAGTCAGCAATAGCAGCAGCAGCAGAGCTGAACAGGGCCTGGGCTTGGAACACATTGAGGTGTGTGGACCAATGACAATTGAGATCCTAGAATGGAAGAAGTATTATCTTACGTTTATCGAGGATCATTCAAGATACTGTACACAACGCTGGTCAATACTCATCTTATTGGCTACTTTGTGGTGCGGATTCCGAATATAACACCAGTTTTGCTAGATTGGCTTTAATTTTTTTAGATGCTTGGTGCCCCATTGTAAAACATGTCAGCTGACTGCTGGTTGGGTGGCCGATCACTAATATACGGAGGGAGAATTTTCTAGAATGATCACCTAAAATACACGTATTTCACTTTCTAGAATGTCCCAGTAGATTCCCATATGCACCACGGAATGGCTAAGTTCCCTATTAATTGAGGAGATCCATTATCTCAAGAACTATAGTCAATTCAGAATTCAGCAACCCCAAAATACCCTAAATTCACTCAAATATCCATGGCAACTAAACAGTTTTTCTTCCTGATGGGATGTGTAATAGTCTATGTGACAGTAAAGTAGGTATCTCTTGCTCAAGTACAGTAAGCTATATGCAGATAAAGACATATCACGAGGGGATCAGTATGATATTCCGGCTGTTGGGATCCCGGCGGTCAGCAAACCAATGCTGGAATCCTGACGCTCGCCACACTTCGGGCCCGGTGGCAAACACGAATCTATTCCCCCTCCAGTGGTGGGGTGTACTTTCACCTGGTGTCGGGATTCCGGCGTTGGTATCCTGATCGCAGGGATCCCAACAGCCGGCAAATTGACTGCCTCCCATCACAAGTGGTTAGACACAAGCCATCTGAAAGAATAGCTGAATTGTTTTCCAGACCACAGTGCCATATAGCCCCATACGGCATAGTGTAGCTGACAGAGCCATACATATGCTGTTTTAGCAATCTCAATCCTTCTTGTCATGTATCTCCCATTAGACTCCATGTCACCCTACTGGATATAGGCTGCAAACCAGTGCTTATTCTGGTCATATGGCACCAAGGCACGGGTCTCGGGTGTCAAAAGTTATTGTACCAATCTCCCAAAACACAATGGAAAACACTCAGCATGAACTGTACACCAAAAAAGATGCTGAGCTATAACCAATTGGAATATTTGGAAGCAAGGCCTATGTACATGTTCCAAAAGAAAAGCTAATCAATTAAGGAGCTTGTGCATATTAAGGTATACCAAGACAGTCAAGATGACATTTAGCAGTACAGTGGGATTACCAACGTGGGCATAGTATTTTTCATGGATTGTGTCACAGGTGGCATGGCCACACCAGTATCACCCAATTCCCCCATATGACTTGACAGCACTGCCAATAAAGACTAGGGCCCTCATTCCGAGTTGTTCGCTCGCAAGCTGCTTTTAGCAGCTTTGCACACGCTAAGCCGCCGCCTACTGGGAGTGAATCTTAGCTTATCAAAATTGCGAACGAAAGATTAGCAAAATTGCGAATAGACACTTCTTAGCAGTTTCTGAGTAGCTCCACACTTACTCGGCATCTGCGATCAGTTCAGTGCTTGTCGTTCCTGGTTTGACGTCACAAACACACCCAGCGTTCGCCCAGACACTCCTCCGTTTCTCCGGCCACTCCAGCGTTTTTCCCAGAAACTGTAGCGTTTTTTCGCACACTCCCATAAAACTGCCAGTTTCCGCCCAGAAACACCCACTTTCTGTCAATCACATTACGATCACCAGAACGAAGAAAAAAACCTCGTAATGCTGTGAGTAAAATACCTAACTGCATAGCACATTTACTTGGCGCAGTCGCACTGCGGACATTGCGCATGCGCATTAGCGACTAATCGCTCCGTTGCAAGAAAAAAATAACGAGCGAACAACTCAGAATGAGGGCCCATGAAAGGAGGGGTGATCTGCTAAAACATCTATCACTTAAAGAAAACTGTTGCCCCTGCTTCTATATGAAATTAACTTCATGTATCCAACTTATAGACAAAATATCCTCTGCTTTTATCAAATCAGCTGGTGAAATAATAAGCATTACATGGAAGAATGGCGTGCCACTACCCTTATATTTTCCTTCTTACAAAGCAAATCGCAAACTGTCTAATCCATCTGAAATATCGCAGCTCATTTCCTCCTCTCATAACTTTCTAATAGTTTACAGAGGGTTCTATTCAAACAACACCAAGCGGTGTTCCCAGCCACTTAGTCATCAAGATTTGCTGCAGACAGGAGTAGCCCAAGTGTATTGTTTTAACACTGTATTAGGTACTACGAGGTTCTGCCAATTCAATTATCGTGTTTAATACATAACATTCTATGACCGGAAGCCTTGAGCAATTCTATCTGGGCTATTTTTCCTGCAGACAACAAAGTAGATCTTCCGTTGCTATTTAAAGTGGATATTAGAGAATGCAATATTATGCTAAATTAACTTTTTCATTTTAACTAGGTGTCTTAGAAAATGTACTTGGGTTCCTATAGTGGTTCAGCTAGTAATATTTAAAACAGATGTGACATTTCCATATAAAATAGCATTGGTGCGTGCTTGTCTTGCACATTTGAAATATTTAACATTAATTCTATATACCTTTGGTAAAGCGTAATTGCACTGTACAGTTAAGAACACAGAATTCACAATATTTGCCCCTCCCTCTCTGTCTTGTGCGTCCTGTTACTTTTCCCCAAGGCAGTGTGCATATTGCCTGTCCAGTGGGGCTGTCCTGTGGTTTGACATTAACAGTCCACATAGTCTCAGGTATTTAGCGTAATCCCACATGTTGGAGGAGAGCATTCTACCCTGTCTCCTCATCTGTCCAGCACTAGGACCCCGGACTGCCAGAAGTGCAACCTCCGACCCTGACCAAGATTGCGTGGTTCGCCAGTACCAGTTACTTTTTGGTATTAGGCCCCATCACAGAATCGCATCATATTTGCCTGTCCCATCCTTTCCACATAGACCCATGAATAACACCATTGGGGGACCGGGCTCCAATCATGGTCTACCAACTGTAGACATGACTACAAAGCTTTCTCTGATTGTCAGCCAAAAGCCTCCCGCACCACTAAATTGTTCTGCAGGTCAATTAGATGCCACGACAAGGCCTGAACTTATATCGGAGCACGCATTGTGGCGGCATCTTGACTTCAGTCTGCACTTCGGGGAAAATCCTGCAATTTCAACAATGAGATACACACAGCACTGACAATTCAGAAGTCTGGCCCTCATTTCGAGTTGTTCGCTCGGTAAATTTCTTCGCATCGCAGCGATTTTCCGCTTAGTGCGCATGCGCAATGTTCGCACTGCGACTGCGCCAAGTAAATTTGCTATGAAGTTAGGTATTTTACTCACGGCTTTTTCTTCGTTCAGGCGATCGTAGTGTGATTGACAGGAAGTGGGTGTTTCTGGGCGGAAACAGGCCGTTTTATGGGTGTGTGCGGAAAAACGCTACCGTTTCTGGGAAAAACGCGGGAGTGGCTGGAGAAACGGAGGAGTGTCTGGGCGAACGCTGGGTGTGTTTATGACGTCAAACCAGGAACGACAAGCACTGAACTGATCGCAGATGCCGAGTAAGTCTGGAGCTACTCAGAAACTGCTAAGAGGTGTCTATTCGCAATTTTGAGAATCTTTCGTTCGCAATTTTAAGAAGCTAAGATTCAATCCCAGTAGGCGGCGGCTTAGCGTGTGCAAAGCTGCTAAAAGCAGCGTGCGAGCGAACAACTCGGAATGAGGGCCTCTGTTCACTAAAATTAAGAAGACTTTTGTTTCTAAACCACGGATGTCAATTCCTTGAGATTGCATGGCAACGGAAGGAGATGGAGCCCGCTCCGCTCCTACTTCCACTCTGTAGTATTTATAGGAATGTGTTTATTTTTCTCATGTTTTCTGTCATGATTTGCAATTTGCCACTTTTTCTTTGATTGGTGTGGTGTAATTGTAAGGTAAGTCCCTTTTTATATCTCGGTTACACTTACCACATGCTGTGATTCTGGCGCACGGTAATCGTTAGCATCTGTTCAGGGTTTAAAAATATAACTCAGCGAGCGAGAAGATATCTAAATTTGTTAGCTTACAAGTCAAAGTTTTACAGCCTGAGTTTGAAAAATAACAGGAGCCAATTGGTTGGAAGTTTGTCTCACGCCACTTTATTTCTCTCGAAGCTTTGATAAATCTCTCCCTAAAGCTGACCAGTTTTCATGCCACACATATCTAGTGTCGTTATTTATATTTATATATTGTCTTTAAATAATGTTTAGATCTATCGGTTACTCATTATGCATCTGGAGCAGAAGTTGTCATCAGCCGCTAAGGTATTTATATTTTCGTATGCCTGAGCACTTCTGTTTCCTCACTGCCACCTGCCATATTTATGTGAAAGTCTGTTTTACATTTTAGCTCACTGACTTGGATCATTAAAAACTGCCATATTAACATACTATTTATTAATGCAGACATTTTTATTATGGCAGCAAGTGCACATCAGCTAGCCCCCATTATCTGCGTATGTCCCTTTAACAAACCTCCCAAGTGACCATCAGTTAGAAAGACGGTCCTCTCTTAAGAATGTTTTTTTGTGGGGCTGATCTGATGTATAAATAAAGTTGGATGAATTCCCTAACTGAGCCCCATAGGTGTCTATGATGTCTCCTATGTTTATACCATTATTTATGGTGTCTATTATGATTTTTGTGATGGTTTGCATTGGACCGTATGTTCCTGTGTTCTTGAATGCCGAAATAAAGGTGTGTGCTGCTTTATTTATTTATTTATTTATTTATTTATTTATTAATAGTTTCGGATATAGCGTAGCAAATTCCGTTGCACTTTACAATTGGAAATAACAATGATATAACAAACTGGGTGATAACAAACAGTCATAGAGGTAGGAAGGCCCTGCTCGCAAGCTTACAATTATGAAATATCTAATGGGCCCGACACACTGTCAGATTTCACTGAACGATATGAACGTTCTCGTTCATTAATGAACGAGAACTCATTCATATCGTTCAGTGTGTAGGCACCAACGATGAACGATGCGTGGCCCCGTGCTCGTTCATCGGGGGTAATTCCAAGTTGATCGCAGCAGGAAATTTTTTAGCAGTTGGCCAAAACCATGTGCACTGCAGGGGAGGCAGATATAACATGTGCAGAGAGAGTTAGATTTGGGTGTGGGGAGTTCAATCTGCAATCTAACTTGCAGTGTAAAAATAAAGGAGCCAGTATTTACCCTGCACAGAAACAAAATAACCTACCCAAATCTAACTCTCTCTGCACATGTTATATCTGCCCCCTCTGCAGTGCACATGGTTTTGCCCAACTGCTAAAAAATTTCCTGCTGCGATCAACTTGGAATTACCCCCATCGTTGGAGTCCCGTTGTTTATGCATGCAGACCAATATGGACAATCTTGTCCATATTAGCATGCACTGCTATGGAGCCGGGTGACAGGGAGTGAAGAAAGGTCACTTCTCCCCGCCGCCGGGTCGCCCGCCAGCCGTATCGGCCGTTGGGCACCTTGGTGGCACATCGCTATATGTGTAGGGCCCTTAAGATTTCTCATTTTTCCATTAGAAACACCTACTCTCCAACTGTTCCTTTTTGGTCGGTACATTACCGTTTTTTTTATGGTGTGTACCGGCCAATAAGGACTTTGTACCGATTTTTTACTCACTAAATCTCCATGGAAAGTATAGGAAAGGGTGCATGGCCACACTCCCTTTTCCCATGGCCACGTCCCTTTTCCTCATTTTTACCGGTTTTCAAGTGTATAATGTTGGAGGGTATGGAAACATTGCAAGGTATTCTTCGAACCAGCTTCCACCGCTCTCAGGATCCATCTTGTTACCTATAGCTGAGCGCCTGTTCCCCTGTCATCAGCTCATATTTGTTGCAGAAACACTGCAGCTCAAACCACACAGTCCCATGCAATAAACCTCTACAGGCATGGGCCTAGCTATAGTGGTTGCAGAGGATGCCACTGCTAAGGGGCCCCAAAGGCTTAGGCGGGGGTCCCTGGCCCAGGTTATACGTTACTGTAGTATAGTTGCATACCAGTTTCCTGAATTTACCAGATAAACAATTAGGTCCGACCCGTTGCTTAAACTGAATGGGGTGACATTCCTTTTTTAATTAGAGGTGTGTTGTGGATGTTATAATGGTAAGGGAGCACTATAATGTGGCATAATCTGAACTTGGCACTGTAAAATGGCATAATCTGGCCTGCCCATTGTAATGTGGCACAATATGAAGTGGAGGCTCTATAGCATGGCATAATATGAACTGGGGCACTGTAATGTGGCATAATATGAACTGGGGGCACTGTAATGTGGCATAATATAAACTGGGGGCACTGTAATGTGGAATAATATGAACTGGGGCACTGTAATATGGCATAATATGAACTGATGGGCACTGTAATGTGGCATAATATAAACTGGGGGCACTGTAATGTGGAATAATATGAACTGGGGGCACTGTAATGTGGCATAATATGAACTGGGACACTGTAATGTGGCATACTATGAACTGGGTGGCACTGTAATGTGGCATACTATGAACGGTGGCACTGTAATGTGACATACTATGAACTGGGGCACTGTAAAGTGGCATAATATGAACTGGGGCATGGTAATATGGCATAATATGAACTGGGACATTGTAATGTGGCATACTATGAACTTGGGGGGCACTGTGATGTGGAATAATATGAACTGGGGGCACTGTAATGTGGCATACTATGAACTTGGGGCACTGTAATGTGGCATAATATGAACTGGGACACTGTAATGTGGAATAATATGAACTGGGGGCACTGTAATGTGGAATACTATGAACTGGGGGGCACTGTAATGTAGCATAATATGAAATGGGGCATTGAAATGTGGCATAATATGAACTGGGGCATTATAATGTGGCATGATATGAACTGGGGCATTATAATGTGGCATAATATGAACTGGGGCATTATAATGTGGCATAATATGAACTATGGCACTGTAATGTGGAATAATATAAACTGGGGGGCACTATAATGTGGCATACTATGAAATGGGGGCACTGTAATGTGGAATAATATGAACTGGGGGCACTGTAATGTGCCATAATATGAACTGAGGACATCATGTGATATAATGTGAACTGGGGCACTACTATGGTTCATAAAATAAACCAGAGCACTATTATAGGGCATGATATTAAAGCACTATTTTGGTTCAGAACATGAACTAGGAAGTTATTATGGGGATGCAGTTAAAACACTGGCAGTCAGGAGATGGACAGCGGAATCCCAAGGGCCAGGCATATCCCGGAGGTAAGTACAGAGGTTGGAGGTAGGATAAGGCACTAGGGAAGAGTTAGGGATAGGCTGTAGGGGTGAGGGAGGTTAAGGTTAGGCTGCGGGTGTAGGGTTAAGCTGTTGGAGTTGTGGGTTAAGGGTAGGATTAGGGGTAGGAAGAAAATACTTACTGGGATGTGTCGGGATCCCTCTGTCGGTCTCCTGACTATCGGGATCCCTTCGTACCCAACCTGTCATGGGGCATAAAAAGAACAACTAGAGAGAGCTCTATAGAAGGCAAGTATTGGGACAGGGGGCAGAGCCTCACCTGTCATACTACACGCACCTTATGATGCCTGTATTGGGTTCATATATGCGTAAATCTGGTTCTGATCCAAGCCAGTGCCTGCCCAGCTATTGACCTCACTGCACCTCACTGCAGCACACCATTGCCTGTATCTGAAGCAATAACCTGGCTCAGCAGCACATAATCACCTGACTCTACAGCACACATCACCTGACTGCAGCACATCATCACCTGACTCTGCAGCACAATATCACCTGACTCTACAGCACACATCACCTGACTCTGTAGCACAACATCTTCTGGCTCAGCAGCACATAATCACGTGACTCTGCAGCACAATATCACTTGACTCTGCAGCACACATCACCTGACTCTGCAGCACATCAACACCTGGCTCTGCAGCAAATCATCACCTGACTCTGCTGCACACATCACCTGACTCTGTAGCACAACATCTTCTGGCTCAGCAGCACATAATCACGTGACTCTGCAGCACAATATCACTTGACTCTGCAGCACACATCACCTGACTCTGCAGCACATCAACACCTGGCTCTGCAGCAAATCATCACCTGACTCTGCTGCACACATCACCTGACTCTGCACCACAATATCACATGACTGCAGCACGCCCCACCATCACCTGGCTCTGCAGCATCAACATTAACTGACTCTACACCACAATATCACGTGACTCTGCAGCACAATGTCACCTGACTCTGCAGCACACCATCTCCTTTCTCTGCAGCAGACCATCTCTAGGCTCTGCAGCACACCATAATCTGACTTTGCAGCACACTATAACAGAGCTCTGCAGTACATCATCACCTGGGGGTGCAGCACAGCATCACCTGACTCTGCAGCACACCATCACCTGGCTCTGCAGCATCATCATTGGCTAAATCCAAAGCAAACTATCACCTGACAGCAGCACATTATCACCTGGCTCTGCAGCACATCATCACCTGACTCTGCAGCACAATATCACCTGGCTCTGCAGCACATTATTGCCTACCTCTGCAGGATCAGTATCCCCTGACTCTCTCCTACAATTACACATACCTACACATAAATATGACATGGCATGAATGAATGTAGGCTTACCATACTATTCCTTAACACTGGGACACTCATGAATTACACACGTTCTATGGCTTGCTGGCCGCCCGCATTTCCTAGCAAACACCCCCACTAACAGAGCCGGTCCTAGGCATAGGCAAACTAGACAAATGCCTAGGGGCACAAGCAGCTTATGCTAATTAAAATTATATGCGGCATGCCTATATTCTGTGTGTACTGCCCTGTATCTGCATATGCAATGCTACGTTACCATGTATTCCTGGAAATCACTGTAACATAGCATTTTGTATGCAGATACAGCCACAGTCGCACACAGCAGAAACTGCTTGTGCATCCTAGTCACACATCAATGCAAAAAATACACATTTTCTGCAAAAAAGGTGCCCGACATTAGCAGAGCTGGCTGGGAGCTGCCAGCTGACTCATGCCAGGCATTTCCTGCGGCATGGCGTATTGAGGCCAGATGTATGAGGACACATCTGTATCCAAGCAGAGGCAGAGGTCACAGTGTTAGCGGCCATGTGAGTGCTGTGTACAGGTTGGTTGGTTGTGCAACAGTGTTTGGCATATGTGTGTGTGGCATTTTGTGTATAAGGTGCTCTACTGTGTGGCGTAACATATAGAAAGGGCACTACTGTGTGGTTTAATGTGAATAAAGAGCATTATGGTGTGGTGTAATGTGAATATGGAGCAAGTCAGTGTGATGTTATGTGAATAAGGAGCACTACTGTGAGGAGTAATGTATATAAGGTAAAGTGGTACTACTGTGTGATGTAATGTGAATAAGGGACACTATCGCATGATATGATGTGAATAAAGTTGCAATACTGTGTGGCGTAATTTGAATTGGGGGTATTATTGTGTGGCCATGCCCCTTCCCAGCAAGAACACGCCCCTTTTTGGGCTGTGTGCCAAATGTGCACACTGTTCCTATTTAAAATATAGGGGGTAGGAGCACCAAAATGAGGACTGCTATGGGTGAGGGGTGATGGTGCTGGGAAAGGGGTACAGGGTCAGAGGCGGAACTAGCGGCGGTGCTAGGGGACACCAGACAAAATCTTGCCTAGGGCTTCATATTGGTTAGGGCCGGCTCTGCCCACTAAGGTGTACAGAGTGGGTTAGTCGGGAGGTCCGAAGAAGCGATTTGCGTCATCCTGGCCCGCCCCCTACCTTGCAAAACCAGTAATCTCGGAGCCACGATGACGTGAACATGCGGCCATGCCCCCAGTCCTGCCCCTATACACTGGCCTTTATGCTAGCCACGCCCCCTCATGCTGCACCACTCTCCCCATTGCTCCGACCTGGCTGTCCCCTCCCGGAGGGGGCAGCCAGAATGTCGGTAAGTATGAACTGTACTCACTGTCATCCGGAGAGGGGGGCGGGCATCATAAGTGGGTTTTTTTTTTTAAGTGATTGACTTATTATAATAGTAAACCATTATCAGATGATGTAGACCGATCACACTTGCAAACTTTTGCACTGCACAAAATTTGCCTATATACTGCCCATTGTTCCATTATCTCACCTAAAGCTATATAAAAATTTACAATATAACAGCTGTAAATGTACTATGCAATTGCCCAAACATACAGAACAGAAGCATACTGTACATTACATTATTGTCAGCTGCATTACTCAGACTCCACTGGAACTTTTTGATTATGTTGTCTACAGTACTTCTGCCTCCACTTTTTTCCAACGTGATCCGCCGCCTCAAACTTGTCTGCGCCTTAGGCTTCTCTCCCCCCATCATTAATTAAACATCATCTTTCCTCCACAACACCGATACTTTATTCTATACAAGTTCCATGAATTACGTGGGGCTTATATTGAGCTTGCTTCTTGCGGAAGTATTTGTGCCTCTGCATCTCTGCTACAGTACATGAATGGGGAAAGGGCTATTGTTTGTTTCTGCTGGGGTGGCATTCCCTGTATTCGATATATATTCTGGATAAAATCAGCAGTAACTACCAATTGGGGTTATTCAGAAGTAGTTGGAGGTGCGCTGTGCATCGCAAAGTACTGATTTTCCGTACTTTGCGCATTTGCAGGACCCGTTATGCACATCTAATGCCGTTTGGGGGCGGGAGGGCCCCCCCTCTGTTTAGGTGTGGGGGGAGGGAGGTCAGGGATCTCTGTGGTTGCGCAGTGATTTCCTGGCCTCTGCGTCCCCATGGGTGCCGCAAGACACCTAATGGTGAGTGAGTGATCCCATTCTGCGTCCCAGGACGCAGGTTGCATCATTACTGCAGCAGGAGGTGTCTATTTGCATTACCATACAGCGCTGTCGCAGCTGCGGCAGTGATAGCAAATCCAACCACATCTGAATTAAGCCCTGTGTCGTTTCCCCTTGGCAGAATGCTGTAATACTCCGTTGTGTGTGTTGTGTATAATTGTAAGTCTGCAGGAGGCTAGTTAATTCTTTTTGTTAATCTTGTAACAGACTTAGCAGCGTTTTTGTCACACTGGGAGCTCATTTACCAGGCCTAGAAGACACTTTTTGATCTGGATGCTTTATGGAAATTTCAGTCTGCTAAAATTCAGCTCATTGCCCGGAAAACAATACCTGCCTAATGAGACAGGCAAGATGGAAAGACAGACACACTTCGTAATGGCGTGTTTGCAGCGATCATGTGTAATTATATACCCGAAGACTCGCAGCATATTTTATTCACTGTCCTTAGTCATCATTTGTTTTTGTTTTTTAAGTTAAATTTAAGTTGCTGACTAGATGAACTGCTTGATATGAGTTCGGAACCTCGCAGATTTTTTTTATTTTTTTAATACACAGTAAATACAGGTTGAGTATTCCATATCCAAATATTCCGAAATACGGAATATTCCGAAATACGGACTTTTTGAGTGAGAGTGAGATAGTGAAACCTTTGTTTTTTGATGGCTCAATGTACACAAAGTTATTAAAAATATTGTATTAAATTACCTTCAGGCTGTGTGTATAAGGGGGGTCATTCCGAGTTGATCGCTCGCAAGCTGATTTTAGCAGATTTACTCACGCTACGCCGCCGCCTACTGGAAGTGAATCTTAGCTTCTTAAAATTGCGAATGACGTATTCGGAATATTGCGATTACACACCTCGTAGCAGTTTCTGAGTAGCTTCAGACTTACTCGGCATCTGCGATCAGTTCAGTGCTTGTCGTTCCTGGTTTGACGTCACAAACACACCCAGCGTTCACCCAGACACTCCCCCGTTTCTCCGGCCACTCCTGCGTTTTTTCTGGAAACGGTAGCGTTTTTCCGCACACACCCATAAAACGGCCAGTTTCCGCCCAGTAACACCCATTTCCTGTCAATCACATTACGATCACCAGAACGATGAAAAAGCCGTGAGTAAAAATCCTAACTGCATAGCAAATTTACTTGGCGCAGTCACACTGCGGACATTGCGCATGCGCACTAAGCGGAAAATCGCTGCGATGCGAAGAAATTTACAGAGCGAACGACTCGGAATGACCCCCAAGGTGTATATGAAACATAAATGCATTCTGTGCTTAGATTTAGGTCCCATCACCATGATATCTCATTATGGTATGCAATTATTCCAAAATACAGAAAAATACGATATTCAAAATACCTCTGGTCCCAAGCATTTTGGATAAGGGAGACTCAACCTGTATGTATATCTGGCTTCCATCCGCTTCTGTATATCTGTGATGATCTGCGGTTGCCATTCCTCATCAGAATGACTGCAAGCAACGTTCAGGTCCAGGCAGCACATTAGACGAGTATCAGATTGGACTCTGGGCCTAATTCTGAGTTGATCGCAGCAGCAAATATGTTAGCAGTTGGGCAAAACCATGGCCCTCATTCCGAGTCGTTCGCTCGGTAAATTTATTCGCATTGCAGCGATTTTCCGCTTACTGCGCATGCGCAATGCCCGCACTGCGACTGCGCCAAGTAATATTGCTATGAAGTTAGTATTTTTACTCACGGCTTTTTCATCGCTCAGGCGATCGTAGTGTGATTGACAGGAAATGGGTGTTACTGGGCGGAAACAGGCCGTTTTATGGGCGTGTGGGAAAAAACGCTACCGTTTCCGGAAAAAACGCAGGAGTGGCTGGAGAAACGGGGGAGTGTCTGGGCGAACGCTGGGTGTGTTTGTGACGTCAAACCAGGAACGACAAGCACTGAACTGATCGCAGATGCCGAGTAAGTCTGAAGCTACTCTGAAACTGCTAAGAAGTTTGTAATCGCAATATTGCGAATAAATCGTTCGCAATTTTAAGAAGCTAAGATTCACTCCCAGTAGGCGGCGGCTTAGCGTGTGTAACTCTGCTAAAATCGCCTTGCGAGCGATCAACTCGGAATGAGGGCCCATGTGCACTGCAGGGAGGACAAATATAACATGTGCAGAGAGAGTTAGATTTGGGTGGGGTGTATTCAAACTGAAATCTAAATTGCAGTGTAAAAATAAAGCAGCCAGTATTTACCCTGCACAGAAACAATATAACCCATCCAAATCTAACTCTCTGTGCAAATGTTATATCTGCCCCCCCCCCCTGCAGTACACATGGTTTTGCCCAATTGCTGCTGCGATCAACTCAGAATTACCCCCTGTGACTGCAGATTCCACAATGATACCAGTGATCAGGTTCATTGAAGCAGCAGCCACGATGCACTGAATGCAGCTAAACACAGGCCTCTCAATTAGGTCTGTGGGTTGGGTACGAGGGATACGATCCTTAGGTCGACTTCACTTAGGTCGGCACTCAATAGGTCGACCTAATGAGCGTTGACCTAAATAGGGTCGACCCAACAAACCCATTCAGGATAGGAAATGTACGACAATCATAATTTCAACATTCATAATGTCGGCATGACGACATGATGACGACATGACCATAATGTCGCTGTTGACCGTGTTGACGTTAATCGTGTAGACAGTGATGGAATGTCAACATGTTAGAATGTCAACATATAATGCTTGGTGGCTCAGCAAGAATGGGGGAGGACCTCCTCTAGGGATCAGACTGTGGAGATGAATTATACATTATACACATCATACCTCCCAACTGTCCCGATTTTCACGGGACAGTCCCGTTTTTTGGGGGGGGACTGTCCCACCCGTGGGTCGCAGTGTCCCGGGGTGGGGATGGGGGGGCGCAGTTGGGAGGCTCCTGTCACTCACTGCTCTGCCTAGCATGCCAGCAGCTCACAGAGGCCAATGACATCACTGAGATTATAGCCTATCACTACTTTATTCTCAGATGTTATTAGCTCCTATTGAATTGATAGGCTGGTTACACATTAATACTGGCTCATCCTGTTATGGGGGGAATTCAGTTAGCCATGATAACCCGATTTCAGGGTGTCAGGCAGGGGACACGGACATTGACATTGTCTGGTTCCTCTCACCATTTGGCCCCAGAGTGGTGGCATGCCCTGGATCATATAAAACAGTAATTCCCTGAGGTGGATTAAGACCCCATTGAACCTGAGGGATGGTATTTGGTTTTATTCCCCGTCTTTGATCAGCCCTGCCACAGTGCATTTCCTATAGCATTTTCCGTCAAATTTACATCATACCAGTGCCGGGGGCCGGTTCTAGACCTTGTGGCGCCCAGGGCGAAAATTTCCTTCGGCGTCTCTCCCCCCCTTCCCCCCAGGTAAGTCAGTTAGTGCGCGCCAAATAAATGGGGGCGTGGCTTCGTAGGGAAGGGCGTGGTCACAGTTATGCCCCCTGTAGTTATGTCCCGAGTAGCTGTGCCCTCAGTAGATTTGCCCCCTGTAGTTGTGCCCCCTGTAGCTGTGCCCCCTGTAGCTGTGCCCCCAGAAGATTTCCCCCCCCCCTGTAGTTGTGACCCCAGTAGCTGTGCCCCCTGTAGCTGTGCCCCCTGTAGATTTGCCCCCTGTTGTTGTGCCCTCAGTATATTTGCCCCCAGTAAATGTGCCCCCTGTAGCTGTGCCCTCAGTATATTTGCCCCCAGTAGTTGTGCCCCCTGTAGCTGTGCACCTTGTAGTTGTGCCCCCCTGTAGTTATGGCCCCTAGAAACCACTTACAAACACACAAAACACAAACAAAAAAAAACAATACTTACCAGCCCCGCTGCTGCTCTGTCCTCTAGCCGCCGGCTCCTCTGTATGGGAGAGACGTCATGACATCCCTCCCATAGCAGCCAGAGCCGGATTAAGGGGGGTGCCAAGGGGGTCAGTACCCCGGGCCCCCCTGGCATAAGGGGCCCCCCAGCCGAAGCTGCTCTGCACTGCACCGCTCTGGTGCTGCTGTCCCCTCTGCCCTGTATCTGCCGCTGACCCGTGGGGAGGGAGCCACATGAAACAGCCGCGAGCGGGACATCATACACCCGCTGGCAGCACAGCGCGGAATCCTCCCTCCCCAGCAGCTGGGGGGGGGGGGGGGGGGGTAGGTGAGAGGAGAGTGAGAGAGGAGAGAATAGGGAGGTGGCCCAAATCGCTGTCCGGTCATACGGCAGGCATTCGGAGCCCCGCCCCCTTGTAGCTGTATACCGCGATTCGGGGGTCGAAGCAGAGGGAGCTAATATGAGATAATTAATAGAATCACGATATATTGACTCCGCCCCCTTCCCGCCGACCCGCGAATCGCTGTTTTTTTTTTTTTGACGTGGGGGCGTGGCCTAATGGTGAACTGTGTCCCTGGCTCCCAGCAATATCTCCTGGCTGTGGCATCCATTCCTCACCCCTTTCCTCAGGCTTCAGTGTAAGTGTGTGCACAGTTTGTGCTCTATCTGTGTATACTGTATGTATGTATGTATATATGTTCTATTAGTGTATATGTATGTGTATATTTTCTATGTGTGTGTATGTGTTTTATGTGTATGTTATGTATTTGTGTGTCTGTGGGTGTATGAGATCTATGTAATGTGTATGTGTGTGTATATATATATATATATATATATATATATATACAAATGGATTGGCCGGCACTCCCTCTCCTTAATCAGCAGCCGTGGTGCTCTTTACACTGCCTTCACATAACCTCCAATAGTATGGCACTCAGCGGACTTCTTAATCACATATCACAACGCCAGCTAGTTCAGCAACGTTTCAGGTTTTATTTACCCTTTTGTCGTATATGTGCTGTTTGACAAAGGGTAAATAAAACCCAAAATGTTGCTGAACTAGCTGGCGTTGTGATATGTGATTAAGAAGTTCGTTGAGTGCCATACTTTTGAAGTATATATATATATATATATATATATATATATATATATATATATACAGTGGTCTAAGTGGGGCAGTATGCGGTGGTCTGGTATACCGCCACTTCTTCCACTGACCCAGAAATGAGGAAATTAAAGTGCAGCAGGAGGCGAGGGAAGTGGCCATCCTGCTGCATATGTTGCTCCCCATCCGTGCGCAGCGGCCGGCGGCTGTGTAGTGCGCTGTACTAGCTCACAGCCGCTCACTTCCGCCAACCACCCACCGCATGCCGCTCACCGCCGCCAGCCACCCGCCGCTCACCCGCAACAAATGAGGCAATGTTCCCCCGCTGTCACCTCTCTCCCTGTCGTTACCGTCCCTGTCCCTACTGTCACTCTCTCTCTCCCAGCTGTCACTGTCGTCACTCTCTCTCTCTCCCTGCTGTCACTGTTGTCACTCTCTCCCCCTGTCATCACTCTCTCTCTCCCTGCTGTCACTGTCGTCACTCTCTCTCCCTGTCGTTACTCTCTCTCCCTATCATCACTCTCTCTCCCTGTCGTCACTCTCTCCCTATCATCACTCTCTCTCCCTATCATCACTCTCTCTACCTGTCGTCACTCTCTCTCTCCCTGTCGTCACTCTCTCTCTCTCCCTGTCGTCACTCTCTCTCCCTGTCGTCACTCTGGCTGTCCCTGCTGTCACAATTTCAGCTCATTCAGTGTGCTACAAGGTGACTGTCGGCTCTTTCAGTGTGCTACAATGTGAATTTTGGCTCATTCAGTGTGCTACAGTGTGAATTTCGGCTCTTCAGTGTGCTACAATGTGATTGTCGGCTCATTCAGTGTGCTACAATGTGAATTTCGGCTCTTCAGTGTGCTACAATGTGAATTTCGGCTCTTCAGTGTGCTACAATGTGAATTTCGGCTAATTCAGTGTGCTACAATGTGACTGTCTGCTCATTCAGTGTGCTACAATGTGAATTTTGGCTCATTCAGTGTGCTACAATGTGAATTTTGGCTCTTCAGTGTGCTACAACGTGAATGTCGGCTCATTCAGTGTGCTACAATGTGAATTTCGGCTCATTCAGTGTGCTATAATGTGAATTTCGGCTCATTCAGTGTGCTATAATGTGAATTTTGGCTCATTCAGTGCGCTACAATGTGAATTTTGGCTCATTCAGTGTGCTACAATATGAATTTCAGCTCATTCAGTGTGCTACAATGTGAATATTGGATCATTCAGTGTGCTACAATGTGAATATTGGATCATTCAGTGTGCTACAATGTGAATGTCGGCTCATTCAGTGTGCTACAATGTGAATTTCGGCTCTTCAGTGTGCTACAATGTGAATGTCGGCTCATTCAGTGTGCTACAATGTAAATTTCGGCTCATTCAGTGTGCTACAATGTGAATTTCGGCTCATTCAGTGTGCTATAATGTGAATTTTGGCTCGTACCATGTGCTATAATGTAAAATTCAGCTCGTACCATGTGCTATAAGGTGAAAGGGGCACCAGTACTAGATAGTATAAGGGGTTTTACTACACTGGTTTGTGTGACCGCGCGCCGAAGGCGCATAATTGTGACCTTGACTTTTGCATACCCCCACTTCAAAATTTCCACTTCGACCACTGTGTATATATATATATACACGCACACACACACATGTGCGTGCATCAAAGGAAACCCCCTTCCAAATCCTGCTTTTGCCCCTGCGGGGGGTGGTTGCTGGTGAGGGGGCCCCCTGTCTTGGGTGCCCTGGGCCCCCCAAGGGCTTAATCCGGCCCTGATAGCAGCGCCGCACAATTATGACCTCTAGCGTCTGACAATGGCGCCGGCACCCACACAGCCCACGGCGCTTGCTGCAGCCGAAATGCGGGATGCGGGTAGGCGGCAGGCACCTGCGGGATCACTGCGCCATGGGCGCCTGCCATGGGCGCCCGTGCCTAAAACCGCTCCTGACCAGTCTATTTACGTAGCCTTATATATAGAAAACTTACCTCTGCCCATTTATTTACAAAAATATGATTATTAAGATTATAAATATTGCTACGTGAACCCTCTCCCCCGTCTGACACACTCTCCCCCATCCCCCAGCAGCCTAACCAGTACCCTCCCCCTAGTGCTTAACCCGAACCCCAGAACTTGCCATCAGGATTCTGACAGTTGGGATTCTGCGTTTGTGATCCTGACTGATGGGATCTTTCGGGTAATTCAGACTGCATCGTTGCAGCAGCAGTGATCGCAGTCTGATTTTTTTTTTTAATGGTGTGCGCACGCACAGCGGCTGCACTGCGCGTGCGCATCCTGGCAGCCCAATGAGATGCTAAAAGCATCTCAGGGCCTGCGATTGCGGATGGGGGCGTGACAACGGCAATGCAACGCTGTTGGCGGACCGCGTTCCGGACAACGGAATTGTATTCGGACCGTTGGGGTGGGGGTGAGGGGGCGGCTGTGTGATGTCATGGTGAGTAGCGACCTGCCAGCGCGCAGGAGTGGCGCTGGCAGTGAGCTACTCGCCAGGTACAAAAGCATCGCCACTGAACCTGTTCCGGTGGAAGGGGGGTGTAGGGCCTGACATGCGGGGCGGTCTAGCCCTGTTCTGGGCGTCCCCCAGCAAGTCTGAGAAAATGATCGCAGATGTGCTAAATTTAGCACATCTGCGATCAGATCTGAATTAGGCCCCATGACTGCTTCCCTTTATATAAAATGTCTCCAGTATTATACAGTAGTTGTAGAAATCCTCATTGGGAGTCAGGACATCTCTGTTCCTTTCCCTGTTCTATGAGATCTGACACTGTTTGTTTTGCTGCTGTCAGTGTGACACTGAAAGACTAGACAATGTTGATCCTGGTGGCGAGTAACTATAAATGATTCAGGCTATTGTGGAGTTTCGGCAGTCTGGCTGTTACCGTTATTCATTGGATGGGAGTTACACGACAAGCTTGTGAAGTTTTCTGCAATGAGATCTGACAGTGGAGTCCTCAACGGGTGTGATTCATCATATCGACAGTATCTAGGTCGACAATGTTTAGGTCGACAACTATAGGTCAACAATCACTAGGTCGACATGGCTGGAAGGTCGACAGGGTTTCTAGGCCGACATGTGCTAGGTCGACAGGTCTAAAGGTCGACATGAGGATTTTATTATTTTTTTTTGTGTCGTTTTCTTCGTAGAGTGACCGGGATCCTGAATTAGTGCACCGCGTTCGCTCGCCATGCTTCAGGCATGGTGCCTTCGCCCCGCTACCGCTTCGCTCGGCACAGATTACCATTCCAATCGTAGTCCACGTGGATCGTTAAGTATGAAAAAATTCAAAAAAAGGAAAAAAAATAATCAAAAACTCATGTCGACCAAGCACATGTCGACATAGAAACCCTGTCGACCTTCCATCCATGTCGACCTAGTGACTGTCGACCTATAGTGGTCGACCTACACATTGTCGACCTAGATACTGTCGATCTTCAGACCGGATCCCGTCCTCAACAGTGGAACATGAGTTAATAAAATATCATGGCGCCATTCTTCCCTCCTTTTGGAGAGTGTTGTCCATCTTGGTACCTCGAGACTCTCCTGGAGTTGCCTTTTTAGAAGTTGGCAAATATGACCAAACCCAAAATCTAAAAACATTCATACATGTGCAACAGGGATACGGCCATTAGGTCGACACACTTAGGTCGACAGTCATTAGGTCGACCACTATTGGTCGACATGCATTAAGTCGACATGTTCTCTAGGTCGACGTGCACTAGGTCGGCACAGGAAAAGGTCGACATGCGTGTTTAAAAAAATATATATTTGTATTTTTTTCCCCTTTTTTCATACTTTACGATCCACGTGGACTACGATTGGGAATAGTAACCAAGCGCCGCGAGGCACCTTGCCCAAAGCATGGTCAGCGAAGCCATCCATGCGAGTGGACACCAATTGGGGTTCCCCGTCACTTTACGAAGAAAACAACAACAAAAAAGTAAAAAAACAACAACTTGTGTCGACCTTTGTGCATGTCGACCTTGTTCACATTGACCTATTGACTGTGTTGATCTATTTTAGGTGTCGATCTAGTCACTGTTGACCAACAGTGGTCGACCTAATGACTGTCGACCTAAGTGTGGTCACCCCTATGACCCATACCCTGTGCAGCATTGGCAGGGCCTGATGATGTGAAACACGTAATAATGGTATTACACCATTTCTAAAAAGATGCAGTAGAATCTGGGAAGGTGGCCTTATATCCTGGTAGTACAGGACTCACTGAAAGTATAGTATAGAAGTAGTCTGTATACACAGGACATCATTACCTGCTCAGTTTAGCCTTTAAAGCTGCTGATAAGGAAAGTAGCATGTGGCAGTAATCTGAAATCTCTCACTGTAGTTGTGATGTACCAAAGCCTGTAGTCTGTTCAGCGCCCAGAGGCTTCCGCTTTCCCATTTTGTTTCTTCCCACATGTCATTGTAGAGTTTAATTGGGGACCAGGGCCTAGATTTATCACGCCTTGGAGAGTGATCAGTTGCAGGGTGATAAAGCACCAGCCAATCAGCTCCTAACTGCCATGTTACAGGCTGTGTTTGAAACATAACAGGAGCTGATTGGTTGGTATTTTATCACTGTTCAAAGGCTTGATATATCTTTCCGGAGCGCTGAACGATACTCTCCATATTGGCATTGTAAGCTCAATGTTGTTGCATTTCCATCCTATCCTGGCAGATGTGGACAGACTGAGTCATTTATCAACCCACCCAAATCTTACTCTCTCTGCAAATGTTATATGTGCCCCCCCTGCAGTACACATGGGGGTCATTCCGAGTTAAATTTAGCAGAGCTACGATCATCTTCCCATGCGTGGGGACGCCCAGTACAGGGCTAGTCCACCCCGCATGTCAGTCCGGTGATGCTTTTGCACTTGAAGAGTAACTTCCGGCCACTGCAGCTCCTGCGGCTGGCCGGGAGTTACTCACGCAGCTGCTGCGGCCCGCTCCCGCGCGGTCCGGCCACGCCTGCATTGGTCAGACCGCCAGTGTCGGACTGGGGCATGTTGGGCCCACCGGGGGAATGCAGTGGTAGGGGCCCATGTTTAGGGGTGTGGCCAGTCTCTAGAGGGGGTGTGTTCAGCCGCCACATTGGTTTGCCTAACCATTTTGCAAGTGTTTGTCCCCTAGATAAATATATACAGTAAATACTGTCGTGCGTGCAAGATAATGTACTAGATTTGTAACAGCGAAGTCTGGAACCTGGTGCCTAGAGGAGAGGGTGGGCCCCAAGGCAGTAGGGCCCACCGGTGGTTTCCCCTGTACCCCTGTGGGCCAGTCCAACCCTGCAGACCGCATCCCGAAAACGGCGGCCAAACGCCGCCGTGATGCGCCCTCCCGCCCAGCAACCGCCTCTGCCTTATAAATATCTTAAAAAAGAAGCGCTTGAAAATTATTAAAGAACGCTCATACCTGTGAAAAGAATAGAGTTAGTATATATAATGTATACACCTCTTTTCTGATAATGTTCAGATCGGAGGTGCTAATTTGTTAGGAGTATGGAGGGTTCCGTGATGTTATCCGGATTAGTTGGTGCTTTATTCTGCACTGTGTCCAGAATCTGTCCCTACTATCCCTACCTTCCGTGAGCCGCTGACCGCGGCTCACTGTCGGTTTCCCGGCTTTGGTCCCCGTCCTGCGGTTGCCGGCGTCCGTTCGTGCTTAGCACCGACGTCCCTTCCACGTCTCCTTCCTCCGTCTGATGCTCTGTCCAACGCGTTTCAGGCTCTGAGGCCCTTTGACTAGGATAGAGTTGGTTTCTAGTGGTCTTATTTTATAGTAAAATAACTTTATTGTTCCAGGACATGGAGCAGCAGCATTCTCATTGAATCAGTCAATCAGGCAGAGGCGATCACTAAGTAACGACGGCCTTTGGCCGTCTGGCATGCGCTGGCGCACTGCGGCGCCGATGCATGCGCAGTTCCAACCCGATCACTGCGACCAACTGCAGCGTGCGATCGGGTCGGAATGACACCCATGGTTTTGCCCAAATGCTAACACATTTGCTGCTGCAATCAACTCTGAATTACCCCCATAGTTTCCAAACCTCCTGTTGTTTTCTGTAGCTCAGCCTTCTATCGCTCACCTCTAATTCATTATTCTTTATTTGTCAGTTGTGCAGTAAAATAAGAGAAAATGCAAATTACATCTTTACATAAAGAGATCAAAGGACAAGAATCAGACATATTTGTAGGATAACCCAGGGGATCCTCCAACCTTATACTTTCCAATTAAATATGCATGCCAATTAGTATTTTGTCCTTACAGGCATTAACAGACGTAGGTTGGTGTGAACTTATTTTAAGGTATAAAGCAATGGAATGTCAATGCCGTACGATGACAGAATTAAATAGGACAAGCTGCCTAGTCACGCAGATATATATTGTTCTGAATGTCATTGAGACGGTTTATATAATCTGCTTTTTGTCTCAGCAGATGGCAGAAGGCCGCCATTGCAAGGTCCACTTGTTAGACGATCGCAAGCTGGAACTACTTGTCCAGGTACGAATGTATTACATCTTCTTATATGTTATACTGTACGTTTACGTCTATTGCTGTCTGTTTATGCCAATCACTTCATATATAGAAAATGCCTCATAAATCAGGACTACACTTAAAACTAGCTAGATGTTATTATTGTTATGTATATAGTGGCGTTACTTTAGGCAGCGCTGTACAGAGAATATACATCATTCATATGGTATAGCGTCCCTGCGCTGTTGGAGCTTACATATGACCTAACTCACATCCGCACACGCATACTAATATCAACTGTGTCAAAATCCAATTAACCTACTAGAATGTTTTTGGAGTGTGGGTCAAAACCGTAGGAAACCTACGCAAACATTGGGAGAACATACAAACTCCACACACATAGGCCAAATGTAGGTATTAAAACCTATAATGTACACAGCCAAGCATTGCAGCAGCACTCCTCAGAGAATTGAATAACCCCCCCCCCACACACACACACACACACACACACACACACACACACTCGGAGTCCTACTTGCAGTGGTATATCTATAATGGGTGCAACACACACACTGCATCTATTTTCTCAATACTGACCTCTTTGGTGTCCCGCAGCAGCGGAAGTGACAGTGACTCTGAGTATTAGGTGGTGCGCAGGTCTCCGGGAAAATGGCGCAGAATTATGAAAGGTATAGATAAATGATGGAGGGTGCTGTCAGCCCCCGTCAGACATTTTATCCCGAGGAGGGGCCATGTGCATTCTCAATACATGCGCAGTGAAGATTCTAGTATTGCTCCACAGTCAGTGGGGCATGCGCATATTTCCAGGTAAATGACTTAGCGGAGGCCTCAAGGTAATATATTCAAGGGACACAGGGTGTGTGGTTTGGTTCCCACCTGACTCGGGGGCCCACGTGCACCTCACAAACTGCACCCATTATAGATACGCCACTAGTTACCCCCTTTGGAACATTACGGCAATTATAACTTAAACGCTGAATTTATTTGCCTTGTTTGCATATAATACGCAGTGTAAGAGCTGAATTCCTGTCACATAGGAATCCACTACAAATGCTGCTAGCACAGGCTTACTAGTATGGATATTTATATTGGGGGTCATTCAGAGTTGTTCGCTCGCTAGCAGTTTTTAGCAGCCGTGCAAACGCTATGCCGCCGCCCACTGGGAGTGTATTTTAGCTTAGCAGAAGTGCGAACGAAAGGATCGCAGAGCGGCAGCAAACTTTTTTTGTGCAGTTTTAGAGTAGCTCAATACCTACTCAGCGCTTGCGATCACTTCAAACTATTCAGTTCCTGTTTTGACGTCACGAACACGCCCTGCGTTCGCCCAGCCACGCCTGTGTTTTTACTGGCACGCCTGCGTTTTTTCGAACACTCCCTGAAAACGGTCAGTTGACACCCAGAAACGCCCTCTTCCTGTCAATCACTCTGCGGCCATCAGTGCGACTGAAAAGCTTTGCTAGACCTTGTGTGAAACTACATCGTTCGTTGCAATAGTACGTCGCGCCTTCGCATTGCACGGCATACGCATGCGCAGAAGTGCCTTTTTTTGCCTCATAGCTGTGCAGCGACCGAATGCAGCTAGCGAACAACTCGGAATGACCACCATTCATAGGTCCAGTTACATGGGTCAATAACTGCAAATTAAATGTAAGAAGCAGCAGGAATGCCTTGCCTTTTGTTCACTGCAAGGAATACTTTTCCCACTGTGATAAGACTGCCCTCACCTATTGACAAAATACAAACCACCTTCATGCAAGCTGTGAGAATGGAGAGGGCCGTCTGCTTCCTAGCCCTGTCTGACCCAAGCAGGAGTTATGTTTCGTGGACACATTCAGCTCTGCCTCATGCTGCTAGTACTGTTTATAGTAATCTTTTTTATATGACTAGCAGCAGTGTGGTCAGTAATTAACTAAACAATTTATATTAACTCTAAAGGTCCATACACACTTGCTGAGAAAGTAAATGACGCCGCTCATTTTCACCCTTCCCAAGAGACGTTGTTTACTTTCTCGGCAAGTGTGTCTGCCGGTGACGACGAGCGATGCGCGGCCCGGTGGGTCATTAATGACCCTCGCTGTCGGCTGTGCATGCAGCTCAATTTGGACTGTCGTCCAAGGGCTGCTTGCATGGCCTGGCCGCAGCGTGATGTCACTGAGCGTTATGGTCATCCTATCCCTCATTGTGTATGCCCTGCTGCCAACCGCCCGGCCCAGGAGGGGAAACACTAGGCGACATCGCTCATAGAGCACATTGCCTAGTGTGTACCCACCTTAAGCTTCAAGTAGCCCCAACAGGTCATGTTTTCTGTATTACTTTAATCATGCACAAGTGGGTTCATCTATTTTGTCTGGTCAATAATTATCCCACCTATTTGCCTAGAAAACAGGAAGTGTTGAGGACACTAGAGGATTGCAGATGGAAACTCCTCTCTTAGCATGTATGGGTTCTTATCGGGATCGGTATGAAATACCTACAATCAAAATCCCGACGGTCAACATACCGACAGCAATTGACCGACGGTCAAAATCCCGACAAGGTCAAAATACCGAAATGGTTAAAATACCGACAAGGTAAAAATACCGACATGTAAAATGTCGACAGGTCAAAATGCCGACATGAGTTTTACAATTTTTTGGGTGTGTATGTCAACATAGGTCGACATGGACACCATATAAGTGTACTACGTCCCCTCGCATGGCTCGCTGCGCTCGGCACACTACTATATTTCCCCTCCAGGCCCACTGGGATAGTAAAGTATGAACAAGTCGGTTTCAATGAAAGAATCATGAAAATCGCATGTCGGCATTTTGACCTGTCAACGTTTTACATGTCGGTATTTTGACCTTGTCTGTATTTTAAATGTCGGTATTTTGACCTTGTCGGGATTTTGACCGTCGGTCAATTGCTGTCTGTATTTTGACCGTCGGGATTTTGATTGTCGGTAAATTGACTGCATCCCGTTCTTATCATTTAGAACTCAATTTAAAGCAGGTGTCCACTGAAATTGTTTTATATAAAGTAATGTCCCCACAACTGATAGAAAGATGACTTACAACATTTGTACTCATGGTTTCTGCTGCCTTATGGTAAAAATAATAATAGTGAAACGCGTTGCGTCTGTGAAGCCTACGATATGTCAGCTTTCCTCTAAAAGTGGACAAATGAAGACACTATTTGATACTCACAAACCAAATTGTTTTTGTAATGCACAAAATATACACCGTTTCCTTCACTTGGAAAGCAAAGCACTGTCTGCCAGATTAACAATTTTTTTGGGTAATTAATGCCTATTTCTCTAACGTCCTAGAGGATGCTAGGGACTCCGTAAGGACCATGGGGATAGACGGGCTCCGCAGGAGACATGGGCACTTTAAGACAGAATTTAGTTCCTGGTGTGCACTGGCTCCTCCCTCTATGCCCCTCCTCCAGACCTCAGTTTGATACTATGCCCAGAGGAGCTGGGTGCTTTTTAGTGAGCTCTCCTGAGTTTACTGATAGAAAGTATTTTGTTAGTTTTTTTATTTTCAGGGAGCTCTGCTGGCAACAGACTCCCTGCATCGTGGGACTGAGGGGAGAAAAGCAGTCTCTGAAGCTAGGTCCTGCTTCTTAGGCTACTGGACACCATTAGCTCCAGAGGGATTGGTACGCAGGATCTCACCCTCGCCGTCCGTCCCGGAGCCGCGCCGCCGTCCCCCTCGCAGAGCCGGAAGATAGAAGCCGGGTGAGTATGAGAAGAAAAGAAGACTTCACAGGCGGCAGAAGACTTCATGATCTTCAATAGAGGTAACGCACAGCACTGCAGCTGTGCGCCATTGCTCCACACACCTCACATACTCTGGTCACTGTAAGGGTGCAGGGCGCAGGGGGGGGGCGCCCTGGGCAGCATTTGGGACCTCATGTTGGCAAAAGTACACATATATACAGCTGGGCACTGTATATATGTATGAGCCCCCGCCAAAAATTACTGTTTAAGCGGGACAGAAGCCCACCATCGAGGGGGCGGGGTTTCTCCCTCAGCACTCACCAGCGCCATTTTTTCTCCACAGCACCGCTGAGAGGAAGCTCCCCAGGCTCTCCCCTGCTGATACACGGTAGAAGAGGGTTGAATAGAGAGGGGGGGCACATAATTAGGCGCAAAAAACTATATATACAGCAGCTACTCTGTTAACATTAAGTTACTGTGTTATTCCTGGGATAGCACTGGGGTGTGTGCTGGCATACTCTCTCTCTCTGTCTCTCCAAAGGGCCTTGTGGAGGAACTGTCTTCAGAAAGGACATTCCCTGTGTGTGTGTGGTGTGTCGGTACGCTTGTGTCGACATGTCTGAGGAGGAAGGCTATGTGGGAGAGGAGCGGGAGCAAATGAATGTGGTGTCTCCGCCGACGGCGCCGACACCTGATTGGATGGATATGTGGAAGGTTTTAAATGATAATGTTAATTCCTTGCATAAAAGATTTGACAAGGCTAATGCATTGGGACAGTCAGGGTCTCAACCCGTGCCTGACCCTATGTCGCAGGGACCGTCAGGGTCTCATAAGCGCCCACTATCCCAAATTGTTGACACAGATACCGACATGGACTCTGACTCCAGTGTCGATTACGATGATGCAAAGTTGCAGCCAAAATTGGCTAAATCCCTTCGATATAGCAATAAAGGATGTTTTGCACATCACAGAGGAAACCCCTGTCCCTGACACGAGGGTGTATATGTATCAGGGAAAGAAACCTGAGGTAACTTTTCCTCCCTCACACGAACTGAATGAGTTATGTGAAAAAGCTTGGGAATCTCCAGATAAACAACTGCAGATTTCCAAACGGATTCTTATGGCGTATCCTTTCCCGCCAACGGATAGGCTACGTTGGGAATCCTCCCCTAGGGTGAACAAAGCTTTAACACGCTTATCCAAAAAGGTAGCCCTGCCGTCCCAGGATACGGCTACCCTCAAAGATGCTGCTGATCGCAAACAAGAGGTTACCCTGAAGTCCATTTATACACATTCGGGTACCTTACTAAGACCGGCAATTGCGTCGGCCTGGGTGTGTAGTGCTGTAGCGGCATGGACGGATACCTTATCTGAGGAATTGGATACCCTGGATAAGGATACTGTATTATTGACTCTGGGGCATATTAAGGACGCTGTCCTATATATGAGAGATGCTCAAAGAGACATTAGTCTACTGGGTTCTAGAATAAATGCTATGTCGATTTCTGCCAGAAGAGTCCTGTGGACTCGGCAATGGACAGGTGATGCCGACTCAAAAAGGCATATGGAGGTTTTACCTTACAGGGGTGAGGAATTGTTCAGGGAAGGTCTCTCGGACCTGGTCTCCACAGCTACAGCTGGAAAGTCAAATTTTTTGCCTTATGTTCCCTCACAGCCTAAGAGAGCACTGCATTATCAAATGCAGTCCTTTCGTTCACAAAGAAACAAGAAAGTCCGAGGTGCGTCCTTTCTTGCCAGAGGTAGGGGCAGAGGAAAGAAGCTGCACAACGCAGCTAGTTCCCAGGAACAGAAGTCCTCCCCGGCCTCTACAAAATCCACCGCATGACGCTGGGGCTCCACTGGCGGAGTCGGGCCCAGTGGGGGCACGTCTTCGGAATTTCAGCCACATGTGGGTTCATTCCCAGGTGGATCCCTGGGCAATAGAGATTGTGTCTCAGGGTTACAAGCTGGAATTCGAAGAGGTGCCTCCTCACCGGTATTTCAAATCGGCCCTACCGGCTTCCCCCCAAGAGAGGGAGATAGTGTTAAACGCAATACAAAAATTGTATCTTCAGCAGGTGGTGGTCAAGGTTCCCCTCCAACAGGGAAAGGGTTATTATTCGACCATGTTTGTAGTCCCGAAACCGGACGGTTCGGTCAGACCCATATTGAATTTAAAATCTCTGAACCTATACTTGAAAAGGTTCAAGTTCAAGATGGAATCGTTAAGAGCGGTCATCGCGAGCCTGGAAGGGGGGGATGTTATAGTGTCACTGGACATAAAGGATGCGTACCTTCATGTCCCCATTTATCCACCTCTCAGGCGTACCTAAGATTTGCGGTACATGATTGTCATTACCAATTTCAGACGTTGCCGTTTGGTCTCTCAACGGCCCCGAGAATTTTCACCAAGGTAATGGCGGAAATGATGGTGCTCCTGCGGAAGCAAGGTGTCACAATTATCCCGTACTTGGACGATCTCCTCATAAAAGCAAGATCAAGAGAGCAGTTGCTGAACAGCGTATCTCTTTCACTGAAAGTGTTACAGCAACACGGCTGGATTCTCAATATTCCAAAGTCGCAGTTGGTTCCTACGACTCGTCTGCCCTTCTTGGGCATGATTCTAGACACGGACCAGAAGAGGGTTTATCTCCCGATAGAGAAGGCCCAGGAACTCATGACTCTGGTCAAGAACCTATTGAAACCAAAACAGGTGTCAGTGCATCATTGCACTCGAGTCCTGGGAAAGATGGTGGCGTCATACGAGGCCATTCCCTTCGGCAGGTTCCATGCGAGGACTTTCCAATGGGACCTACTGGACAAGTCGTTCGGGTCACATCTACAGATGCATCGGCTGATCACCCTGTCCCCCAGGGCCAGGGTGTCACTCTTGTGGTGGCTGCGGAGTACTCACCTATTCGAGGGACGCAGATTCGGCATACAGGATTGGATCCTGGTGACCACGGACGCAAGCCTCCAAGGGTGGGGAGCAGTCGCACAAGGAAGAAATTTCCAGGGTCTTTGGTCAAGTCAAGAGACTTGTCTTCACATCAACATCCTGGAGCTAAGGGCCATATACAACGCCCTACGTCAAGCGGAGACCTTACTTCACGACCAACCAGTTCTGATCCAGTCAGACAACATCACCGCAGTGGCTCATGTAAACCGCCAAGGCGGCACAAGGAGCAGAGTGGCAATGGCGGAAGCCACCAGAATTCTTCGCTGGGCGGAGAATCATGTAAGCGCACTGTCAGCAGTGTTCATTCCGGGAGTGGACAACTGGGAAGCAGACTTCTCCGCAGACACGACCTACACCCGGGGGAGTTTGGTCTTCATCACGAAGTCTTCGCACAGATTGCAAGTCGGTGGGAACTGCCACAGGTGGACATGATGGCATCCCGCCTCAACAAAAAGCTACAGAGGTACTGCGCCAGGTCAAGAGACCCTCAGGCAGTAGCTGCAGACGCCCTGGTGACACCGTGGGTGTTCCAGTCAGTCTATGTGTTTCCTCATCTTCCTCTCATACCCAAGGTGTTGAGGATTATAAGAAAAAGAGGAGTGAGAACAATCCTCATTGTTCCAGATTGGCCACGAAGGACCTGGTACCCAGATCTGCAAGAAATGCTCACAGAAGATCCGTGGCCTCTTCCTATAAGACAGGACCTGTTACAACAGGGGCCCTGTCTGTTCCAAGACTTACCGCGGCTGCGTTTGACGGCATGGCGGTTGAACGCCGGATCCTAGCAGAGAAAGGCATTCCGGATGAGGTCTTTCCTACGTTGATAAAGGCTAGGAAGGACGTGACATCTAAACATTATCACCGTATTTGGCGAAAATATGTTTCTTGGTGTGAGGCCAGGAATGCTCCTACGGAAGAATTCCAGCTGGGCCGTTTTCTTCACTTCCTACAGTCTGGAGTGAATTTGGGCCTAAAGTTAGGCTCAATTAAGGTCCAGATTTTGGCCCTATCCATTTTCTTTCAAAAGGAGTTGGCTTCTCTACCAGAAGTTCAGACGTTTGTAAAAGGAGTGCTGCATATTCAGCCTCCTTTTGTGCCTCCGGTGGCACCTTGGGATCTTAACGTGGTGTTAAGTTTCCTAAAGTCACACTGGTTTGAACCACTTAAAACGGTGGAGTTAAAATATCTCACGTGGAAGGTGGTCATGTTATTAGCCTTGGCTTCGGCTAGGCGTGTGTCAGAATTAGCGGCTTTGTCACATAAAAGCCCCTATCTGGTTTTCCATATGGATAGAGCAGAATTGCGGACCCGATCGCAATTTCTGCCGAAAGTGGTATCATCTTTTCATATGAACCAACCTATTGTGGTGCCTGTGGCTACTCGTGACTTGGAGGATTCCGAGTTACTTGATGTGGTCAGGGCTTTGAAAAATTACGTAGCCAGAACGGCTAGAGTCAGGAAAACTGAAGCGCTGTTTGTCCTGTATGCATCCAACAAGATTGGTGCCCCTGCTTCAAAGCAAACTATTGCTCGCTGGATTTGTAATACGATTCAGCAAGCGCATTCTACGGCTGGATTGCCGTTACCAAAATCGGTCAAGGCCCATTCCACTAGGAAGGTGGGCTCTTCTTGGGCGGCTGCCCGGGGGGGGTCTCGGCACTGCAGCTGTGCCGAGCTGCTACTTGGTCGGGTTCAAATACCTTTGCAAAGTTCTACAAGTTTGATACCCTGGCTGAGGAGGACCTCATGTTTGCTCAATCGGTGCTGCAGAGTTATCCGCACTCTCCTGCCCGTTTGGGAGCTTTGGTATAATCCCCATGGTCCTTACGGAGTCCCCAGCATCCTCTAGGACGTTAGAAAAAATAAGATTTTACTTACCGGTAAATCTATTTCTCGTAGTCCGTAGAGGATGCTGGGCGCCCGTCCCAAGTGCGGACTTCTTCTGCAATACTTGTATATAGTTATTGCTTCAATAAGGGTTACGTTATAGTTGCATCGGTCTTGCACTGATGCTATGTTGTTTTCATACTGTTAACTGGGTAGTTATCACAAGTTATACGGTGTGATTGGTGTGGCTGGTATGAATCTTGCCCTTGGATTAACAAAATCCTTTCCTCGTACTGTCCATCTCCTCTGGGCACAGTTTCTCTAACTGAGGTCTGGAGGAGGGGCATAGAGGGAGGAGCCAGTGCACACCAGGAACTAAATTCTTTCTTAAAGTGCCCATGTCTCCTGCGGAGCCCGTCTATCCCCATGGTCCTTACGGAGTCCCCAGCATCCTCTACGGACTACGAGAAATAGATTTACCGGTAAGTAAAATCTTATTTTTGGTTGATTTAAAACTACTGCAATTAATTTATATTTATATTTCCTCTTTTTGCCCGGTCTTTTCATTTATATTTGAAACAAACTGCACAGTTCCCTTTATAATGCAATGTTTCCTGGATACACTTCTCACTTTTCATTCATTTTGGTATATATGGATCTGCTAGTTGGAGTAATTTCAAATACAATATAAATAATGTTCCCTTTTAATAGAACCACACTGAAGGACAAAATGAACCATGACTGATGAGGTCATTTCAATTGAATTTCAATTTGTATGACCGATGTATATACCATTATAAGCAGCTATATAACACAATTGTTTATAGAATTATCATACTGCATGTAATGTGATGCTCCATTATAACTTTGTTATTAGAAGCATACTTAAAGTATCACTTGTGTAGTGATAACCATCTTCATAAATGAATTGTATACTACCTGGTTAATTAAAACAGACTTTATTTTCTAATTTCATTAAATTGTAATCATTAGTATCAGTGATTTAGTGAAATTATTTAATTTTATATAATAAATGTGATGAAAAGTGCCCCTTGCAATTGTTTGGATGGATATATTTCTTTTTTTACATTTTTTTTTATTAAAACAGCCCAAACTGTTGTCGCGTGAGTTGCTGGACCTCGTGGCCTCACACTTCAATCTGAAAGAAAAGGAATATTTTGGGATCTCGTTCTTGAATGATACGTAAGTCACCTCTGACTCAAAATGTTGTGTTAGTTCTCTTGAAACATATAAGTAAAATACTATGCAGACTAAGGGGTATATGCAATTGTGGTCGAATTCCCGAAATTGTCGAATTTCGGGTCATTTTCGACCAAAAAAAAAAATTCCCCTATGCAATCCAGTGCTTTCCGACCAAAAAACGGACTTTCAAAATTCGACTTTTTGAAATTCTAATTTTTGCAAATTCGACTTTTCTGCAATGATACAAGTGCTGCAATTCGACCAAAGCATATTCAATTCAAGTTTTGAAATTCGACAGCAGTGCTTTTAGACAGCAAATTCGTCATTTTCAATCCGCCACACTTTGGAGGGTGAAAACAAATAAAAAAATTTTAAACATGTTTTTTTTGGTGTTTTTTTTTTGGGGAATAGCAGATCTATTTATATTAGAAGGGATTAGGTACTTTTTTTTTTTTTTTGGGAGGCACAAATATTATTTATATATTTTTTAAAATATTATTTTTTTTTTTTTTTTTTTTTTTTATGCTGGAAGGGTAAAATCATAAAAAAAAATGGCGTGGGGTCCCCCCTCCAAAGCATAACCAGCCTCGGGCTCATTGAGCTGGTCCTGGTTCTAAAAATGCGGGGGAAAAATTGACAGGGGATCCCCCGTATTTTTAAAACCAGCACCGGGCTCTGCGCCTGGTGCTGGTGCCAAAAATACGGGGGACAAAAAGAGTAGGGGTCCCCCGTATTTTTAACACCAGCATCGGGCTCCACTAGCTGGACAGATAATGCCACAGCCGGGGGTCACTTTTATGCCGTGCCCTGCGGCCGTGGCATCAAATATCCAACTAGTCACCCCTGGCCGGGGTACCCTGGGGGAGTGGGGACCCCTTCAATCAAGGGGTCCCCCCCCCCCAGCCACCCAAGGGCCAGGGGTGAAGCCCGAGGCTGTCCCCCCCCATCCAATGGGCTGCGGATGGGGGGGCTGATAGCCTTTGTGATAATAAAAAGATATTGTTTTTTCCAATAGTACTACAAGTCCCAGCAAGCCTCCCCCGCAAGCTGGTACTTGGAGAACCACAAGTACCAGCATGCGGGAGAAAAACGGGCCCGCTGGTACCTGTAGTACTACTGGGGAAAAAATACCCAAATAAAAACAGGACACACACACCGTCGACAGTAAAACTTTATTTCATACGTCGACACACACATACTTACCTATGTTCACACGCCGACATCGGTCCTCTTCTCCATGTAGAATCCACGGATACCTGTAAAGAAAAGTTCAAAATACTCACCTCAACCATGGTCCAGAGATAAATCCACGGACTTGGCAAAATAAGAAAACGCAAATACCCGCAGCAAAAACGGACTGAAAGGGGTCCCATGCTGACACATGGGACACCTTTCCACGAATGAGACCTGTCAGTGACAGCTGTCACTGACAGGTCTCTAAGCCAATCAGGAAGCGCAACTTCGTTGCGCTCACCTGATTGGCTGAGCGCTGTCTGCACTGTGACAGCGCATCGCACAGCTCCCTCCATTATATTCAATGGTGGGAACTTAGCGGCTAGCGGTGAGGTCACCCGCCGGTCAGCGGCTGACCGGCGGGTGACCCCACCGCTACCCGCAAAGTTCCCACCATTGAAAGTAATGGAGCGGCTTTGCGATGCGCTGTCACAGTACAGACAGCGGACAGCCAATCAGGTGAGCGCCACGGAAGTAGCGCTTCCTGATTGGCTGAAGGGACGTCAGTGACAGGAGTCACGTGATGTCCCGGCATTCGGGAGAAAGGGGTCTGATGTGAAAACATTGGACCCCTTTCTAGTCCGGTATGGAGCGGGTGTTCGGTTTGTTTTTTTGCCAAGAACGTGGATTTACCTCTGGACGTGGATGTACCTCTGGACGCTGGAAGGTGAGTATAATTTTTTCACAGGTACCCTCGGATCGTCGGCGACCGTGGCAGTCGGCATGTCAACATAGGTAAGTATGTGTGTGTCGGCAGTATGTAATAAAGTTGTACAAGTCACGGTGTCTGTGTCCTGTTTTTATTTGGGTATTTTTTTTCCAGCAGTACTACAGGTACCAGCGGGCCCGTTTTTCTCCCGCATGCTGGTACTTGTGGTTCTCCAAGTACCAGCTTGCGGGGGAGGCTTGCTGGGACTTGTAGTACTAATGGAAAAAACAATATCTTTTTATTATCACAAAGGCTATCAGCCCCCCCATCCGCAGCCCATTGGATGGGGGGGGACAGCCTCGGGCTTCACCCCTGGCCCTTGGGTGGCTGGGGGGGGGGACCCCTTGATTGAAGGGGTCCCCACTCCCCCAGGGTACCCCGGCCAGGGGTGACTAGTTGGATATTTGATGCCACGGCCGCAGGGCACGGCATAAAAGTGACCCCCGGCTGTGGCATTATCTGTCCAGCTAGTGGAGCCCGATGCTGGTGTTAAAAATACGGGGGACCCCTACTCTTTTTGTCCCCCGTATTTTTGGCACCAGCATCAGGCGCAGAGCCCGGTGCTGGTTTTAAAAATACGGGGGATCCCTGGCCAATTTTTCCCCTGCATTTTTAGAACCAGGACCAGCTCAAAGAGCCCGAGGCTGGTTATGCTTTGGAGGGGGGACCCCACGCCATTTTTTTTTCGGGTTTTTCACGTTTTTTTCCCGTTTTTTAAAATCGCGGCAAAATCCGCCAAATCGGCCGATTTTCGCCCGCGATTCTGGCGAATCCGTTTTTCATTGAATATGGTGAATCCCGGCAGGCACCTGCCGGGATTCACCTGGCGAATTTGGTCGAATTAAAAAACGGCGATAATTCCCGCGAATTCGACCGCAATTGCATATACCCCTAAATAGTAAATCAAGCCTTCTTTTGTATATAAAAAAATACCTTTGCATAGAGTTATTTAAAATAAATATTACAACAGCGGATATGTAAAACTGACTGTGGGCAGGTGCTTCTCATTTAGATTGCATGTAGATGGCGCTGTTGCAGTGGTTGCAAATATTAATTTATGGCAGGAACCACACTCCCAGTGCTTAGCTATCACACTAATCCACTAAATGTGGGGCTTAAGCTGACCATACATTAGGACGACAAACATCCGATCCGATTCCTCAGAAGATTTCCCTTCAATCCCCCCGGGAGCCCCTAGCACACGGTTTTATGTGCATACGATGAAGCATACAATCTATCAATCGATTGTGCGCCTCACAAAAAGCACATTATCACCTGGAAGGAAATTCCACTCAAAAATTATGCTGATCCCATACGAGGCATTCTATGCTTATAAAACGAGGTATGATGTGCAAACGATTACGACGGATGATATGGGCTGCACATATGATCTGAGGATGCAACATTCGACCCACGGCGCTGCGCAACGCACCGTAATCATACCCAAAACATGTACGATGTGCATCATATGACGCGTATAAATCGTACATTCGTACGCGATATCGTACTAGTGTATGGCCAGCATAAAGCTGGGCATACACTACAATTATGTCAGATAATCTGGTAATGGATGAGCGTAAATGACAATCGAACATTTGCTCCCAAACACTGGAAAACGGACATCCATGATTTAACCAATTTATCTGAACACCAGGTTTTGTCCATGTTCCAGAGTTTTGGAGCAAATGGTCGATTGTCATTTAAGGTGCATACACACTGGGCGTTTTTGCCCAGCGTGTATGCATAGCGATGATTGCTGACATCGCTGGGCTGAAAAGCGCTCAGTACATACATACTACACACTAAGCGCTTTTCCCCCCGCCCAGCGATGTCAGCAGGGGTGAGCGGCTTTCCATAGCAGGACTCTATGGAAAGCCGCTCACCCCGGCGTTCATCTACTGGTAATACCAGTAGATGAACGGCGGCCGCCAGCGATAAAGCGGGAGCGCGCATCAGCGCTCACCGCTCATCGCTTGTCCATACACGCTGGGCGGCTTTGAGCTGAAAGCAGCTCAACACACCAAAAGTGACCTGCTCTCAGCTCAACATCGCCCAGTGTGTATGGACCTTTACCGTCTCTTATCAATTACCAGATTTTCACTCCAACCAGCCAGATCTGTCAGATTATCTGACAGATAATTGTATAGTGAGTGCCCAGCATTAAGCTGTGGCACCTGTAGATGGAGATGTAGGTTTACATACATTTTATTTCAAATACAATGTAGTATATTCCTGTATTGTACTGTTCCTATATCCACCCTAAAATTGTGTGTTTCTTCAGCCAAAGGAGAACCAAAATTTTTTTTGTCCCATGTGCCACTCCCTTAAAGCCAGGTACACACTGAGACGATATTAGCCCGATGTGTAGTTTCCAGCCAAATCAGAACGACATATCGAGCATATCGTTCAGTGTGTATGCCGGATATGCGGGTGCCCCCGGTCACTAGCGCCGTCGCCCGGTTTACCCTGTTGTACAGCCAACCGGGTGGTGATGCTAGCGACATGGTGTATGCTTATGAAGGATGGAACAGTGCTTCCTTCATTAGATCATTTTGATGTGTACCGCGGTAACGTCACCTACCATATCATCCCGGTACACATCGTCTGAGTGTGTACCCAGCAGAACTGTTCCTCTTGTTGGCTTGTCCATTTGGCTTTCTTTGACGTGTGGCCTAAAACCAAACTCAGATTTTGAAGTTGTCTCGGCTTTTACATTAGGAAATACAGCAATTAGGGCTGCCGTTGGGCGAAATATGTCCTGGGTGGTTAAAGTTTTGTGGAAAGTACAACGGTTCTTGCAGCCGGATGGATGGCGGCTTGAAATAATAATATATACAGTACTTTATTGTATTATGTCAGTGTATGCACATTGTTGGTGCCACAATCTCCTCATTGTACAGTATGTCTTTTTGTATATATATTTTTTTTAAATAACTTTATCGACATTTCCTTCTTTTGAGTTAACAGACCAGATGGTGGGTGGTTTACAGTGATGATGACACTTGCAAGATTTTGTTTTACAATCTTGATAAATATGTGACCACATCTGTTAATGCCACAATGTACTTATGATTACTTCCTATATTATACAGTATATTATGATTATCTTTTGTTTGTACATAAAACAGCTGCAGCGATCAGAGTGATATATCTCTGAATCCATTAGAATTCCTTAAATATAATTGTCCTGGAAGCACTCAGCGTGGCAGTAAGATGTACATAATGAGCTATTCTGGGGGGTTTTCTGCTAATACAGACATTGACAAATTTGTTGTTATCTTTCAATGAAAAAAGACAGACGAATCCATATTTTTCTTTGATAAACTAGAAAATGACACAAGGAATTGGCATCTCACATTGTTTGTATAAAATGTTATAGATATCAGAGTTTGCATGACATTTTTGATGCAACAGAACATTTGAAACAAGGAGTCCATTAATTTATTGTAATTAAACATTGACAACACACCTTAAGCTAACTTATCAATTTAAAAAAAAAGACACTGACGCCCCTGTGTTGTTAAAGGTCACAGCTTTTATTAATTGGATGACCAGATTTTTAATTTGTAGAGGGTGGTAAAGAAGATGCTACCAAGAACCAGCTCTAGCCAATTAGAGCTTTTAAAAATGGAGAAGACTAAAATGCCCCCCACCCCCACCCCACACACACACACACACACACACACACACACACACACACACACACACACACACACACACACACTCACTCACTCACTCACTCACTCACTCACACATACACGCCCACACACACTCACTCACACATACACACGCGCCCACACACACACTCACTCACAAACAAACAAACACACACACTTCCTCTGTGTAGGCATCACCTGCTCTGCGAATGACTCATCACCCTTTACTATGGTACGGTATGGACCGGCAGCAGCGGCTCCTACTTACATTTAGTAGTAGGGGGGCTGCCTCTACTGCCGCACCCAGAGAGGAGAGGGGACAGCAGGCTGTTAGCCCCACATCCCGGCACCAGCGCAATGGATATGGTAGGTGCATGCACAGACACCGCGGTGTGACTGTGCATGCGCAACCCCCCTGCTCCTATAGACTGCACCAACTGCAGCCCATAGATGCCAGATTGGGCTGTGCAAAAGGCTGGGAGTGGCTTCCTATACCTGGGGTGGTCTACAGTCCTGCAGCCCATAGATAAAATCTGCCATTGTCCGCCCGCAGGTTTAGTGTACACCTGCCATCCTTCAAAAGGGTAAGTGCCCCAAAGCGACTACTTACGCCACATGTGGCCTCTGGCTAGTAGCACCTTCCCGTCTTCTTAGGTGTGCCTAATTTTATTTCAAACAATTAGTAAGACAAACAAATAATAGTAAAGGTTTTGGATGGGCAGGCGGGACTTCCAAACCAATAGAGGCTGAACAAGTTCTGGATGGGTGAGCGGGACTCCCAAACCAATAGAGGCTGAACAAGTTCTGGATGGGTGAGCGGGACTCCCAAACCAATAGAGGCTGAACAAGTTCTGGATGGGTGAGCGGGACTCCCAAACCAATAGAGGCTGAACAAGTTCTGGATGGGTGAGCGGGACTTCCAAACCAATAGAGGCTGAACAAGTTCTGGATGGGTGAGCAGGACTTCCAAACCAATAGAGGCTGAACAAGTTCTGGATGGGTGAGCAGGACTTCCAAACCAATAGAGGCTGAACAAGTTTTGGAGTTTGCCTAAATAGCCCTTTAAAGGTATACACCTCCAAATAACCTAATAGGCCTACGCCTAACCAATTCATAAAATAACCAACACCAATATACCTGGCAGCAGGTAATAATAACTTACCAAGCACAAAAAAATAGGACTCTTATATAGTTTCATGCCTATACAGCCCTCAGCTAATCTAATAAAAACAAATTAAAATGGCCCGTTCAAAACTGATGATGCCTTAAAACTAATATTTTGTTGCACATCCTTTAGAGGCAATTAATGCAATCAGGTGAATTTCTGTAGCTCTCAATGAGACTTCTGTAGCTGTCAGCAGGTATTTTGGCCACCTTCCTTAGCAAACTGCTTCAGCTGCCTCATGTCTGATGGGTGCCTTCTCCAGACTGCGTGTTTCAGCTCTGTCCATAGATGCTTGATAGGAGTCAGATCAGAGCTCATAGAGGCCACTTCAGAACAGTCCAATGTTCTGTTTTTATACAGTCTTGGGTTTGTGGACCCCATGACCTGTGACTGAGCTTTCTGACACTGGGCAGTGTGTTTCGCTGCAGAATACCTCCAGACTCTTGAGATTTCATTGTGTCCTGCACAAGGTGCCGGATTCATCCCTGTGGAGGCCCTAAGGCAGTCAAATTCTTGGGGCCCCCTTCACAAATTAACTCCTAATATGATTTGAATTTTACCAACCAACAGTCTGCAATCTGAAAACTGTAATGTGAATCTGACTCCATAGGCTGGTGCCTACTCTGCCAATTTGATAATCTGGCACTGCCTGCACAGGTTCAAGGCAACCCATGCCAGATGCAGCAAAGCAGCCCTTGAACATAACCAAGCCTTCTCCACGTGTCACAGTAGGTCTGGTGTTCTTTTCATATGTGAACATAAAGCTAATGTAACTTGCCAAAAAGCTCCAGGTATGGCCTCCTGAGTCTACCATGTAGCCCGCTGTCACTCAAAAAGCATTGGATGGTGCAATCAGATACTGACATACCTTGATCTTGGAGTTCAGCATATACCACTATGGAATCTTTCTTTGGCTCTTTCTCTGACGTCCTAGTGGATGCTGGGAACTCCGAAAGGACCATGGGGGATAGCGGCTCCGCAGGAGACTGGGCACAACCAAAGAAAGCTTTTAGGTCACCTGGTGTGCACTGGCTCCTCCCACCATGACCCTCCTCCAAGCCTCAGTTAGATTTTGTGCCCGGCCGAGGTTGGATGCACACTAGGGGCTCTCCTGAGCTTCTAAAAAGAAAGTATATAACTAGGTTTTTTATTTTACAGTGAGACCTGCTGGCAACAGGCTCACTGCACCGAGGGACTAAGGGGAGAAGAAGCGAACCTACCTGCTTGCAGCTAGCTTGGGCTTCTTAGGCTACTGGACACCATTAGCTCCAGAGGGATCGACCGCATTGAACTGGCCTTGGTGTTCGGTCCCGGAGCCGCGCCGCCGTCCCCCTTACAGAGCCAGAAGCAAGAAGAGGTCCGGAAAATCGGCGGCAGAAGACATCTGTCTTCACCAAGGTAGCGCACAGCACTGCAGCTGTGCGCCATTGCTCCTCATACACACTTCACACTCCGGTCACTGAGGGTGCAGGGCGCTGGGGGGGGGGGGCGCCCTGAGAAGCAATAAAAACACCTTGGCTGGCAAAACAATCACAATATATAGCCCCAGAGGCTATATATGTGATAAATACCCCTGCCAGAATCCATAAAAAAGCGGGAGAAAAGTCCGCGAAAAAGGGGCGGTGCTATCTCCCTCAGCACACTGGCGCCATTTTCTCTTCACAGTGCAGCTGGAAGAAAGCTCCCCAGGCTCTCCCCTGTAGTTTTCAGGCTCAAAGGGTTAAAAAGGAGGGGGGGGGGGCACTAAATTTAGGCGCAATATTATATATACAAGCAGCTATTGGGGAAAATTCACTCAGTTATAGTGTTAATCCCCACATTATATAGCGCTCTGGTGTGTGCTGGCATACTCTCTCTCTGTCTCCCCAAAGGGCTTTGTGGGGTCCTGTCCTCAGTCAGAGCATTCCCTGTGTGTGTGCGGTGTGTCGGTACGGCTGTGTCGACATGTTTGATGAGGAGGCTTATATGGTGACGGAGCAGATGCCGATAAATGTGATGTCGCCCCCTGTGGGGCCGACACCAGAGTGGATGGATAGGTGGAAGGTATTAACCGACAGTGTCAACTCCTTACATAAAAGGGTGGATGACGTAACAGCTGTGGGACAGCCGGCTTCTCAGCCCGCGCCTGCCCAGGCGTCTCAAAGGCCATCAGGGGCTCAAAAACGCCCGCTCCCTCAGATGGCAGACACAGATGTCGACACGGAGTCTGACTCCAGTGTCGACAAGATTGAGACATATACACAATCCACTAGGAACATCCGTGACTTGATCCCGGCAATAAAAAATGTGTTACACATTTCTGACATTAACCCAAGTACCTCTAAAAATGGGTTTTATGTTTGGGGAGAAAAAGCAGCCAGTGTTTTGTTCCACCATCAGATGAATGAATGAAGTGTGTGAAAAGCGTGGGTTCCCCCGATAAGAAACTGGTAATTTCTAAAAAGTTACTGATGGCGTACCCTTTCCCGCCAGAGGATAAGTTACGCTGGGAGATATCCCCTAGGGTGGATAAGGCGCTCGCACGGTTGTCAAAAAAGGTGGCACTGCCGTCTTAGGAACGGCCACTTTGAAGGTACCTGTTGATAAAAAGCAGGAGGCTATCCTGAAGTCTGTATTTACACACTCAGGTACTAGACTGAGACCTGCAGATCGTGCTGCTGCAGCGTGGTCGGTGACCCTGTCAAACATACTAGTTTGCTAACATGAGAACATATTAAAGACGTTGTCTTATATATGAGGGATGCACAGAGGGATTTTTTGCCGGCTGGCATCCAAAATGAATGTAATGTCCATTCTGTCAGGAGGGTATTAGAGACCTGTCACTGGACAGGTGATGCTGACTTTAAAAGGCGCATAGAGATTCTGCCTTATAAGGGTGAGGAATTATTTGGGGATGGTCTCTGGGACCTCGTATCCACAGCAACAGCTGGGAAGAAATATTTTTACCTCAGGTTTCCTCACAGACTAAGAAAGCACTGTATTATCAGGTACAGTCCTTTCGGCTTCAGAAAAGCAAGCGGGTCAAAAGCGCTTCCTGTCTGCACAGAGACGAGGGAAGAGGGAAAAAGCTGCACCAGTCAGCCAGTTCCCAGAATCAAAATTCTTCTCCCGCTTCCTGTGAGTCCACAGCATGACGCGGGGGCTCCACAGGTGTAGCCAGGTACGGTGGGGGGCCGCCTCAAAAATGTCAGCGATCAGTGGGCTCGCTCACAGGTGGATCCCTGTTTCATTCAAGTATTGCAGGGGTACAAGCTGGAATTCGAGATGTCTCCCCCCCGCCGTTTCCTCAAATCTGCCTTGCCGACAACTCCCTCAGGCAGGGAGGCTGTGCTAGAGGCAATTAACAAGATGTATTCCCAGCAGGTAATACTCAAGGTGCCCCTACTTCAACAAGGACGGGGTTACTATTCCACACACCTTGGGGTACCGAAACCGCATGGTTCGGTGTGACCCATTTTATATTTAAAATCCTTGAACACATACATAAAAAAATTCAAGTTCAAGATGGAATCGCTCAGGGCGGTTATTGCAAGCCTGGACGAGGGGGATTACATGGTATCCCTGGACATCAAGGATGCTTACCTGCATGTCCCCATTTACCATCCTCACCAGGAGTACCTCAGATTGGTGGTACAGGATTGCCATTACCAAGTCCAGACACTGCCGTTTGGACTGTACATGGCACCGAGGGTGTTTACCAAGGTAATGGCCGAAATGATGATACTCCTTCGAAAAAAGGGAGTTTTAATTATCCCGTACTTGGACAATCTCCTTATAAAGGCGAGGTCCAACGAGCAGTTGTTAGTCGGGGTAGCACTATTTTGGAAGGTGCTACAACAGCACGGTTGGATTCTAAACAGTCCAAAGTCACAGCTGGTTCCTACGACACGTCTACTGTTCCTGGGGATGGTTCTGGACACAGACCAGAAAAAAGTGTTTCTCCCGGAGGAGAAAGCCACGGAGCTGTCATCTCTAGTCAGAGACCTCCTGAAGCCAAAACAGGTATCGGTGCATCATTGCACGCGAGTCCTGGGAAAAATGGTAGCTTCCTACGAAGCAATCCCATTAGGCAGGTTCCATGCAAGAACTTTTCAGTGGGACCTGTTGGACAAGTGGTCCGGAGCACATCTTCAGATGCATCGGCTGCTAACCCTGTCTCCAAGGACCAGGGTATCTCTACTGTGGTGGCTGCAGAGTGCCCATCTTCAAGAGGGCCGCAGGTTCGGCATACAGGACTGGGTCCTGGTGACCATGGATGCCAGCCTTTGAGGCTGGGGGGGCAGTCACACAGGGAAGAAACTTCCAGGGACTTTGGTCAAGTCAGGAGACTTCCCTACACATAAATATTCTGGAACTGAGGGCCATTTACAATGCCCTGAGTCAGGCAAGGCCTCTGCTTCAAAACCAGCCGGTACTGATCCAATCAGACAACATTACGGCAGTCGCCCATGTAAACCGACAGGGCGGCACAAGAAGCAGGATGGCGATGGCAGAAGCCACAAGGATTCTCCTATGGGTGAAAAATCACGTGTTAGCACTGTCAGCAGTGTTCATTCCGGGAGTGGATAACTGGGAAGCAGACTTCCTCAGCAGGCACGACCTCCACCCGGGAGAGTGGGGACTTCATCCAGAAGTCTTCCAACTGATGGTAAACCGTTGGGAAAGACCACAGGTGGACATGATGGCGTCCCGCTTAAACAAAAAAACTAGAGAAATATTGCGCCAGGTCAAGAGACCCTCAGGCAATAGCTGTGGACGCTCTAGTGATACCGTGGGTGTACCAGTCGGTTTATGTGTTCCCCCCTCTGCCTCTCATACCAAAGGTACTGAGAATAATAAGAAGGCGAGGAGTAAGAACGATACTCGTGGTTCCGGACTGGCCAAGAAGAGCTTGGTACCCAGAACTTCAAGAAATTATATCAGAGGACCCATGGCCTCTGCCGCTCAGACAGGACCTGCTGCAGCAGGGGCCCTGTCTGTTCCAAGACTTACCGCGGCTGCGTTTGACGGCATGGCGGTTGAACGCCGGATCCTAAAGGAGCATTCCGGAGGAAGTCATTCCTACGCTGATTAAAGCCAGGAAAGATGTAACTGCAAAGCATTATCACCGCATATGGCGGAAATATGTTGCTTGGTGTGAGGCCAAAAAGGCCCCAACAGAGGAATTTCAACTAGGTCGATTCCTGCATTTCCTACAAGCAGGAGTGACTATGGGCCTGAAATTAGGCTCCATTAAGGTACAGATCTCGGCTCTGTCGATTTTCTTCCAGAAAGAACTAGCTTCACTACCTGAAGTTCAGACGTTTGTGAAAGGAGTGCTGCATATTCAGCCCCCGTTTGTGCCTCCAGTGGCACCTAGGGATCTCAACGTGGTGTTGAGTTTCTTAAAATCACATTGGTTTGAGCCACTTAAAACCGTGGATCTAAAATATCTCACGTGGAAAGTGGTCATGTTATTGGCCTTGGCTTCAGCCAGGCGTGTGTCAGAATCGGCGGCTTTGTCATGTAAAAGCCCTTATCTGATTTTCCATATGGATAGGGCGGAATTGAGGACTCGTCCCCAGTTTCTCCCTAAGGTGGTATCAGCTTTTCACTTGAACCAACCTATTGTGGTGCCTGCGGCTACTAGGGACTTGGAGGATTTCAAGTTACTGGACGTAGTCAGGGCCTTGAAAATTTATGTTTCCAGGACGGCTAGAGTCAGGAAAACTGACTCGCTATTTATCCTGTATGCACCCAACAAACTGGGTGCTCCTGCTTCTAAGCAGACTATTGCTCGCTGGATTTGTAGCACAATTCAGCTGGCGCATTCTGCGGCTGGACTGCCGCATCCTAAATCAGTAAAAGTCCATTCCACAAGGAAGGTGGGCTCATCTTGGGCGGCTGCCCGAGGGGTCTCGGCTTTACAACTTTGCCGAGCTGCTACTTGGTCAGGGGCAAACACGTTTGCAAAATTCTACAAATTTGATACCCTGGCTGAGGAGGACCTTGAGTTCTCTCATTCGGTGCTGCAGAGTCATCTGCACTCTCCCGCCCGTTTGGGAGCTTTGGTATAATCCCCATGGTCCTTTCGGAGTTCCCAGCATCCACTAGGACGTCAGAGAAAATAAGATTTTACTCACCGGTAAATCTATTTCTCGTAGTCCGTAGTGGATGCTGGGCGCCCATCCCAAGTGCGGATTGTCTGCAATACTTGTACATAGTTATTGTTAACTAAAGGGTTATTGTTGAGCCATCTGTTGAGAGGCTCAGTTGTTTTCATACTGTTAAACTGGGTATAGTATCACGAGTTATACGGTGTGATTGGTGTGGCTGGTATGAGTCTTACCCGGGATTCAAAATCCTTCCTTATTATGTCAGCTCGTCCGGGCACAGTGTCCTAACTGAGGCTTGGAGGAGGGTCATGGTGGGAGGAGCCAGTGCACACCAGGTGACCTAAAAGCTTTCTTTGGTTGTGCCCAGTCTCCTGCGGAGCCGCTATCCCCCATGGTCCTTTCGGAGTTCCCAGCATCCACTACGGACTACGAGAAATAGATTTACCGGTGAGTAAAATCTTATTTTTTCTACCTTCTCACTATCCTTCTGTTTAATCGGGGGTTGAATCGCCTCTTGCGGCCTCATCTATGGAGGCTGGCTATAGTACAAAGGGACATTACATTTTTTAGTAATATTTCCAACTGTAGTCATGGGAACATCAAGCTGCTTGGACAAGGTCTTATACATGGTCTTATAGCTTTTACCTTTAACATACTTGTCTAGTTTTTTCTTTCTGATCTCCTCAGACAACTCTCTCCTTTCCTTTCTCTGGTCCATGTCCAGTGTGGATCACTAAAGAGCAGAGTGATGACTTCTCTCCATTTAAATAGGCTCATTGACTCATCAGAAAAATTAAGACGTGTGTTACTTAATTCAGTATAGCAAGTAGTTTGAAATATCACTGTAATCCAATTATTTATTATCTGTTATGTGGTACCAACAAATCTGGCCAGGTTATTTTAGAATATCTTTGGAGAATATTCAATTATTTCTCTCTTTTCACAATTCGTTAGCTTTATACGGGCGGTCAGGATCCCAGCTGTCAAAATAGATTAGGTTGCGAGAAAGGGAGGGTTAGGATATGGCTGCGGGGAGGGGGGCGGGGTAGGTTTAGGCATCCCCAGGGAGGGTTAGGGCCAGGTTGCGGAGGAGGGATGGTTAGGATTAGGCAGCGGTAAGGGGGGGTTAGGTTTAGGCTGCAGGATGGAAAGGTTAGGGTGAGGGGGGCATTGGGGTACGGTAACTATACTTACCTTGCCGGTGTCGAGATTCTAATCATCAAGATGCAGCGGTCAGTCTTCTGACTGCCGGCATTTCCTTTCCAACGCCTTTATAATATCAGCTTTTAATTTTCATCACTTTTCAGAAGCGTTTCTATGAGCTGCAAGGGTACCAACAAATTTGTCCAAATCTGCATAAAACAAGACTAGTCTGAGTGGAACAGGCAAGTTCCCCTGTCTCTGACCTTAGTCCGGGGCTCTGGTAATGTTCTTTCCACAATTATATTCTGCCAATCTCATCATCTTTAGATATATATGACACCAAAATGTTTTCTCAATCCACGTCACACATGAAAATTCCAAACGGTATATATACTTTTGGGTGCTTAATCAAACTATATATATATATATATATATATATATATATAGAGAGAGAGAGAGAGAGAGAGAGAGAGAGAGTAATTTTTTAAATTTTATTTTAGTTTATCAATCAACCAACCAGCATCTACTTTATAATTAATAATACAAACAGGGCCTTAACAAGGCAATTCCATTTTCTTGGCTGAGCGTCGGGTGCTTTCCATGTTGCAGGGTGGTGTTCCACTTCCAGGAAACCTACGAGCCAAATGCTGGTGCCACTGGGGCGTTGGTCCAGCACATCGACTTCTGGTCATGGATACATAAATAATTTAGGCAAAAATATGTTAAGCAAGAATCTCATTAACTTCTGAGAAAATGATTTATAAATGTTAGACTGTAGATTCTGTTGCCATGTTCCCAGTTAGCTACATACCGCCGAATATGTGAAATTAACCTGACCTTTATTAATTTTTAACGAGCTTGATATTAGAACTGAGTTTGATGAATCAATTAGAAGACAGTTCAAATGGAAAATAACGGTTCCATAATTACATTTTTCAATAAATTAACACATATTAATGAGAGCAGGGTGCCAGGGCGGATCTAAATGCCAATGTGCTCATACAACGTGCCAGCCGCTTCCTGCCATTGATACAGATTTGCCAGGGGAAAAAAACAGTAGAAACTGATCTACGTTTTGCAGCTTAATCTTCCCTACACAGCGCACAGCAATATTGTTCTAGGAAAGATCTTGCTTGATAAACAAAACTCAAAGTGATTATTATGCACTCACAGAACAATCTCATATTTTTATTATGACATTAAATCAAAGAGCAATAGCCTGTACGTGACCGCGTGTTAGGCATCGCTGCTATAGGGTGGGGTTTTGAGGCAGGAAGTTTAGCTTTTTGTTAACGTTATCATTTGCTGCTATTACTGCACAGGACTTAACTCTGGAAAATGAATATTGTTGGCACCATGGAAGGAAGGGAGGACAGGGTAAATTATTCCGATCATGATGACTGGGGTCTGCTTCACATATGAGTGCCTGAGGGCTACTTAATATTTATTAATGTTTGTAAATGTGTGATCTAAAGGATTAGGCATAGTGATAGCGGTCAAGGATGCTTAGAGTACGGGGGTGTGATGGGGCATACTGAATATCCAGGCCCAGGCTTGTCTGGGGTCCCTGGTAAGCCATGGAAGCAGAGGAGGTTTCACAGTTAAATATTTGCCTGAGTGGGTGTGGCCATGCTCATCTATAGCACCTGTATCTGCTATATGTCTTGGTTGCTCTGATAGGGCACAGAATAAAACATTTTTTCTTTCCTGATTCTTCCTGATGAAGCCTAAGATAATCTTTCATTGCAACTTAAAATGGTATTGAAACTGCCTTTTGTAGGTTTAAGTAACTAAACAATATTTCTCGAATGTATATTTTTTACACTGTTCAGGTCTGTCTGGAATTTGCAGGTAAATCTCAGAGATTTTTGCCAAAGTTGCAGAGTCACTTGGTTCAAATTTATTTTTACAAGTTAAAGCTCCACTGCAGTTCCTTTCTTTCTTTACTATTCCTGGCAACAGGCCGTAAAATATGGATTTTTTTTCAAACTGCACAAATATTGCCAAACAGCTTATATCCCCCCCTCCCCCCTTTCATGGATTTTCATAAAGCATTATATAAATAATTATTATGTTTCCCACCTTCCAGCACAAACATTGAATAATTTCAACATTCCATGCCACAGAATGTTTGTATGTGTTAATAATCTTACAGATCTAGGAACATTATGGTAATATTAGGGGACGACGAGAACGTGAGTGTGGGAAGTGCCAGAATAATGTTTTTTAAGATGTGCAAAATTATACTATTTAATATGTTGTTCAGGTGACTTATGAAAATTAAGCACGATAAATAAATGTTTGTTGACGTTATTAAGCCTTAAGAAAAAAAAACATTGGGAAAACAAGCTTTTTATTTGGATTTATAAAATTATTTATCATATGTTCAATCAGGTACTCCTTGGTAAATAAAGTATATAGGGTAAAATGTATCAAAAAGTGGAGATGTTTCTTCCATCAACCAAACAACGCACAGCCTGTAAAATGACAGCATTAAGCTGATTGGTTAATATGTATAACTTCACTTTATTTCTTTTCAAGGTTTGATAAGTCTTAATACCCCCTCCCCCAATTATTACCGGTAGTTATATGCAAGGTGTAATTAGAACTGCATAATTTTTTTCAGACGTGCAGAAATCGTGTAGAATACACTGTATTGGCAGCTAATCGGCAAATCTTCATGTCTCATACTACGTGAAAGAAGAAAATATTTATTTAATACAGTTTAATTCAACCAATTACTGAAATATGTATTTCAGGCATACGTCAAGTTATGATTTTGCATGTAAAGAATCTTGGGTTTTGGAAAAGAATAACTGTAGCTCCTGTCTAAACTGCACAGAAGCTATTCAATTGTTTGCGCTACCAGACCCTTTCTTACGTAAGAATGCAGATGATTAGCTGCGTTAAGCCACATCTCCAGTGCTAAATGCCAGCCATGCTGTTGTTACTGGGACTCCCGAACGCCTGGCTGTGAACAGACATCTGTGATAAGCGCAGCGTTGGGGCTGGTTGCGCAAGCAATTGAATAGCTCCTGCACAGTTTAGACAGGAGCTACAATTATTTGAATCGCCCCCAAAGTGTTCCCACTAAATTCTTCATCTTGTAATGTACCATTCTCAGTTCCTGTAGAAAGTCGGTTTTGGTGATTCAGGGAATAGATTGGGGCAATCAAAGTGGCATAATTGTCCTGATTTTCCAGTCATGATGTTGCCAGGTGTGGTTTTAATTTTGTGCTCTGTGCATACTACAACTTCCTTAAGGTCATAATTAAAGTGTAATACTTTAAAGCCATTTTCTACTGTGGGGATCAGCCTTATGCAGGCTTGGACTGGCCCACAGGGGTACAGGGGAGACCACCGGTGGGCCCCACTGCCTGGGGGCCCACCTCCTGCTCTAAGTATCAGGTTCTAGGCTGTGCACTTGAATTATACTTTATATATGTTACCTTATACTGGACTATGGTGTATTTTCTACAGTGCATTGCAGTTATTAATCTGTTATTAATCTGGTACATTATCATGCATGCAGCAGCTGAATTTACTGTATATATTTTTATGAAGGGGCCCAGACGTTGCACTCTCTAATGGTTAGTTAAACCAATGATGTGGCAGGCCACACCCCCTCAGCAGACTGGCCACACCTCTAAACATTGGCCCCTACCACTGCATTCTCCTGGTGGGCCCTACATGCCCCAGTCTATGGAATATATCTTGTGTTACGCTAATTGTATTGTTCTGAGATTAATTTCATTTTGGGTAAACTTTAGGACCGTAACTGAGACACACTAATAACAAGTTCGGTTGGGATAATAAAGTACATTTTGGTTGCAATTCAATTATGCGTGATACCGATAGTGCCCACATCAGTTGCACTTACCTTATCCCCAAAGTCACATATTTAAGGGGTGCAATCTAAAATGTGCAATTTGGGTCTGATATTGATTTCGATTTAGTGTGCCATTGTCATTGCGGTGGCCCATTGACGGCATCACCCACAATGTCTTTCTAATTAATTGACTCCCTACATTGCATTCTATAAGCTGATTATTTGTTTTAGGTGCAACCATTGTTTTAGGTACAACCAATTCTTCCAAATTGAGGACACATCCGTGAGTGCTAGATGAAGTGGGAGGAGCTAGAAGGATGCCTCTAGCAGCACTGAGTATTTCAGCTCAGCCACCTTCTTTGTGCCCATGTGCAGATAAGCGTAGTGGTGGAAGGGGCTAGGCCAACAGGTCGCCAATCCGAGAATCTAGAAACATAGAATGTGACGGCAGATAAGAACCACTTGGCTCATCTAGTCTGCCCCTTTTTTACCATATTTTTACCTCAAACTTTATTTGATCCTTATCTCTTTGTAAGGATATCCTTATGTCTATCCCAAGCATGTTTAAATTGCTCTACAGTCTTAGCCTCTACCACCTCTGATGGGAGGCTATTCCACTTATCCACTACCCTTTCTGTGAAGTAATTTATAGAAACACAGAATTTGACGGCCTATAAATAAATATTAGCAAAGCAGAGAGTGTTGAGGGGGTGTGGTTCATCAAATCGACAGTGTCTAGGTCGACAATGTTTAGGTCGACCACTATAGGTCGACAGTCACTAGGTCGACATGGATGGAAGGTCGACAGGGTTTCTAGGTCGACATGTGCTAGGTCGACAGGTCTAAAGGTCGACATGAGGATTTTTTTTTTTGGGTGGTGTCGTTTTCTTCGTAGAGTGACCGGGATCCCAAATTAGTGCACCGCGTCCCCTCGCATGGTGCCTTCGCTCCGCTACCGCTTCGCTCGGCACACTTTACCGTTCCAATCGTAGTCCACGTGGATCGTTAAGTATGAAAAAATTTTAAAAAAGAATTTTCTCTAACGTCCTAGTGGATGCTGGGGACTCCGTCAGGACCATGGGGATTAGGGGCTCCGCAGGAGACAGGGCACAAAAATAAAGCTTTAGGATCAGGTGGTGTGCACTGGCTCCTCCCCCTATGACCCTCCTCCAAGCCTCAGTTAGGTTTTTGTGCCCGTCCGAGCAGGGTGCAATCTAGGTGGCTCTCCTAAAGAGCTGCTTAGAAAAAGTTTTTAGGTTTTTTATTTTCAGTGAGTCCTGCTGGCAACAGGCTCACTGCAACGAGGGACTTAGGGGAGAAGAAGTGAACTCACCTGCGTGCAGGATGGATTGGCTTCTTAGGCTACTGGACACCATTAGCTCCAGAGGGATCGAACACAGGCCCAGCCATGGAGTCCGGTCCCGGAGCCGCGCCGCCGACCCCCTTACAGATGCCGAAAAGCGAAGAGGTCCAGAAACCGGCGGCAGAAGACTTTTCAGTCTTCATGAGGTAGCGCACAGCACGGCAGCTGTGCGCCATTGTTGTCACACACTTCACACCAGCGGTCACGGAGGGTGCAGGGCGCTGCAGGGGGCGCCCTGGGCAGCAATGAGAATACCTTGTTCTGGCTAAAAAATACATCACATATAGCCCTTGGGGTTATATGGATGTATTTAACCCCTGCCAGGTCTCACAAACTCCGGAGAAGAGCCCGCCGAAATAGGGGGCGGGGCCTATCTCCTCAGCACACAGCGCCATTTTCCTGCTCAGCTCCGCTGCGAGGAAGGCTCCCAGGACTCTCCCCTGCACTGCACTACAGAAACAGGGTAAAAAAGAGAGGGGGGGGCACTTTTTTTTTTGGCGTTTTTGATATATATTAAGCTGCTATAAGGGAGACAACACTTCTATAGGGTTGTTCCTATATATTTATAGCGCTTGGGTGTGTGCTGGCAAACTCTCCCTCTGTCTCCCCAAAGGGCTAGTGGGGTCCTGTCTTCGATAAGAGCATTCCCTGTGTGTCTGCTGTGTGTCGGTACGTGTGTGTCGACATGTATGAGGACGATGTTGGTGTGGAGGCGGAGCAATTGCCGGTAATGGTGATGTCACCCCCTAGGGAGTCGACACCGGAATGGATGGCTTTATTTATGGAATTACGTGATAATGTCAGCACATTACAAAAATCAGTTGACGACATGAGACGGCCGGAAAACCAGTTAGTACCTGTACAGGCGTCTCAGACACCGTCAGGGGCTGTAAAACGCCCTTTACCTCAGTCGGTCGACACAGACCCAGACACGGACACCGAATCTAGTGTCGACGGTGAAGAAACAAACGTATTTTCCAGTAGGGCCACACGTTATATGATCACGGCAATGAAGGAGGCTTTACATATCTCTGATACTGCATGTACCACAAAAAGGGGTATTATGTGGGGTCTGAAAAAACTACCTGTAGTTTTTCCTGAATCAGACGAATTGAATGAAGTGTGTGATGAAGCGTGGGTTAACCCCGATAGAAAACTGCTAATTTCAAAGAAGTTATTGGCATTATATCCTTTCCCGCCAGAGGTTAGGGCGCGCTGGGAAACACCCCCTAGGGTGGATAAGGCGCTCACACGCTTATCAAAACAAGTGGCGTTACCGTCTCCTGAAACGGCCGCCCTCAAGGATCCAGCAGATAGGAGGCTGGAAACTACCCTGAAAAGTATATACACTCATACTGGTGTTATACTGCGACCAGCCATCGCCTCTGCATGGATGTGCAGTGCTGGGGTGGTTTGGTCGGATTCCCTGACTGAAAATATTGATACCCTGGATAGGGACAGTATTTTACTGACTATAGAGCATTTAAAGGATGCATTTCTATATATGCGAGATGCACAGAGGGATATTTGCACTCTGGCATCGAGAGTAAGTGCGATGTCCATATCTGCCAGAAGAAGTTTATGGACGCGACAATGGTCAGGTGATGCGGATTCCAAACGGCATATGGAAGTATTGCCGTATAAGGGGGAGGAATTATTTGGGGTCGGTCTATCGGATTTGGTGGCCACGGCAACAGCCGGGAAATCCACCTTTTTACCTCAGGTCCCCTCCCAACAGAAAAAGACACCGTCTTTTCAGCCGCAGTCCTTTCGTTCCTATAGGAACAAGCGGGCGAAAGGACAGTCATATTTGCCCCGAGGCAAAGGAAAGGGTAAGAGAGTGCACCAAGCAGCTTCTTCCCAGGAGCAGAAGCCCCCCCCGGCTTCTGCAAAGCCCTCAGCATGACGTTGGGGCTTTACAAGCGGACTCAGGGGCGGTGGGGGGTCGACTCAAGAATTTCAGCGCACAGTGGGCTCACTCACAGGTGGACCCCTGGATCCTGCAGATAATATCTCAGGGTTACAGGTTGGAATTCGAGAAGTCTCCCCCTCGCCGGTTCCTAAAGTCTGCTCTGCCAACGTCTCCCTCAGACAGGGCGACGGTATTGGAAGCCATTCACAAGCTGTATTCTCAGCAGGTGATAGTCAAGGTACCCCTCCTACAACAGGGAAAGGGGTATTATTCCACACTATTTGTGGTACCGAAGCCGGACGGCTCGGTAAGACCTATTCTAAATCTGAAATCTTTGAACCTGTACATACAAAAATTCAAGTTCAAGATGGAGTCACTCAGAGCAGTGATAGCGAATCTGGAAGAAGGGGACTTTATGGTGTCCCTGGACATCAAGGATGCTTACCTGCATGTCCCAATTTGCCCTTCACATCAAGGGTACCTCAGGTTCGTGGTGCAAAACTGTCATTATCAGTTTCAGACGCTGCCGTTTGGATTGTCCACGGCACCTCGGGTCTTTACCAAGGTAATGGCCGAAATGATGTTTCTTCTACGAAGAAAAGGCGTATTAATTATCCCTTACTTGGACGATCTCCTGATAAGGGCAAGGTCCAGGGAACAGCTGGGGGACGTAGTAGCACTAACCCAAATAGTGCTGCAACAGCACGGGTGGATTCTGAATTTTCCAAAATCTCAATTGACCCCGACGACACGTCTGCTGTTCCTGGGAATGATTCTGGACACGGTTCAGAAAAAGGTGTTTCTTCCGGAGGAGAAAGCCAAGGAGTTATCCGAACTTGTCAGGAACCTCCTAAAACCAGGGAAAGTGTCTGTTCATCAATGCACAAGAGTCCTGGGAAAGATGGTGGCTTCTTACGAAGCGATTCCATTCGGCAGATTCCACGCACGAACTTTTCAGTGGGATCTGCTGGACAAATGGTCCGGATCGCATCTGCAGATGCATCAGCGGATAACCTTGTCGCCACGGACAAGGGTGTCTCTTCTGTGGTGGTTGCAGAGTGCTCATCTGTTAGAGGGCCGCAGATTCGGCATACAGGACTGGGTCCTGGTGACCACGGATGCCAGTCTGAGAGGCTGGGGAGCGGTCACACAGGGAAGAAACTTCCAGGGAGTATGGTCAAACCTGGAGATGTCTCTTCACATAAATATACTGGAGCTAAGAGCGATTTACAATGCTCTAAGCCTGGCAAAACCCCTGCTTCAGGGTCAGCCGGTGTTGATCCAGTCGGACAACATCACGGCAGTCGCCCACGTAAACAGACAGGGTGGCACAAGAAGCAGGAGAGCAATGGCAGAAGCTGCAAGGATTCTTCGCTGGGCGGAAGATCATGTGATAGCACTGTCAGCAGTGTTCATTCCGGGAGTGGACAACTGGGAAGCAGACTTCCTCAGCAGACACGATCTACACCCGGGAGAGTGGGGACTTCATCCAGAAGTCTTCCACATGATTGTGAACCGTTGGGAAAAACCAAAGGTGGACATGATGGCGTCTCGCCTCAACAAAAAACTGGACAGGTATTGCGCCAGGTCAAGAGACCCTCAGGCAATAGCTGTGGACGCTCTGGTAACGCCGTGGGTGTTCCAGTCAGTGTATGTGTTTCCTCCTCTGCCTCTCATACCAAAAGTACTGAGAATTATACGGCAAAGGGGAGTAAGAACGATACTCGTGGCTCCGGATTGGCCAGGAAGAACTTGGTACCCGGAACTTCAGGAGATGCTCACGGAAGATCCGTGGCCTCTACCTCTAAGACGGGACCTGCTTCAGCAGGGACCGTGTCTATTCCAAGACTTACCGCGGCTGCGTTTGACGGCATGGCGGTTGAACGCCGAATTCTAAGGGAAAAAGGCATTCCGGAAGAGGTCATTCCTACACTGGTAAAAGCCAGGAAGGAGGTGACTGCACAACATTATCACCGCATTTGGAGAAAATATGTTGCGTGGTGTGAGGCCAGGAAGGCCCCCACGGAGGAATTTCAATTGGGTCGATTCCTACATTTCCTGCAAACAGGATTGTCTATGGGCCTCAAGTTGGGGTCCATTAAGGTTCAAATTTCGGCCCTGTCGATTTTCTTCCAGAAAGAATTGGCTTCAGTTCCTGAAGTCCAGACTTTTGTAAAAGGAGTACTACATATACAGCCCCCGGTTGTGCCCCCAGTGGCTCCGTGGGACCTTAATGTAGTTTTGGATTTTCTCAAATCCCATTGGTTTGAGCCACTCAAATCGGCGGATTTGAAATATCTTACATGGAAAGTAACCATGCTACTGGCCCTGGCTTCAGCCAGGAGAGTGTCAGAATTGGCGGCTTTATCGTATAAAAGCCCATATCTGATTTTCCATTCGGACAGGGCAGAACTGCGGACGCGTCCTCATTTTCTGCCTAAGGTGGTGTCAGCGTTTCACCTGAACCAGCCTATTGTGGTGCCTGCGGCTACTAGCGATTTGGAGGATTCCAAGTTGCTGGACGTTGTCAGGGCATTGATAATATATATTTCAAGGACGGCTGGAGTCAGAAAATCTGACTCGCTGTTTATACTGTATGCACCCAACAAGCTGGGTGCTCCTGCTTCTAAGCAGACGATTGCTCGTTGGATTTGTAGCACAATTCAACTTGCACATTCTGTGGCAGGCCTGCCACAGCCTAAATCTGTCAAGGCCCATTCCACAAGGAAGGTGGGCTCATCCTGGGCGGCTGCCCGAGGGGTCTCGGCATTACAACTCTGCCGAGCAGCTACGTGGTCGGGGGAGAACACGTTTGTAAAATTCTACAAATTTGATACCCTGGCTAAAGAGGACCTGGAGTTCTCTCATTCGGTGCTGCAGAGTCATCCGCACTCTCCCGCCCGTTTGGGAGCTTTGGTATAATCCCCATGGTCCTGACGGAGTCCCCAGCATCCACTAGGACGTTAGAGAAAATAAGATTTTACTTACCGATAAATCTATTTCTCGTAGTCCGTAGTGGATGCTGGGCGCCCATCCCAAGTGCGGATTGTCTGCAATACTTGTACATAGTTATTGTTACAAAGAAATCGGGTTGTTATTGTTGTGAGCCGTCTGTTCAAAGGCTCCTACGTTGTCATACTGTTAACTGGGTTCAGATCACAAGTTGTACGGTGTGATTGGTGTGGCTGGTATGAGTCTTACCCGGGATTCAAAATCCTTCCTTATTGTGTACGCTCGTCCGGGCACCGTATCCTAACTGAGGCTTGGAGGAGGGTCATAGGGGGAGGAGCCAGTGCACACCACCTGATCCTAAAGCTTTATTTTTGTGCCCTGTCTCCTGCGGAGCCGCTAATCCCCATGGTCCTGACGGAGTCCCCAGCATCCACTACGGACTACGAGAAATAGATTTATCGGTAAGTAAAATCTTATTTTTAAAAAAAAAACTCATGTCGACCTTTAGACCTGTCGACCTAGCACATGTCGACCTAGAAACCCTGTCGACCTTCCATCCATGTCGACCTAGTGACTGTCGACCTATAGTGGTCGACCTAAACATTGTCGACCTAGACACTGACGATCTTCAGACCGGATCCCGTGTTGAGGTGAGGCTCTGGTGAGACTGGCGTTACAGGCATCTTTCTATGATAGTAAGTTCATGTATCTACCCTTTTCTCTTGCAGAGGACAATATGCCTGGCTGCAGTTAGAACAGAGAGTGCTTGACCATGATTTGCCCAAAAAATCTGGCACGGTAACACTTTATTTTGTTGTAAGGTAAGTCACCTCTTATTTCATATCATGTGAGTTGAGAAAAAATGCCTTGGCATACAACATTTCTAAAGGTCATTTATTTTTGTGTACTGCAATTTTGCATTTATTGAAAAGTTATTAAAAAAAAAAATGAAGTAGAATTTTGTACCGCCTTGTGCCTGCAGGTGTCGCTGTCGGTTCTTTGTCCAGGGTTGTATCTGTTACATTACCAGTACAGGTTGAGTCTCCCTTATCCAAAATGCTTGGGACCAGAAGTATTTTGGATATGGGATTTTTCCGTATTTTGGAATAATTGCATACCATAATGAGATATCATGGCGATGGGACCCAAGTCTAAGCACAGAATGCATTTATGTTTCATATACACCTTATACACACAGCCTGATGGTCATTTAATACAATATTTTGTAATAATTTTTAGTATTAAACAAAGTTTGTGTACATTGAGCCGTCAGAAAACAAAGGTTTCACTATCTCACTCTCACTCCAAAAATTCCGTATTTTGGAATATTTGGATATGGGATACTCAACCTGTATCGCTCACCAGCTGAACTTCTATCCCAAATTCCTTCATATGGAATTTCCTGCGCTATATAAGAAACTGTTTAATAAATAAATATGCCTGGTGCATCCAATCCCGGTCACCATTCTCCCATTAGCCAGTATGCAAGCAATAGTGTAGGAGCTAAAGGGAAGAGGTGTGCCCTGCCTCTCACTGTACTTTCTTTACCTCCGCTTATTGTGGCTTTCATGCTTCTCATTGAGGGTGTGATGTACTACAGGGAAAATGCGGTAAAACCTACATTTTCGGGAGTTTTGCTGCATTTTCATATGTACTAAGAACCGGCCGCCGGGTTTTCTGCGCCAACGGTATCGCCATCTTTTGGCTTCTTACCTCCAGCCGCCACATACCGCCGCCCCGCTCACGCCGAGCCCCCTCTCACCCGGCATACCTGTGTGCAGGCAGCCCTGGTCCTCTTACCCCAGCAACACAGCCGGAGGTCCTTCCGGCTGCAGGGAGGAGGAGGAGGAGGAGCCAGGACTGACTACTGCCTGCTTGCCGGAGTCTGGGAGGTGAGAGACCCCAGGGAGGTGACGGAGACCCCGCACAACCTTCTGACAGCGCATTGCAATGTTAATTGCATATGCGTGCATCGCTGCGGTGGGCAGTAAGGGGCGGCAATGCTTTTTAATACATCCCGCCTTGGAGGAGGTAAATAGTGATTCTTCTTTGTGTCATGGAGTACTCCCTGCAGTGACTCTAAAAGAAACATGGGCTTAAATATGCAGAGAGATTTAGAGTTGGCAGGGGAGTATCTTAGCTAAACTCTAAATTACAGTGTCAAAATAAAGCTGTCCAACATTTGTGGCTTCATGCATAAACAGCCAGTATTTACCCTGCATGCAAAAATAATGAATGTATTCAGATACTCCTAGGGGTATATTTACTAAAGTACGGGTTTTTAGAAGTGTAGATGTTGCCCATAGCAACAAATCCGATCATTTATCTAGCATCACCTTCATAAGATAATAGCTAGAATCTGATTGGTTGCTATGGCCAACATCTTGTTGCTCTGCAGTTGGGACAAATTTAAAATATGAGAGATTTAGAAGTAAATTTACTAAAGCTTCTAAAACAGAGAATTAGTAATGTTGCCCATAGCAACCAATCAGCTGTTTAGCATTTCTCTATTGCCTTTTAGAAAATGATTGCGTCTGATTGGTTGCTGTGGGCTGTGGGCACCAACACCCATCTCGGTTTTAGGAGCTTTAGTAAATTTGCCCCTTAGCGTTAGCGAAACTGCAGTGTAGTAATAAAGCTGTCCAGCATATGTGGCTGCATGCAAAAGCAGCTACATATGGAGGAGACTGGGCGAGAGCCATCCAACACAGGGCTAGACATACATGATATCCGGTCTTTAGGTCGACAACACTTAGGTCGGCACTCATTAGGTCGACCACTATTGAGCAACATGCATTAGGTCGACATGGTTATTAGGTCGACACATGAAACAGTCGACATGAGTTTTTGACTCTTTTTTTTCTTTCATTTTTTTAAAAATGTCATACTTTACGATCCACGTGGACTATGGTTGGGAATAGTAACCTGTGTCGAGTGCAGCAGTAGCGGAGTGAGGCACCTTGCTTGAAGCTTGCTCGCCATGCAAGGGGACACAGGGACTAATTGGGATTTCCGGTTACTTTATGAAGAAAACGACACCAATTTATTTATTTTTTAAACTCATGTCAACCTTTTTCAATGTTGACTTAATGACTGTTTCCACCTATTTCAGGTGTCGACCTAGTCTCTGTCGACCAACAGTGGTTGACCTAATGACTGTCGACCTAACAATCCACACCCACATACATAGACATCAGCATTTGTACACCTGTGTGCCCTCTAGTAGAGATTGGCGGGTAGAACTTTGTTTAATATTGTTCTAAAATAATACTTCTCGGGGTGCAGGTGATGGTTTGAGAAGAGTTGAGAACCATTGTTTACATTCTGCATTACTATTTTCCAGCAGGGTGCGCTATATACTTATATAGCTATAGAAATTATCCCCTGGCAGAGGGAGGAAGGTTTAACTCTATTACAACCCACACTCCCTGCTGTGCCGTACACAACTATTAGGTGTTAGCAGCTGACAATTGCAGGTCTCTGATGCCGGCCTTAGTCAGCAAGACGAGCATATAAAATCCTTGTGAACTGGGTCAAAGTTGTTGCCGTGTTGAGAACAATATTATACTATTTAGGTGTAACTTTGGATGGAGGCTGCAATCTACATTTAGCTATCTTACGAAAATATCATATTTACTAATCATGTAGTGATACAGGTTAAAGAGGTTTTCTACCCACAGGTGACTTTAACTTATAGGCATGTATATGTCATCCTACCACATTTACTAAATTCATTTCTTTAGCTTTGTAGGTTTTTTCCAGTGCATTTCAATATTGCATTTATATCATCTGCAAGATTTGATTATTTCCATTGCTCTGGGATACAACACAAAGCTGCTTCCTAGATACAGTTGTATCCCATCCAGAAAGCGCAACACAGCAGTGTTGTAACCAAGGCAACAAAAATAAACAACTCTGCCTGATGGTATGATGACATGGATGAAAGCACTTGACCTGGGTAGGCAACGAGTGTCACTCCAGCTGCTGTGTAACTACACTTCCCAACATTTCCTGCCACAGTTTTAGCATACCCTAACAATTAAACTGTGTCAGAGCATGATGGGATGCTTAGTTCCACAGCAGCTGGAGTGACACAGCAGGGCGTTACTCTGCATATACTGCACCAGCGCATACTCAGAAGAGTAGAATGGGGCCCCTGGCGCTGATGGATCCACATAATCACGTTGATCTCACAACTGGGCCCCATAGCAGCCGCTTGGCTTGGGCTAGTCCCGTCAAGGTTCACAATCTCCTTCAACGTTATTAATAGCTCTTGTTTATAGTGAGCATGGAGGTCTATATGTAACCCCATTGATGCCCATATTTGGCTCTTGCCTTTCAGTTGCCCATTACTGCTGAATATTACACATAGGCTGTGAAATGCACACTATTAGTGGCATCAGTTATAAACATAAACCACTTCTCATGGGGTGCCGTCAAGATATCGGCGTTCGGCGGTCCGCCAGATGGAATGCAGACGGCAGCATCCCGACATGAATCAAAATGCTGGCGCCGGGATCCTGAACGCAGGTATTCCATTCGAGCCGCCGCCGGGAGTCCACAGTGGTAATCCGCAGTGGGGGGGGGGGAGTTAGGTTTAGGCTGCAGGGGGTGATAGGGTTAGGCTGCGTGGAGTGGAAGTTAGGGTTAAGCGGCGGGGAGAGGGGGTTTGAGTTAGGCACCCCCGGGAAGGGTTAGGCTGCACTGGAGGGAGGGTTAGGTGGGAGGGTTAGAGTTAGGCACCACCGGGGACAGTTAGGGTTAGGTTGCTGGGGGGAAGAGGGTTAAGGTCGTGCTGCAAGAAAGGAGGGTTAGGGTTAGGGGGTTTAGGGATCAGGGTTAGGTTAGCTTTTTGAGACATGTCAGGATTTTAACCTCTGGGATGCCGCTGTTGGTATTGTGTCAGCTGGAATCCCAAAACCTGGGATATTATATGTATTCCCTTCCCAAAGGGGTCTATGTACTAAGCCTTAAAAAGTTATAAAGTGAACAGAGATAAAGCACCAGCCAATCAGCTCCTAACTGCCATGTCACCTGCTGTGTTTGAAAAATGATCGTTAGGAGCTGATTGGCTGGAAGTTTATCACTCTCCACTTTATCACTTTTTAAGGCTTAGTGCTTCTGGCCCACACTACAGGACAGATTGGCACAGGTTTTTGCATAGACTCCAAAGTAAATAGGAATTTGTAAATTTCGAGGTAATCCCAAGTATGGTGAGAAGAGGACAATTACTGGATTGATGGTAGGCCTGTGAGAATCACTACTACTCCACAGATGTGTCCTCGACATCCCGAGCGTCGGTAATTCACACTAATCCCGCACCAACAGCCCCTCTTGACACGCCAGGTCCTGTGAGACCCTGCTAACGTTGGGTGTCTTTTTGTCGAAAATGCATCTTAGACGCAACGCGATGGGGCTAGGACACACCAGGAGACTGTGCTGATTCATTTCATATGCTACACTTGATTGACAGAAGTGGTTCTAAAGTCTATAGCAGATTTTAATGATATAGAGGGGGGAATTCAATTAAGGGCGGGAAATGTAAAATACCCCGTGGCGGGGGGTTTTGCTACTCAATTAAAGGAGAGAAAATGAGACGCAGTGATTTCTATAGAAAATAAATCATCTCCCAGCATCCCCTCCGCCTCGCAGCTGCCCCCTCCCCAGGGCAAAGCTGGAGGGAAGACCACAGGAGGCTGCGGGCACCACTGGACCGGAGAGTAACTTTTTATTTTTTTCACACGCCGCAGGTTTTCAGGGCTGAACTTTATTTTTTTTAGTAGGATACAGCAGGTATCGGGAGCGAACATAACCTGCGGTAACCAAAAATTGGGCAAGAGGTCCGTGATTTTTTTTTCTGCAGATAAACCTTGCACCCAATTGAAGTCCCCTGATAAACTTGTTTTGGAAAACAGGTGCATGAATTATCCCAGCCTCTTTATAGATGCAAATGAGTAGGCTAATACCAGCCTGATGGGCTACTTACTCATCTGCCACACAGCCAGTCTGCTGGCAGCACCCACAGTATCACAATACGCCGGGCCGGTGCTAGGGTGTTCGGCGCCCCCCTGCAAACTATAAATTTGCGCCCTTCCATATTCCTTTGGCGCGCACCGGGAAAAGGGGTGTGGTCTCACAAGTAAGGGGCATAGCCACACAATAGTACCCCCATTCAAAATTTCGCCACAATGTAGCACAATCTTATTCATCTTATACGTAATGCCCCACAAGTAGTAGTAGCGTCCTTATACGTAATGCCCCACCCGTAGTAGTAGCATCCCTATGCATAATGCCCCCCCAGTAGTAGTAGCGTCCTTATACATAGTGCACCCCCAGTAGTAGTAGCGTCCTTATACATAGTGCACCCCCAGTAGTAGTAGCGTCCTTATACTTAGTGCACCCCCAGTAGTAGTAGCGTCCTTATACATAGTGCACCCCCAGTAGTAGTAGCGTCCTTATACATAAGGCCCCCCAAGTAGTAGTATTATTGTTATATGTAATGCCCCCCAAGTAATAGTAGCATCCTATACATAATGCCCCCCCAAGTAGTAGTATCGTCCTTATACGTAATGACCCCCCTAGTAGTAGCATTGTTACACGTAATGGCCCCCCCCATTAGTAGCGTTGTTACACGTAATGGCCCCCCTATTAGTAGCGACGTTACACGTAATGCCCCCCCTGTAGTAGTAGCGTACTTAAAGCACACATAAACGCACACAGACATACCACAAGCACACACATAATACACACACACTTCCCTCTCACCCTTCACTTACCTAAGCCAGTCTCCCTCTGAGTCTGTACACTATAGCAGCCTGGTCCGTGTAGCTCCGCCCCCTTCGGCCCGTTTAGCTCCGCCCCTTCCATCCCATGAAGCTCCGCCCCCTTGTGTCCCATACACAGCGCTGTCCTGTCACACAGGTGAGGGGTAGGGAGCGGAGGGAGGAGGATTCTAATGCTACAAGCGCCGCTGCCAGCTGCAGCACGGGGGACAGGACGGCGCAGCAGGGAAGGAATGCAGAGCAGGGGGAGCGCCTCTCCGTCCCAGCGCCTCCCTGCACTGCATCCCTTCGCTGAGCGGATAGCGCCGGGCCTGACAATACGTTTACATGGGCATTGTTCCTAAATACAATTATATCCTAACTACAGGAAAGGGCATTTTGTTTAAACAAGCAGACTGGTATTACTGGTATTGCCAGTTTTAGATCCAGTTCAATCTTCCATCAGCTACTGGTAGAAAGATAAATATATTTCTCTGACGTCCTAGTGGATGCTGGGGACTCCGTAAGGACCATGGGGAATAGACGGCTCCGCAGGAGACTGGGCACATCTAAAGAAAGATTTAGGTCTATCTGGTGTGCACTGGCTCTTCCCCCTATGACCCTCCTCCAAGCCTCAGTTAGATTTCTGTGCCCGGCCGAGCTGGATGCACACTAGGGGCTCTCCTGAGCTCCTAGAAAGAAAGTATAGTTTAGGTTTTTTATTTACAGTGAGACCTGCTGGCAACAGACTCACTGCAGCGAGGGACTAAGGGGAGAAGAAGCGAACCTACCTAAGTGGTGGTAGCTTGGGCTTCTTAGGCTACTGGACACCATTAGCTCCAGAGGGATTGCACACAGGACCCGACCTCGTCGTCCGTTCCCGGAGCCGCGCCGCCGTCCCCCTTACAGAGCCAGAAGCAAGAAGGTCCGGAAAATCGGCGGCTGAAGACTTCTGTCTTCTCCAAGGTAGCGCACAGCACTGCAGCTGTGCGCCATTGCTCCTCATGCACACCACACACTTCGGTCACTGATGGGTGCAGGGCGCTGGGTGGGGGCGCCCTGAGCAGCAATATTAACACCTTGGCTGGCAAAACTGACACCATATATAGCCCCAGAGGCTATATAGGTGTAAATTACCCCTGCCAGAATAACACAAAAAGCGGGAGAAAGCCCGCCGAAAAAGGGGCGGAGCCATCTCCCTCAGCACACTGGCGCCATTTTCCCTCACAGCTCCGCTGGAAGGATCGCTCCCTGGCTCTCCCCTGCCGTCCTGCACTACAGAAAGGGTAAAAAAGAGAGGGGGGGGGCACAAATTTAGGCGCAGTATAATATATATATGCAGCTATAAGGGAAAACACTCTTTATAGGTGATATCCCTGTGGTATATAGCGCTCTGGTGTGTGCTGGCATACTCTCCCTCTGTCTCCCCAAAGGGCTTTGTGGGGTCCTGTCCTCTGTCAGAGCATTCCCTGTGTGTGTGCTGTGTGTCGGTACCGCTGTGTCGACATGTATGATGAGGAAAATGATGTGGAGGCAGAGCAAATGCCTGTAAATGTGTTGTCACCCCCTGAGGGGTCGACACCTGTGTGGATGGACTTATGGAAGGAATTACGTGACAGTGTCAGCTCCTTACATAAAAGGTTTGACGACATAGGACAGCCGGCTACTCAGCTTGTGACTGTTCCAGCGTCTCAAATGTCATCAGGGGCTTTAAAACGCCCGCTACCTCAGATGGCAGACACAGATGTCGACACGGATACCGACTCCAGTGTCGACGACGGTGAGACTAGTGTACCCTCCAATAGGTCCACCCGTTACATGATTGAGGCAATGAAAAATGTATTACACATTTCTGATAGTACCCCAGGTACCACAAAAAAGGGTATTATGTTCGGTGAGAAAAAACTACCAGTAGTTTTTCCTGCATCTACGGAATTAAATGAGGTGTGTGAGGAAGCCTGGACTTCCCCCGAGAAGAAACTGATAATTTCTAAACGGTTATTGGCAGCGTACCCTTTCCCGCCAGAGGATAGGTCACGTTGGGAAATGTCCCCTAGGGTAGATAAAGCGCTTACAGGTTTATCAAAACAGGTGGCACTACCGTCTCCGGATACGGCCGCCCTAAAGGATCCTGCTGATAGAAAGCAGGAGGCTACCCTAAAAGCTATATATACACACGGGCATTATATTGCGACCAGCGATTGCATCAGCATGGATGTGCAGTGCTGCTGCTGCGTGGTCAGATTCCCTGTCGGAAAATATTGATACCCTGGATAGGGACACTATTTTGCTGACAGTAGAGCATATAAAGGACGCTGTCTTATACATGCGTGATGCACAGAGGGATATTTGCCGGCTGGCATCAAAAATAAGCGCAATGTCCATTGCCGCCAGAAGGGGGTTATGGACTCGGCAGTGGTCAGGTGATGCCGATTCAAAAAGGCACATGGAAGTTTTGCCTTATAAGGGGGTGGAACTGTTTGGGGATGGTCTTTCAGACCTCGTTTCCACAGCTACGGCTGGGAAATCGACATTTTTGCCACAGGCTACCCAACAGCAAAAGAAGGCACCGTATTATCAAGTACAGTCCTTTCGGCCCCATAAACACGAGAGGGCTTAAGGCGCATCCTTTCTGCCGAGAGGCAAAGGTAGAGGGAAAAAGCTGCAGCATACAGCCAGTTCCCAAGAGCAAAAGTCCTCCCCCGCGTCCGGTAAGTCCACAGCATGACGCTGGGGCTTCACAGGCGGATCCGGGTACGGTGGGGGCCCGTCTCAGAAATTTCAGCACACAGTGGGCTCTCTCACAGGTGGATCCCTGGGCCCTTCAAGTAGTATCTCAGGGGTACTGGCTGGAATTCGAGACGTCCCCCCCCCCCCCCGCCGTTTTCTAAAATCTGCCTTACCAGCAACTCCCTCTGCCAGGGAGGCAGTGTTGGTGGCTATCCAAAAACTGTATTCACAGCAAGTGATTGTCAAGGTACCCCTCCTTCAGCAAGGGGGAAGGGTTACTATTCCACAATGTTGTGGTACCGAAACCGGACGGTTCGGTGAGACCCATCTTAAATTTAAAATCCTTGAACACTTATATCAAAAGGTTCAAGTTCAAGATGGAATCGCTCAGGGCGGTTATTGCGAGCCTGGACGAGGGGGATTACATGGTCTCCCTGGACATCAAGGATGCGTACCTGCATGTCCCCATTTACCCTCCTCACCAGGAGTACCTCAGATTTGTGGTACGGGACTGTCACTATCAGTTCCAGACGCTGCCGTTTGGGTTATCCACGGCACCGAGGGTCTTTACCAAGGTAATGGCCGAAATGATGATACTCCTTCGCAAGAAGGGAGTTTTAATTATCCCGTACTTGGACGATCTCCTGATAAAGGCGAGGTCCAAGGAACAGTTGGTAGTGGGGGTAGCACTTTCTCGGGAAGTGCTACAACAGCACGGCTGGATTCTCAATATTCCAAAGTCACAGCTGGTCCCGACGACACGTCTTCTGTTCCTGGGAATGATTCTGGACACAGACCAGAAAAAAAAGTGTTTCTTCCAGTGGAAAAAGCCGAGGAGTTGTCATCTCTAGTCAGAGACCTCCTAAAACCGGGACAGGTGTCGGTACATCAATGCACAAGAGTCCTGGGAAATATGGTAGCTTCGTACGAAGCAATTCCATTCAGAAGGTTTCACGCAAGGATTTTCCAGTGGGACCTGTTGGACAAATGGTCCGGGTCCCATCTCCAGATGCAACAGCGGATAACCCTGTCGGCAAGGACCAGGGTGTCGCTGCTGTGGTGGCTGCAGAGGGCTCATTTACTAGAGGGCCGCAGATTCGGAATACAGGACTGGGTCCTGGTGACCACGGATGCCAACCTTCGGGGCTGGGGCGCAGTCACACAGGGAAGAAATTTCCAAGGACTGTGGTCAAATCAGGAGATTTCGCTTCACATAAATATTCTAGAGCTAAGGGCCATTTACAATGCCCTAAGCCAAGCAAGGCCCCTGCTTCAGAACCAGCCGGTACTGATCCAATCAGACAACATCACGGCGGTCGCCCATGTAAACAGACAGGGCGGCACAAGAAGCAGGAGGGCAATGGCAGAAGCCACAAGGATTCTCCGATGGGCGGAAAATCATGTGTTAGCACTGACAGCAGTGTTCATTCCGGGAGTGGACAACTGGTAAGCAGACTTCCTCAGCAGGCACGACCTCCACCCGGGAGAATGGGGACTTCATCCAGAAGTCTTCCAAATGCTGGTAAACCGGTGGGAAAGACCACAGGTGGACATGATGGCGTCCCGCCTCAACAAAAAGCTAAAAAGATATTGCACCAGGTCAAGGGACCCTCAGGCGATCGCTGTGGACGCTCTAGTAACACCGTGGGTGTACCAGTCGGTTTATGTGTTTCCTCCTCTGCCTCTCATTCCCAAGGTACTGAGAATAATACAAGGCGAGGAGTGAAAACTATACTCGTGGTTCCGGATTGGCCAAGAAGAGCTTGGTACCCGGAACTTCAAGAGATGCTATCAGAGGACCCTTGGCCTCTGCCGCTCAGACAGGACCTGCTGCAGCAGGGGCCCTGTCTGTTCCAAGACTTACCGCGGCTACGTTTGACGGCATGGCGGTTGAACACCGGATCCTGAAGGAAAAGGGCATTCCGGAGGAAGTCATCCCTACCCGGATCACAGCAGGGGTGACGTTGGGCCTCAAATTGGCGTCCATTAAGGTCCAGATTTCGGCCCTGTCTATTTTCTTCCAGAAAGAACTGGCTTCACTGCCTGAAGTTCAGACTTTTGTCAAAGGAGTTCTGCGTATTCAGCCTCCTTTTGTGCCCCCAGTGGCACCTTGGGATCTCAATGTGGTTTTGGAGTTCCTGAAATCACATTGGTTTGAACCACTTAAGACTGTGGATTTGAAATATCTCACGTGGAAAGTGGTCATGCTGTTGGCTCTGGCTTCGGCCAGGCGTGTGTCAGAATTGGCGGCTTTGTCCTATAAAAGCCCTGATCTGATTTTCCATATGGATAGGGCAGAGTTGAGGACTCGTCCTCAGTTTCTCCCGAAGGTGGTATCAGCGTTTCACTTGAACCAGCCTATTGTGGTGCCTGCGGCTACTAGGAACTTGGAGGATTCCAAGTTACTGGACATAGTCAGGGCCCTGAAAATTTATGTTTCCAGGACGGCTGGAGTCAGGAAAACTGACTCGCTGTTTATCCTGTATGCACCCAACAAACTGGGTGCTCCTGCTTCTAAGCAGACTATCGCGCGCTGGATTTGTAGCACTATTCAGCTGGCGCATTCTGCGGTGGGACTACCGCAGCCTAAATCTGTAAAAGCCCATTCCACAAGGAAGGTGGGCTCATCTTGGGCGGCTGCCCGAGGGGTCTCGGCTTTACAACTTTGCCGAGCTGCTACTTGGTCAGGGGCAAACACGTTTGCAAAATTCTACAAATTTGATACCCTGGCTGAGGAGGACCTGGAGTTCTCTAATTCGGTGTTGCAGAGTCATCCGCACTCTCCCGCCCGTTTGAGAGCTTTGGTATAATCCCCATGGTCCTTACGGAGTCCCCAGCATCCACTAGGACGTCAGAGAAAATAAGAATTTACTCACCGGTAATTCTATTTCTCGTAGTCCGTAGTGGATGCTGGGCGCCCATCCTAAGTGCGGATTGTCTGCAATACTTGTAAATAGTTATTGTTACACAAATCAGGTTGTTATTGCGAGCCATCTGTTCAGAGGCTCCGTTGTTATCATACTGTTAACCGGGGTTCCTATCACGAGTTATACGGTGTGATTGGTGTGGCTGGTATGAGTCTTATAGGCCCTACACACGGGCCGATTTTCTGAAAGATATGAACGATCTCGTTCATAAATGAACGAGAACTCGTTCATATGTTTCAGTGTGGAGACTCCAGCGATGAACGATGCGCGGCCCCGCGCTCGTTCATCGCTGGTCTCTCGTCGGCTGTGCATGCAGGCCAATATGGACGATCTCGTCCATATTTGCCTGCACTTCAATGCAGCCGCGTGACGGGGGGAGTGAAGAAACTTCACTCCCCCCGTCACTGCACCCCCGCCGCCGGGTCGCTCGTCGGCCGTTTCGGCCGTCGGGCACCTCGGCGGCGCATCGTCAAATGAGTAGGGCCCCTTACCTGGGATTCAAAATCCTTCCTTATTGTGTCAGCTCTTCCGGGCACAGTGTCCTAACTGAGGCTTGGAGGAGGGTCATAGGGGGAGGAGCCAGTGCACACCAGATAGACCTAAATCTTTCTTTAGATGTGCCCAGTCTCCTGCGGCGCCGTCTATTCCCCATGGTCCTTACGGAGTCCCCAGCATCCACTACGGACTACGAGAAATAGAATTACCGGTGAGTAAATTCTTATTATATATATATATATATATATATATATATATATAACAGAAGGAAAGAAACTTGAGCAGTGGCATTTCACAGACCGAAGTTGTTCTGACATAGAAGGATTTAGGGGTTAATTTACTAAGCCTTGGAGAGAAATGCAGTGGTCGGAGTTAAAGTCCCAGCCAATCAGCTCCTAACTGCCATGTTACAGGCTGTGTTTGAAAAATGACAGTTAGGAGCTGGTTGGTTGGTACTATGGGGGTGATTCCGAGTTGTTCGCTCGCTAGCAGATTTTAGCAGCATTGCACACGCTAAGCCGCCGCCCTCTGGGAGTGTATCTTAGCTTAGAATTGCGAACGAAAGAGTAGCAGAATTGCGAATAGAAATTTCTTAGCAGTTTCTGAGTAGCTCCAGACCTAGTCACAGATTGCGATCAGCTCAGGCCGTTTAGTTCCTGGTTTGACGTCACACACACGCCCTGCGTTCGGCCAGCCACTCCCCCGTTTTTCCAGACACTCCCGCGTTTTTTCCTGACACGCCTGCGTTTTTCCGCACACTCCCAGAAAATGGCCAGTTTCCGCCCAGAAACACCCACATCCTGTCAATCACACTCCGATCACTTCAACGATGAAAAATCTTCGTTCGGACGTGAGTAAATCTACTAAGTTTTGTGTTAAAATACTAACCGCATGCGCATGCGCATTTTTGCCTTAATCGCTCCGTTGCTAAAATCGGCAACGAGCGAACAACTCGGAATGACCACCTATATCTCCGTCCACTTTATCTCCGCCCAAGGCTTAGAAAATAGAACCCTTATTTAGCATAGTCACTCTGGGGGAGATGTATCAAAACTTCAACAGAAAGATTAATTGGAGAAGTAACCAAGAATTCGCCGATCCAACTGTTTTTCGACAGTGTCGGAATTTCCGACAAGTCGAAAAAAACGTCACTTACATTTACTAGGGCGAATCGAAATTTGCCCTAAAACGGCAAAATTCCAACAGGAATTGAATATATAGGAATCTCCTATATATTAGCCCAGATCTGTGACTGTTACTGTATGTATAACACTGGGCGGAGTCAGAGTCAGAGAATCACAGATCTGGCCAAATATATAGGCAATATGTACACACATACATATATACAACACACAGCCCCACATACAGTACATGTATCTACCCAGTGCCGCCAGGAGGTACCATTCCGATCCTCCCTGGGTCCCCTCTGCAGAACTTTGTTGCTAGAAGTGAAGTTTGCAGAACTTTCCCGGACTCCTCGTTAGATCCGTGTGTCCGGTCCCGCCCACTGGCTGCTGCACGGTAGCCAGGAGGACAGGACCCTGGCTGCATACCTCCCAACATGACTAGTGATGTGCACCGGACATTTTTCGGGTTTTGTGTTTTGGTTTTGGATTCGGTTCCACGGCCGTGTTTTGGATTCGGACGCGTTTTGGCAAAACCTCCCTGAAATTTTTTTGTCGGATTCAGGTGTGTTTTGGATTCGGGTGTTTTTTTACAAAAAACCCTCAAAAACAGCTTAAATCATAGAATTTGGGGGTAAGTTTGATCCCATAGTATTATTAATCTCAATAACCATAATTTCCACTCATTTCAAGTCTATTCTGAACACCTCACACCTCACAATATTATTTTTAGTCCTAAAATTTGCACCGAGGTCGCTGAATGACTAAGCTAAGCGACCCAAGTGGCCGACACAAACACCTGGCCCATCTAGGAGTGGCACTGCAGTGTCAGGCAGGATGGCACTTCAAAAAATAGTCCCCAAACAGCACATGATGCAAAGAAAAAAAAGAGGTGCACCAAGGTCGCTGTGTGACTAAACTAAGCGACCCAAGTGGCCGACACAAACACCTGGCCCATCTAGGAGTGTCACTGCAGTGTCAGACAGGATGGCAGATTTAAAAAATAGTCCCCAAACAGCACATGATGCAAAGAAAAAAAGAGGTGCAATGAGGTAGCTGTGTGGCTAAGCGACCCAAGTGGCCGACACAAACACCTGGCCCATCTAGGAGTGGCACTGCAGTGTCAGACAGGATGGCAGATTTAAAAAATAGTCCCTAAACAGCACATAATGCAAAGAAAAAAAGAGGTGCACTAAGGTCGCTGGATGGTTAAGCTAAGCGACCCAAGTGGCCGACACAAACAACTGGCCCATCTAGGAGTGACACTGCAGTGTCAGACAGGATGGCAGATTTAAAAAATAGTCCCCAAACAGCACATGATGCAGAGATAAATTAAAGAAAAAAAGAGGTGCAAGATGGAATTGTCCTTGGGCCCTCCCACCCACCCTTATGTTGTATAAACAGGACATGCACACTTTAACAAACCCATGATTTCAGCGACAGGGTCTGCCACATGACTGTGACTGAAATGACTGGTTGGTTTGGGCCCCCACCAAAAAAGAAGCAATCAATCTCTCCTTGCACAAACTGGCTCTACAGAGGCAAGATGTCCACCTCCTCCTCATCATCCGATTCCTCACCCCTTTCACTGTGTACATCCCCCTCCTCACAGATTATTAATTCGTCCCCACTGGAATCCACCATCTCAGGTCCCTGTGTACTTTCTGGAGGCAATTGCTGGTGAATGTCTCCACGGAGGAGTTGATTATAATCAGTGCTTAAAGTGGGCCGGAACGGGGCGGAACTGCGTTCCGTCCCTTCAAATTGAAGGCGGAACCAGTTCCGCCTCCGTCCGGCCACTAGCGTCTGATCAGTGCACTTGGAAGCTTGCAGCAGCCGCCAGCCAATCCTGGCTCATGGGCGGACCGGCTGCCAATAAAAAGAAAGGCTTTTTTTTTTTTTAAACTGGGTGAGCCTGTGAGCCAATCATGGCTCGCGCACCGCCAGCCAATGAGAAGCTGCCTAGTGGCATCTTCTCATTGGCTGGCGGTCCGCCAGCCGTGATTGGTGCACAATCGGCGCCATAATCAGATTCAAAGAGCGGCCTCTTCTTTTGATCAGCAGCCGGTCCGCAGGAATGGCTGACGGCTGCTGACAACGTCAAACCTCACTACAGCTGGGACCCACTGACGCACCCTGCTACTCCTCCGTCCCACTGACAGAGGTGTACTCCCTCCTCTCTCCCGCGTCTAGCAGTGTGCAGTCCCCGGATAGCCGCCTCCCTCCAGTGCAGTGCCTCCGACTGTCCCCATCCCTATGATGCCGGTGGACAGCACATTTTACAGTTCAAGTTTGAGGCTTCTCTCACAAACAAGCAAATAAATAAACAAGGGTCCTCATTCCGAGTTGTTCGCTCGGTAAAAATCTTCGCATTGCAGCGATTTTCCGCTTAATGCGCATGCGCAATGTCCGCACTGCGACTGCGCCAAGTAAATTTGCTATGCAATTAGTAATTTTACTCACGGCTTTTTCATCGTTCTGGCGATCGTAATGTGATTGACAGGAAATGGGTGTTACTGGGCGGAAACTGGCCGTTTTATGGGCGTGTGGGAAAAAACGCTACCGTTTCCGGAAAAAACGCAGGAGTGGCCGGAGAAACGGGGGAGTGTCTGGGCGAACGCTGGGTGTGTTTGTGACGTCAAACCAGGAACGACAAGCAGTGAAATGATCGCAGATGCCGAGTAAGTCTGGAGCTACTCAGAAACTGCTACGAGGTGTGTAATCGCAATATTGCGAATACATCGTTCGCAATTTTAAGATGCTAAGATTCACTCCCAGTAGGCGGCGGCTTAGCGTGAGCAACTCTGCTAAAATCGCCTTGCGAGCGAACAACTCGGAATGACCTCCCATAATCATTGCACTGCGATGCAGGAGGACTGCCAGGCAGACCCATTGCAGTGCACTGATTATTGTTTATTTATTTGTGAGAGAAGCCTTAAGCTTGAACTGTGATCTGTGCTGCCGCGGCACAGCTCCGTGCAGCCCTTTCATTTTCCAAGCAGTGCAGGGGACACTCACTGCACTACTCATCGGCAGGAACTCCGTCTTCCTCGGCTCCAGTCCACAGCTGCCAGTGCCTCCCATTATTACACAGGTCAGATGTGTGTGAGCTGCTGCTGTCCCTCGGGAAGGAGGGAGAGGGGGAGTGTGTGTGTACTTTCTGCAGTACCAGCATATGTGTGTGTGTGAAATTTGCAGTCCCATTGTGTATATATGTGTGTGTGGGGGGGGGGGGGGGGGATGAGCATGTGTGTAATGTATTCTGCAGTTTAAGTGTCTGTGAGTGTGTGGGGGGGGACAGTCTGCGGTCCCAGTGTGTGTGTTTGTAATCTGCAGTCATGGTGTGGTGGGGCAGACTGCAGTCCCAGTGTGCGTGTGTATGTACAGTCTGCAGTCCTAGTGTGTGTGCGGGGGCATTTTATTTATATATCACACACACACGCCCCCCACCCTACCAAATCCTGTGTTTGCCCCTGCAGTGGACGATGAGGGTGCTGCTACAGGAGCTCGGAGTTGTTGCTCTGCTGTTCGGGATCTTTCTGTGAGTACCGGGGCTGAGACCCCCTCGCTGTGTATATATAGTGATACTGCTCTGTATGTATCCAGCTGGGGTCCTCTACCCCCACTTTGGTTGTGCATTGGGTTACATGCTTCCCAGGTTGCAGGTGTAGTTTTAGGCTGGCTCAGTTTTTTCATTAATGTTAAAGTAACAGTGATGTAATTAGGTGTAATGGAGCTGATTTTTAATTGGGGGTACTATTGTGTGACCACGCCCCTTCTTAGTGAGGTCACACCCCCTTCTGCGGCGCGCGCCTACGGCGCGCAGGTGATAGTGGACATGAGTTCCCCCACCTCTCCAGGACCACTTTAAGCCCTGATTATAATTCATTTTGATGAACATCATCTTCTCCACATTTTCTGGAAGTAACCCCGTACGCCGATTGCTGACAAGGTGAGCGGCTGCACTAAACACTCTTTCAGAGTACACACTGGAGGGGGGGCAACTTAGGTAAAATAAAGCCAGTTTGTGCAAGGGCCTCCAAATTGCCTCTTTTTCCTGCCAGTATACGTACGGACTGTCTGACGTGCCTACTTGGATGCGGTCACTCATATAATCCTCCACCATTCTTTCAATGGTGACAGAATCATATGCAATGACAGTAGACGACATGTCAGTAATCGTTGGCAGGTCCTTCAGTCCGCACCAGATGTCAGCACTCGCTCCAGACTGCCCTGCATCACCGCCAGCGGGTGTGCTTGGAATTCTTATCCTTTTCCTCGCAGCCCCAGTTGCGGGAGAATGTGAAGGAGGAGCTGTTGACGGGTCACGTTCCGCTTGACTTGATAATTTTCTCACCAGCAGGTCTTTGAACCTCTGCAGACTTGTGTCTGCCGGAAAGAGAGATCCAACGTAGGTTTTAAATCTAGGATCGAGCACGGTGGCCAAAATGTAGTGCTCTGATTTCAACAGATTAACCACCCGTGAATCCTGGTTAAGCGAATTAAGGGCTCCATCCACAAGTCCCACATGCCTAGCGGAATTGCTCTGTTTTAGCTCCTCCTTCAATCTCTCCAGCTTCTTCTGCAAAAGCCTGATGAGGGGAATGACCTGACTCAGGCTGGCAGTGTCTGAACTGACTTCACGTGTGGCAAGTTCAAAGGGTTGCAGAACCTTGCACAACGTTGAAATCATTCTCCACTGCGCTTGAGTCAGGTGCATTCCCCCTCCGTTGCCTATATCGTAGGTAGGTGTATAGGCTTGAATGGCCTTTTGCTGCTCCTCCATCCTCTGAAGCATATAGAGGGTTGAATTCCACCTCGTTACCACCTCTTGCTTCAGATGATGGCGGGGCAGGTTCAGGAGTGTTTGCTGGTGCTCCAGTCTTCGGCACGCGGTGGCTGAATGCCGAAAGTGGCCCGCAATTCTTCGGGCCACCGACAGCATCTCTTGCACGCCCCTGTCGTTTTTTAAATAATTCTGCACCACCAAATTCAATGTATGTGCAAAACATGGGACGTGCTGGAATTTGTCCACATGTAATGCACGCACAATATTGGTGGCGTTGTCCGATGTCACAAATCCCCAGGAGAGTCCAATTGGGTTAAGCCATTCTGTGATGATGTTCTTCAGTTTCCGTAAGAGGTTGTCAGCTGTGTGCCTCTTCTGGAAAGCAGTGATACAAAGCGTAGCCTGCCTAGGAATGAGTTGGCGTTTGCGAGATGCTGCTACTGGTGCCGCCGCTGCTGTTCTTGCTGCGGGAGGCAATACATCTACCCAGTGGGCTATCACAGTCATATAGTCCTTAGTCTGCCCTGCTCCACTTGTCCACATGTCCGTGGTTAAGTGGACATTGGGTACAACTGCATTTTTTAGGACACTAGTGACTCTTTTTCTGAGGTCTATGTACATTCTCGGTATCGCCTGCCTAGAGAAATGGAACCTAGATGGTATTTGGTACAGGGGACACAGTACCTCAAGCAAATCTCTAGTTTCCTGTGAATTAACGGTGGATACCGGAAACATGTTTAACACCGCCCAGGCTGCCAAGGCCTGAGTTATCCGCTTTGCAGCAGGATGACTGCTGTGATATTTCATCTTCCTCGCAAAGGACTGTTGGACAGTGAATTGCTTACTGGAAGTAGTACAAGTGGTCTTCCGACTTCCCCTCTGGGATGACGATCGACTCCCAGCAGCAACAACAGCAACACAGCAGCGCCAGCAGCAGTAGGCATTACACTCAAGGATGCATCGGAGGAATCCCAGGCAGGAGAGGACTCGTCAGACTTGACAGTGACATGGCCTGCAGGACTACTGGCGTTCCTGTCTAAGGAGGAAATTGACACTGAGGGAGTTGGTGGTGTGGTTTGCAGGAGCTTGGTTACAAGAGGAAGGGATTTAGTTGTCAGTGGACTGCTTCCGCTGTCACCCAAAGTCTTTGAACTTGTCAATGACTTCTGATGAATGCGCTCCAGGTGACGTATAAGGGAGGATGTTCCTAGGTGGTTAACGTCCTTACCCCTACTTTTTACAGCTTGACAAAGACAACACACGGCTTGACAAATGTTGTCCGCATTTCTGTTAAAATAATTCCACACCGAAGAGGTGATGTTTTTTTGTAATTTGATCAGGCATGTCAATGGCCATATTCGTCCCACGGACAACAGGTGTCTCCTCGGGCGCCTGACTTAAACAAACCACCTCACCATCAGAATCCTCCTTGTCAATTTCCTCCTCAGCGTTAGCAACACCCATATCCTCATCCTGGTGTACTTCAACAGTGACATCTTCAATTTGACTATCAGGAACTGGACTGCGGGTGCTCCTTCCAGCACTTGCAGGGGGCATGCAAATGGTGGAAGGCGCCACCTCTTCCCGTACAGTGTTGGGAAGGTCAGGCATCGCAACCGACACAATTGGACTCTCCTTGGGGATTTGTGATTTAGAAGAACGCACAGTTCTTTGCTGTGCTTTTGCCAGCTTAAGTCTTTTCATTTTTCTAGTGGGAGGATGAGTGCTTCCATCCTCATGTGCAGCTGACCCACTAGTCATGAGGAACATAGGAGAGGGCCTCAGCCGTTCCTTGCCACTCCTTGTCGTAAATGGCATATTGGCAAGTTTACGCTTCTCCTCAGACGCTTTTAATTTAGATTTTTGGGTCATTTTACTGAACTTTTGTTTTTTTGGATTTTACATGCTCTCTACTATGACATTGGGCATCGGCCTTGGCAGACGACGTTGATGGCATTTCATCGTCTCGGCCATGACTAGTGGCAGCAGCTTCAGCACGAGGTGGAAGTGGATCTTGATCTTTCCCTATTTTACCCTCCACATTTTTGTTCTCCATTTTTTAATGTGTGGAATTATATGCCAGTAATATATCAATAGCAATGGCCTACTGTACCGTACTGCTATATATTATATACTGGTGGTCAGCAAAATTATGCACTGTCCTCCTACTACTGCGCACAACAACTAAAATGCACCACAGGTATGGATGGATAGTATACTTGACGACACAGAGGTAGGTAGTGCAGTGGACTACTGTACCGTACTGCTATATATTATATACTGGTGGTCAGCAAAATTATGCACTGTCCTCCTACTACTGTGCACAACAACTAAAATGCACCACAGGTATGGATGGATAGTATACTTGACGACACAGAGGTAGGTAGAACAGTGGACTACTGTACCGTACTCAGTGGCGTAACTACTGCCCCCGCAGCCCTCGCGGTGGCTTGGGGGCGAGGGGATGCGGGGGCGCCACTGATTTAGCGCAGATTGATATGCGGACGAGCGTCCGCATGTCAATCTGCTCCTGCTAACCCTCCCTGCTGTGTTGTAGGGACACGGAGGGCACAGCGCGCGCCTCTCCTGTGTCCCTCCTGCATCATCTCCGGCGGCCGCGGGTCTAATAAACGAAGTGCCGTTCGTGAGCTCTGATTGGCTCACGAACCGGCACTTCGTTTATTAGACCCGCGGCCGCCGGAGATGATGCAGGAGGGACACATGAGAGGCGCGCGCTGTGCCCTCCGTGTCCCTCCAACACAAACCAGCGGGGGAGCGGCGGCGGAGGGGGCATATATGGCACTGGGGGCATATGTGGCACGGGGGGGGGAGGGGGAAGGGAATTTGGCACTGGGAGCAGCACTGGGGGGGGGAGGAATCTGGCACTGGGAGCATATCTGGCACTGGGGGGGGGGGATATCTGGTACTGGGGGGGGGGAAATCTGGCACTGGGAGCATATCTGGCACTGGGGGGGAATATCTGGCACTGGGGGCATATGTGGCACTGAGGGGGCATATGTGGCACTGGGGGGGTATATGTGTACCTGGCACATAGGGGGGGGGGCTATATTGTGCACGGGTCATGTGAGTACCTGGCACCGTGGGGTAATATCTGGCACTGGGGACATATGTGGCACGGGGGGGGGGGGGGGAAGGGAATTTGGCACTGGGAGCATATCTGGCACTGGGGGGGGGGAATATCTGGCACTGGGGGGGGATATCTGGCACTGGGGGGGGGGGAATCTGGCACTGGGAGCATATCTGGCACTGGGGGGGGAATATCTGGCACTGGGGGGGGGAATCTGGCACTGGGGGGAATATCTGGCACTGGGGGGGAATATCTGGCACTGGGGGGGGGGAATATCTGGCACGGGGGGCATATGTGGCACTGAGGGGGCATATGTGGCACTGGGGGCATATGTGGCACTGGGGGGGGGGTATATGTGTACCTGGCACATGGGGGGGGGGAATATATTGTGCACGGGTCATGTGAGTACCTGGCACCGTGGGGTAATATCTGGCACTGGGGACATATGTGGCACTGGGAGCACAGCCCTAGCAACAAGCACTGCCCCCTAGCAACGAGCATGACACCCAGTGCATGATACCCCTGGCAACGAGCATGACACCCTGAGCATGAAAACCCCTGGCACCGTGCATGGAACCAAGAGCATGAAACCCCTGGCAACGAGCATGACACCCAGTGCATGAAACCCCTGGCAACGAGCATGACACCCAGTGCATGAAACCCCTGGCAACGAGCAGGTAATTTAAAAGTAATTAGAAGCCTTACTGTAGTATTTAGTGTGTAATGGGCATTACGGTGTGTGGCATAATGTATCACGGACATTGCGGTGTGTGTCATAATGTGTCACAGGCATTACGGTGTGTGGCATACTATATCACGGGCATTGTGGTATGTGGTGTCTCAGGGTCATTGCAGTGTGGCATAATGTATAACGGGCATTGCGGTGTGTTGCATAGGGTATAACGGGCATTGCGGTATGTGTCAGGCTTTACGGTGTGTTGTATACTATATCACGGGCATTGTGGTATGTGGTATAATGTATCAGGGGCATTGCAGTGTGTAGCATAATGTATAACGGGCATTGCGATTCCTGTCATAATGTGTCGGGGGCATTACGGTGTGTTGTATACTATATCACGGGCATTGTGGTATGTGGTATAATGTATCAGGGGCATTGCAGTGTGTAGCATAATGTATAACGGGCATTGCGATTCCTGTCATAATGTGTCGGGGGCATTACGGTGTGTGGCATAATGTGTCGGGGGCATTATGGTGTGTGCATATTGTGTTATGTGCATTATTGTGTGTGGCATAATGTCTAAGGGCCATTGCAGTATGTGGCATAATGTATACTGGGCATTACTATAAGGAGGAAAAATTACAAATAATGTAAGGGGCATGAATCAGGATTATTTTTCTTTCCCGTGGTGGCTAACGTCTGGGCGTGCAGGTTGGAAAACTGGGGTATAACGTAGTCTTTTCCTGCAATGCCACGCCCCTTTATGTGAAGCCACGCCCATCCCAATGAAGCCACACACCCTATTTTGCGGCGCGCGCACATTTATCCCTTTAATAGTGCCAATTATGGGGGATAGGGGGGGCGCCGAAGAATTTTTTGGCTTGGGGGAGAAAAATTTCTAGTTACGCCACTGACCGTACTGCTATATATAATATACTGGTGGTCAGCAAAATTATGCACTGTCCTCCTACTACTGCGCACAACAACTAAAATGCACCACAGGTATGGATGGATAGTATACTTGACGACACAGAGGTAGGTAGAGCAGTGGACCACTGTACCGTACTGCTACATATTATATACTGGTGGTCAGCAAAATTATGCACTGTCCTCCTACTACTGCGCACAACAACTAAAATGCACCACAGGTATGGATGGATAGTATACTTGATGGCACAGAGGCAGGTAGAGCAGTGGACTACTGTACCGTACTGATATAATACTGGTGGTCACTGGTCAGCAAAGTTCTGCACTGTCCTCCTACTATATAATACTGGTGGTCCCCAGTCCCCACAATAAAGCACACTGAGCACAGATATTTGCAGCACACTGAGCACAGATATGGAGCGTTTTTCAGGCAGAGAACGTAGATATTTGCAGCACACTGAGCACAGATATTTGCAGCACACTGAACACAACTGAGATAACGCTGCGCACGTCCTCTCCTTATCTCCAATGCACGAGTGAAAATGGCGGCGACGCGTGGCTCCTTATATAGAATACGAATCTCGCGAGAACCCGACAGCGGGATGATTACGTTCGGGCGTGCTTGGGTTAACCGAGCAAGGCGGGAGGATCCGAGTCTGCCTCGGACCCGTGTAAAATGGGTGAAGTTCGGAGGGGTTCGGATTCTGAGGAACCGGACCCGCTCATCTCTAAACATGACCATCTCCAGCAGGGACACAATGCTCTGCTTCTGGACTTTTCTCTTAATCTATGATTGCCGGCACCTGTTTTGAACAGTACACTGGATTAGAAAGGTGTTTCACCACAGGTGATGGCAATCATAAATTAAGAGGGAAGCCCAGGAGCAGAGCATTCTGTCCCTCCTGGAGAGGGTCATGTTGGGAGGTATGAGGCTGCGACCGGAGCATGCTGGATCTGCAACACACATAGCTGACGTGCTCCCCGGTCAGTGAGCCCCTGTGAGCCCCGGGATGCGGCACGATGCTGCCGGTAACCCTGGTGCTGCTGCTGGGGTCCGCCCGCTGCGCCTCCGCCACCTTCTCCTTACCGCTCTGGATCTCCCCAGCTCAGGTCAGCCAGCCCCAGACCACTTCCCCGCCTGCTCACAAGGACATACTGGGGCTCTCGCTGGCCTCGGACCCCAGCGGCCAGATCAACCTCATGGCGCTGGTGGATAAACTGGAGGGGGACTCGAGGAGAGGGTACTACCTGGAGCTGGCTATAGGGACCCCGGCACAGAAGGTAAGTGCCCAGCGGTTACAGGCTCTACCTGTGCTTACACTATGTATGGGGGTACTTCCTGACCACCGGTGGGATGGGGGCAAGGGCCAGACACACAAGCCATCCATCTATATACTAACCTTAGGGGCCTGTTATGTATATAGTGTGGCTACTTACCCCAGTGGGTGAGGGGCCAGCTGTATATAATGTAGCTATTTACCCCAGCGGGTGAGGGGCCAGTTATAAGCCCCTCCCCCACCCGCAGCACCTCCTGACCCCTCCACCATCTGTGCACCCACCCTCATCCGCCCCTCCCCCAACCATAGCACCTCCGGGCACCCTCCCCCATCCACCCTGCACCCGCCACTCCCCCAACCACAGCACCTCCGGCCCCCTCCCCCATCCGCCCTCCCTCCACCTGCACCATCTACAGACACTCTCCCCCATCCGCAGTCCCACCCGCACCCGCCCCTACTCCACCCAAAGCACCCTCGCAACCACCCCTCCCCCCACCCAAAGCACCCCCGGACCCCCTCCCCCATCCGCGCCTCCCCCGCACCCGCCTCTCCCTCAACCACAGCACCTACTAGATGATTCATCGTGCCTTGTCTGCGTTGTTCACGCCGTCACAGGGGCTACGGTCCCTTAACCATTGCACACCCTTTGTCCGTGCAATATTTAACCACTTACAAAATTATGTTTGGAGGTAATACTCCATATAATAAAAATATTGCACGCCCCAAGGCCGTGCAAGGGTTAAGGGGGCACTGCCCCTTGCGACGGTGTGAAGAGTGCCCGTAGGGCGCGATGAGTCACCTTGTGTGAATTATAAATACAGTGGGGAGTGTAGAAGATTGTATCGCTGGAAATGTGCACCTCTGTAAAGTGGCCTATTACCATCAGCTGGGTAATCATGGCTGTTAGTGGTGAGCAGTGCCGGATTACCAAATAGGTAGAGTAGGCACCGGCCTATGGGCCCTTCACCTTTTAGGGGCCCTGTGACAATGGATCAAAATAATATTGATTTGAAAGAAAATTACAATCAAGCTTTCTTAAATTGTTTCCAAAATATATTTTAAAAAAATTAATCAGCTCAAAGAAACGGAAACTTTAAAACTCTACAGAGAAAATACTGTATTAATGTAATGTACCCATTAGAAACATTCAGTACATAAACCCATAGACATCAGATTCAGATGACAGGTTCCAGATCGTAGACTGTTGGTTGGTAAAATGAAAAAAACATATTAGGAGATAATTTGTGAGGGGGGCACCGAGATTTTGTCTGCCTAGGGGCCTCCACAGGGTTTAATCCGGCACTAGTGATTGAGCCATGGGCTGACCCACATTATGGCTAGGGCTGACCCTGATTATCATCACAAAAGTTGATCCCCTGCCATACAACCTAGGCTACCTGCTGCTGTATGGAGGTGGGCCCTAGGCAGAGTTGTAGGGCACCCAACACCTAATGCTACCCTTTCCGTAGTATTTTTCACAGACCTGGGTCAAGGGGATTGGGTACTAGTGGATTCTTCCGATGGTCGGGAAGAGGAACCGTAACTGGGTCGAAGTAGAGATGGCTGGATGTAGGTCTTTCTCATGCAGCTTTATTAGTAACTAATGTTTGAGTACGATGCCAAAAGAACACTGAATGAAAAGATGAAATGATGATTTGAGAACGATGCTGAAGAACTCTGAATGAGGAAATGAGTGATGACTTGTGAACGATGCTGAAGAACTCTGAAGGAAGAAATGAGTGATGACTTGGGAACGATGCTGAAGAACACTGAATGAAGAAATGAGTGATGACTTGGGAACGATGCTGGAGAACACTGAATGAAAAAATGAGTGATGACTTGGGAACGATGCTGGAGAACACTGAATGAAGAAATGAGTGATGACTTGGGAACGATGCTGGAGAACACTGAATGAAGAAATGAGTGATGACTTGGGAACGATGCTGGAGAACACTGAATGAAGAAATTAGTGATGACTTGGGAACGATGCTGGAGAACACTGAATGAAGAAATGAGTGATGACTTGGGAACGATGCTGGAGAACACTGAATGAAGAAATGAGTGATGACTTGGGAACGATGCTGGAGAACACTGAATGAAGAAATGAGTGATGACTTGGGAACGATGCTGGAGAACACTGAATGAAGAAATGAGTGATGACTTGGGAACGATGCTGGAGAACACTGAATGAAGAAATGAGTGATGACTTGGGAACGATGCTGAAGAACTGGTAATGCTGGAAGCACTCAGAGAGCTGGATACACACTCTAATGCTGGAAGCACTGAATCTGAGAGCCTGATACACACTGTAATGCTGGAAGCACTGGAACTCAGAGAGCCGGATACACACTCTAATGCTGGAAGCACTCAGAGAGCTGGATACACACTGTAATGCTGGAAGCACTGGAACTCAGAGAGCCGGATACACACTCTAATGCTGGAAGCACTCAGAGAGCCGGATACACACTGTAATGCTGGAAGCACTGGAACTGAGAGCCGGATACACACTGTAATGCTGGAAGCACTCAGAGAGCCGGATACACACTGTAATGCTGGAAGCACTGGAACTCAGAGAGCCGGATACACACTGTAATGCTGGAAGCACTGGAACTCAGAGAGCCGGATACACACTCTAATGCTGGAAGCACTGAATCTGAGAGCCGGATGCACACTGTAATGCTGGAAGCACTGGAACTGAGAGCCGGATACACACTGTAATGCTGGAAGCAATCAGAGAGCCGGATACACACTGTAATGCTGGAAGCACTGGAACTCAGAGAGTTGGAAACACACTGTAATGCTGGAAGCACTGGAACTCAGAGAGCTGGATACACACTGTAATGCTGGAAGCACTGGAACTGAGAGCTGGATACACACTGTAATGCTGGAAGCACTGGAACTGAGAGCTGGATACACACTGTAATACTGGAAGCACTGGAACTGAGAGCTGGATACACACTGTAATGCTGGAAGCACTGGAACTGAGAGCTGGATACACACTGTAATGCTGGAAGCAATCAGAGAGCTGGATACACACTGTAATTATTATTATTATCCTTTATTTATATGGCGCCACAAGGGATACGCAGCGCCCATTACACAGTACATAATAAAATGAGCAAAAAAAGAAAACCGCACTTACAGTACAGGACAAAATAGGACAGGTATAGAAAACCTGGGGTTAGGTGCCATCAAAGGGAGTATGGAGTATAAGATAGTGTAAGTAAGAAAAGGAAAAGCACATGAGGAAAGAAGTCCCTGCTCTTGCGAGCTTACAATCTAAAAGGTGAGGGGCTAACAAACCAGAGTGACACAGACGGGGTAGACAGTGAGCATAGACAAGAGGGTTAGGAGGAGAGATGACTGGGTTTGGTGAAGAAGTGGGTCTTGAGAGCCTGTTTGAAGTTTTATAGAGATGTGGAGAGTTGGATGGGGAGAGGTAGAGAAATCCAGAGATAGGGAGCAGCACGTGCAAAATCTTGTAGGTAGGAGTGCGAGGAGGTAATTAGTTGGCAGGAGAGACGGCGTGCATTAGCAGAGCGAAGAGGACAGGTGGGAATGTAAAGAGAGATAAGGTCAGAGATATAAGAGGGAGAAGAGTGGGTGAGGGCTTTGTAGGTGAGTGTGAGAAGCTTGAATTGGATTCTGAATGGGAAGGGTAGCCAGTGAAGGTTCTGCAAGAGAGGGGAGGTGGATGTAGTACGTTTGGTGAGGAAGATGAGACGGGCAGCAGCATACAGGATAGATTGAAGTGGAGAGAGGCATTTTTGAGGGAGGCCAGATAGGAGGAGATTGCAGTAGTCCAATCTGGAGATGACCAGTGAGTGGATGAGGGTCTTAGTAGCTTCCTGGGTGAGAAAGGGTCTGATCCTGGAGATGTTTTTGAGGTGGAAATGTCAGGTTTTTGAGAGGTACTGAATGTGTGGTTTGAAGGAGAGGGAGGAGTCAAGGATTACTCCAAGACATCGCACTTGGGGGCTAGAGGAGATAGTTGTGCTATCAATGGATAATTAAATTGTAGGAGGTGAGGTTATGCGGGAGGGAGGGAAGATGATCAGCTCAGTCTTAGACATCTTAAGTTTAAGAAAGCGCTGGGACATCCAGGAGGACATAGCAGAGAGATAGTTGGAGATACAGTGAGGAGAGCAGGGTAGAGGTCAGGGGAGGACAGGTAGATTTGAGTATAATCAGCGTAGAGATGATATTTTAAGTCAAAAGAGCTAATGAGCTCACCTAATGAGGATGTGTAGAGAGAGAAAAGGAGAGGCCCAAGAACAGAACCTTGGGGGACACCTACTGGTAGAGGAAGTGGAGGGGAAGTGGAGTCATGAGAGGAGACAGAGAAGGAACGGTCAGAAAGGTAGGAGGACAGCCAGGAGAGAGCAGTATCACGCAAACCAAGGGAGTAAAGGATTTGCAGGAGAGGAGGGTGGTCTACAGCAGCAGAGAGTTCAAGGAGAATAAGCAGAGAGTAGTGGCCCCTGGATTTCGCAGCAAGGAGGTAATTGCAGACTGTTGTGAAGGCAGTTTCAGTGGAGTGCTGAGGATGGAAACCAGACTGGAAAGGGTCAAGCAGTGAATGGGAAGAAAGAAAGACAGTGAGGCGGTTGTAGACAATATGCTCAAGGAGTTTGGAGGCAAAAGGGAGAAGAGAGATGGGTCGGTAGTTGGAGAGATTGGTTGGATCAAAGGTAGGTTTTTTTAAGAATAGGGGAGACAAGTGCATGCTTGAAGGCAGAAGGGACAGTGCCTGATGAAAGTGAGAGATTGAGTAGATGGGCAAGATGGGAACAGGCAGAAAATAGGAAGTGGAGAAGGCGGGAGGGAATAGGGTCAAGTGGAGAGGTGGAGGGGGGTGAGGACCGGATGAGGGCCATGACTTCCTCTCCAGATACAGGGAAGAAAGATGTCAGAGTTGGTAGGAGGGAAGGAGAGGGTGGCGGGGGGGGGGGGGGGGGGTGAGAAATGGAGGAGGGAGGTTGCTCAGGTTCTGGTGGGATGTTATGTCCTGACGAATGGAGTCAATTTTGGATGTGAAGTAGTTGGCAAAGTCAAGAGCAGAAAGCGAAGAGGGGAGTTGAGGCGGAGGTGGGCAGAGGAGCGAGTTGACAGTGGCAAAGAGGCGCCTGGGGTTTGAGGATTGGGAGGAGATGAGGTTTTTGAAGTAAGACTGTTTTGAGAGGGTGAGTGCAGCAAAGTAGGCTGAGAGCATAAATTTGTAGTGGAGGAAGTCGGCCTTATTGCGCGATTTCCTCCACTGACGTTCAGCGGTACGTGAGCATTTCTGCAGATATCTGGTGCATTTGGTGTGCCAGGGTTGAGGTGTCGATCTGCGAGGGTGAATAGTGGTTGGTGGGGCGACAGAGTCAAGAGCAGAGGTAAGGGATGCACTGTAAAGGGAAGTAGCTTGTTCAGGGCAGGAAAGAGAGAGAATAGGAGAGAGCAGCAAGTCAAACAGGGAAGATAGGGAAGTGGTGTCAATAGCCTCAATGTTACGCTTAGTGATGGTAGTCTTAGGTGGTAAAGATGGAGAAGCAGATAGAGATAGGTTAAAAGTGAGCAGGTGATGGTCAGAAAGGGGGAACAGGGATTTAGAGAAATCAGAAAGATCACAGCGGTGAGTGAAAACCAGATCCAGTGAGCTTCCACTCATATGGGAGGGGGAGGAGGTCCACTGGGAGAGACCAAGAGTAGAGGTGAGGTTAAGGAGTTTAGAGGCCGCCTGGCGTGGCCTGGAGGCAGCCTGGAGGAGAGCGGCATGCACCAGCCGCAGAGAGAGGAAGCCAGCTGAGCAGTAAGCGTGGCGGCCGCCGCTCCCGGACTCTGACAGTATTGACTTACTGAGGCACGGTTACTCACATGTCAAGGACGGAATGTACTAAGCATCACATCTGCAATGCGGTACATCCTGCCACTTATTGGGTATATACCGGCGTAAATAGAGTTGTTATGTACCAGGAATTTTGCAAAGCACAACCCCCCTGATGAGTGCTGTCCTTTGGGATAGAAGGACTTCCGGCTTTAAGACCCAGGAGCCCTTCTGCGCATATGTAGCATGACACGGATTGTTTGGGGGGTGCTGGGAGGGAACAGATTGGAATGCAAAAAGAACCCCATAGGCTTCTACCCAAAGATGGCGTTAGCCACTGATTTCAAGCTCGGATGTACAGTATATTGGGCAAAAACTGTTCCTCCATAGGTTGCAAGCAGAAATCAGCTCTCAGATACAACACACAAAGCTGTCACCCGTTCCGTAATTGAAAACTGCCCCTAGATTTCTCAATATAAAATTTTCCCCACCTGTAGTGTGCAGGATCCGGTGTTAGATGAGCTACAAGAATGTGCCTGTCTCATACCTTGCAGTCTTCTCCAAACATGAAATTGACACCGAGATGACCTTCACAAAGCAGCTTCAGACAATAAAGATGTCTGTTCATTATTCTGTATCCTGCTCCTCGCAACACATTTCTACTATTCAAATGATAATAGCAGCCAAGGGGGAAAATGTCTTCAGTTTCCTGTGTATTTAGCCCCAGGGATTCCAGAAGATTGTAATATCTGTTAAACACACAAATAACACTTTGTGCGTCCAGCTGAGTTGTAGGTTTTCACGCGCTAATAGGAATATTATTAGAAGTGAGGTAAGATTTTTTATTTATTTAATATTATGGTATTTCAAGTTTTATACACACTGGGGCTGATTCTGATACGGGAGCGAGGCATAAGTTGAAGCAACTAGAAGAAAAGGTGAGATCTAATAGAGCAATTGCACGGGGAGCAGGCCCGCGGCTACTGTTTGCAGTATTCCATGCGGTCTACCCAGGGCCGGATTAAGATCTGTGGGGGCCCCTATAAATAAAATGCTTAATGATCGTTTCCGCAATTTGCTGATAAACTGGAAAGATCTTGCTCACAAACACGCACCTTTGATTATAAGATTGGTCGGGCAAGAGAGAAATCTCGGCCGCAGTCTCTCGATAGTGTGCAGTGTGTGAACGTTCTTACTAATCTGACCATATATCTCACATGTTCCGTGACTACGTCATCCTTCTAGTGGGCGGGCATATGCAAATTCAGTGTGGTGTGGCAGAAAGTCGGGATGACCAAAAAATCAGACAGTGTGTACTGTGCGACATCCAGGAAGAACAGGGACAAGTACGGAGTTTCTGGTTATGAAGACTTGATTGTCACCTGCTTGGGAAGCGGTATATGTGTGTCCATTGAACATTTAGGGCGGATTCAAATGCTTCCTCCCCCTGCCGTCCGCGATCGGGCCCACCATCCGCTATTCAAATGTTTCTGCCGACGGGTGCGATATCATTCTTTCAGCTCGCTACCCCCAGCGGTGGTGAGCTGAAATGCGTGAAAAATTACCAGTTAGGGCACCCAAAGTGTTTTTTTCGCGTCGCGCCCATTAGTTTAGTCGGGTTTAGCCGCTTTACATGGCTAAACACTACTGCTATGGGCACAATATGCGCGAAAACGGGGGACAATTGGATATCGCTCTACGATCTCCCATCACTTTAGACGAGAGATCGGCGCAATATAACAATTGAATTTCGCCCCTAGTCAGAGAAGGTAAGTATGATACATAACCATGCGCTCTTAAATCAGCTGGTATAAATTTATCGGTTCAACTCTCAGAGCTCAGCAGCAGCTAACAACTAGCTATATAATGATCCAGATTTGTGTGAGCAGTCTATTCCTTTACACTGAGGAAGAGGCCATTGTTAGGGCTGCAGTTATGACTTCCTTTAAATCATGGTGCACAAAACTCCAAGGCCAAATGTGTGATAATACAGTATAGAGGGTAGGAACAATGAATAACATACTCAATAAACTTTTTAACCTGTTTATATGCTACGGACTTAAAGCCCTCCACAAGAGTGGAGTTGTTACCCTTAGCAACCTGCCTGATTTAGTTACATTTCTGTACATTCTACAAAATGATAGCTAGAATTTGATTGGTTACTATAAGCGACACCCAAAACGTAGTATACCTGCACTTTAGTGGCGTTACCCTCAAATGTAAACACTGCAAGCAGAAATACTGAATTATTAAAGTTTGATTGGATTGCCTAAATAATATGCAGTGTAATGTACAGACATGTGTCTCTATACAGTGGGGCAAAAAAGTATTTGGACAGCCACCGATTGTGCAAGTCATTTAAAAATATGAGAGAGGTCTGTAATTTCCATCATAGGTACACTTCAACTGTGAGAGACGGAATCTGTAAAAAAACAACAACCAGGAAATCACATTGTATGATTTTTAAACAATTTACTTGTATATTCTTGTGGAAAATATATATTTGGACACCTACCACGCAGCAAGATTTCTGGCTCTCACAGACCTGTTACTTCTTCTTTAAGAAGCTCTTCTATCCTCCACTCGTTACCTGTATTAATGGCACCTGTTTGAACTGGTTATCTGTATAAAAGACACCTGTCCACACCCTCAAACAGTCAGACTGTACCTCTCCACCACGGCCAAGACCAGAGAGCTGTCTAATGGTACCAGGGACAAAATTGTAGAGGTGCACAAGGTTGGGATGAGCTACTCGACAATAGGCAAGCAGCTTGGTGACAAGAGATCAACTGTTGGCGCAATTGTTAAAAAATGGAAGAAATACAAGATCACTGGCAATCTCCCTCGACCTGGGGCTCCATGCAAGATCTCACCTCGTGGAGTATCAATGATCTTGAGGACAGTGAGGAATCAACCCAGAACTACACGGGGGGACCTGGTCAATGACCTCAAGAGAGCTGGGACCACAGTCACAAAGGTTACTATTAGTAAAACACTACGTCGTCATGGATTGAAATCATGCAGCGCATGAAAGGTCTCCCTGCTTAAGCCAGCACATGTCCAGGCCCGTGTAAAGTTTTCCAGTGACCATCTGGATGATCCAGAGGAGGATTGGGAGAATGTAATGTGGTCAGATAAGAGCAAAATCGAACTTTTTGGTATAAACTCCACTCGCCGTTTTTGGAGGGAGAAGAATGATGAATGGCATCCCAAGAACACCATACCCACTGTGAAGCATGGGGGTGGAAACATCATGCTTTGGGGCTGCTTTTCTGCAAAGGGGACTGGACGACTGATCCGTATTAAGGAGAGGATGAATGGGCCAAGTATCGTGAGATTTTGGGCAAAAACCTCCTTCCCTCAGTAAGAGCACTGAAGATGAAACGTGGCTGGGTCTTCCAGCATGACAATGACCCCATACACACCGCCCGGGCAACTAAGGAGTGGCTCCGTAAGAAGCATTTCAAGGTCCTGGAGTGGCATAGCCAGTCTCCAGACCTTAACACAATAGAAAATCTGTGGAGGGAGTTGAAAGTCCGTGTTGCCCGGCGACAGCCCCAAAACATGACAGATCTACAGAAGATCTGCATGGAAGAATGGGCCAAAATACCTGCTACAGTGTGTGCAAACCTGGTCAAGAACTACAGGAAACGTTTGACCTCTGTAATTGCCAACCAAGGTTATATTACAAAGTATTGAGTTAAACTTTTTGATTGTCCAAATATTTATTTTCCGCAAGAATATACAAATTGTTTAAAAATCATACAATGTGATTTTCTAGGTTTTTTCCCCCCAGATTCCGTCTCTCACAGTTGAAGTGTACCTATGATGGAAATTACAGATCTCTCTCATCTTTTTAAGTGGGTCCACTTGCACAATCGGTGGCTGTCCAAATACTTTTGTGCCCAACTGTATATATGCAATATATTGCGATGGTTAGTTGCATATCAGACAAACAATAAATCTGCAGAAATATAGAGCAGGAATATAAAGCGCCCTCTAATGTATGTGAGATACCCTCCAACCCAGTGAGTGGTTAAAAAAGTTTCCTCCTTATCTTAATTGTATTTGGGCATGCGGCTAGAATGACCCACCATACATTCATACTTGCCAATATTGTAATACTCCTCTCCGGGAGGAGCCTAGAGAGGAGAAGCAGCTGGGAAAGTGGGCAGGATGAGTACCTATTGTTGCCGGGGTACGGGGGAGTCTCCCGCAACTTCCGGGCGAGTAGGTAAGTATGCATATATTTCATAGATTGAGCATATAAAAGAACAGAGTAAATAGAACTTAGTGCACACGGTTTTGTTAAGTAACACTGCAATAAAATCAACCATTAGGAACACAACAGTGTTATTTAGGAACTTCTTAAGGGCCCCATACACTAGAACGATAATGTCCGATTTCATCCAATTTCGGGCATTCGGGCCGATATATCGGGTGAAATCGGGCATTTTGGATGTGTTTCCGATCCGATCAGATGCGCGTTCCCGTGAGGGTCGGATCGGCTCCCCTAGATCGTTAAGGGCCCCTCACACTAGAACGATATGTCTAGAGGCTGAAGTCGGAGGCGATTTCCCTTGAACTCTCCCGGGGGCTTCCCGGGAGTGGTTCCATACGATTCCATACGTATATGTCAGTTCCCGCAGGTATGGCTGGGATCGCATACGATATATCTCATGCAAAATGTACCAAATCATATGGAATCGTTTGGAAACACTCCCGGGAAGCTCCCGGGAGAGTTCAAGGGAAATCGCCTCCGACTTCCGCCTCAGACATATCGCTGTAGTGTATGGGGCCCTTTAGTCCCATCAATCAGCGTTACAGATAATCAAACTTGAAAAATAAATATTCATTTTAGCAGTGAAATAAAAACAAATGATAAGTAGCACACGTACAAAAACTATACTGAGCGCTTATCTGTCCATATAGAAATCCAGCTACAGTATCCAACGCGTTCGTCTAGGATCTACTTGATGAATCTGTGAATTATATGGTGGGTCATTCTTGCCATATGATAGAAGAAATGAGATTCAGATAAACACAAACTTTTTGAACCACTTTAACATACACTAGAAGGCGCTCTATTTTCCTTCACATTATATACCAGGGGCAGAGGTGTAGCGTGCAGCCATGTTGCCCGGAGCATTTGTATGCTATTAGGTCGACCGCTGAAGGTCAACATGGGCATTAGGTAGACATGCACTAGGTCGACAGGTGAAAAGGTCGGCATGAGTTTTTGGACCTTTTTTTGGTGTTGTTTTCTTCGTAAAGTGACGGGGAACCCCAATTAGTGCACCGTGTCCCACGTGCATGGCTCACTTCGCTTGGCACAGGTTACTGCTCCAATCGTAGTCCATGTGGATCGTCAAGTATGGAGAAATTAAAAAAATAAATGAAAAACTCATGTCGACCTAATGACCACGTCGACATATTGACCATGTCGATCTAATGCATATCAACCTTCAGTGGTCGACCTAATGACTGTCAACCTAAGCTGTGTCGACCTAACGACCGTATCCCTTCTAGCCCGTCTCAACCTTCTGCAGTGTTGCAGTTGGTCATTGTAACTAATGCTAGCCATACATCAGGACAATGGTGGTCATTCCGAATTGTTCGCTCCTTAGCATTGCACACTCTAGGCCGCCGCCCTCTGGGAGTGTATCTTAGCTTAGCAGAATAGCGAACGAAAGATTAGCAGAACTGCTAATAAATAATTTCTTGCAGTTTCTGAGTAGCTCCAGACCTACTCCTAGATTGCGATCAGCTCGGTCCGTTTAGTTCCTGGTTTGACGTCACAAACACGCCCTGCGTTCGGCCAGCCACTCCCCCGTTTCTCCAGACACTCCCGCGTTTTTCCCTGACACGCCTGCGTTTTTTAGCACACTCCTGGAAAACGCTCAGTTACCACCCAGAAACGCCCCTTTCCTGTCAATCACTCACCGATCAGCAGTGCGACTGAAAAGCGCTGCACGAACAACAGCAAAACTGCTAAGTTTTTAGTTAAATAACTAAGCACATGCGCGCTGCGTACCATGCGCATTTACCAGCAAATCGCAGCATAGGGAAAATCGGCAACGAGCGAACAACTCGGAATGACCACCTATATCTTTCCAACCAGCCAACTAGTTGGCTGGTTGGAAAGATAATCTGGCAGTGTGTGGGAGGAAACGATTATCAGCCGTTTGCTCCCACATGCTGAAAAACGTCCAGAAACAGTCTGTCCAACTAGCTGGGAAAATCAAACTTGTTTGATTTTCCCAACTAATCGTTCAGGTGTAGGGGGAACTTTCCCCCCAACTGAACGATAAGTAGGCGGACACTGGCCAGCAGCGTCCACCTACTTTTGTCACCATCACTGCCCGATATCCCCGTCAGCAGTACTGTAGAAAGCCGGGAGGAAGTGCAGGGGCAGCTGCGGCAGTCTGTCATTGCTGCCAGGCTGCCCCTGTCACCCTGGCAGCAGCGGAACTGGTGTGGGAGCCGGGAGGAGGTTCAGGGGCAGCCGCAGCAGTTCATCATTAATGCTGGGCTGCCCCTGTCACACGGGCACCCCCAGCAGCGGCCGCGGCAGAGTGGGAGAAAGTGCAGGGGCAGCTCTGGCAGTCTGTCACTGCTGCCAGGCTGCCCCTGTCACCCTGGCAGCAGCGGAACTGGTGTGGGAGCCGGGAGGAGGTTCAGGGGCAGCCACGGCAGTTCATCATTGTTGCCGGGCTGCCCCTGTCACCCTGGCAGCAGCGGAACTGGTGTGGGAGCCGGGAGGAGGTTCAGGGGCAGCCACGGCAGTTCATCATTGTTGCCGGGCTGCCCCTGTGACACGGGCAGGGCGGAGCGGTTGGAAGTGCAGGGGCAGCTGCGGCAGTCCATCACTGCTGCCGGGCTGCCTCTGCCCCCCCTACCCCCGGGATGCATGTCAGCGGCATTGGTGGTGCGGAAGCCGAGAGGAGGACCAGGGGAAAATGCGGCAGTCTATCACTGCCCCTGTCACCCTGGCAGCATCGGTGAAGCGGGAGCCGGGAGGTGTCGGGCAGCAGATGGTGCCTGTAATGGCAGTTGAGAGGAACCTTCGGTGCCAGTATCTGGTGCAGTCTGAGTTTGGATACAACAGCTGGAGGTAGCATGCTGCTATATGGGGGGTACCTGGATGCCCCCCTGCCGCGTACATGGTGCTGTGCCGTGGCGGGGTATACTGGAAAATGTAGCAGGGGGAGGCCAGTTCTGCTCCCCCGGTCTGCTGAGGCTGCTCTCCTGGGACGTCAGGTAGTAACGCTGGGGATGTCTAGGTGCATGCCCCTGGGATACTTCTTTTGATGCTGCTGTTCTTGCTGGCCTTTGTGCTGACCCATGCTGAAGTCCAAGCCTGGGAGCAGCACCCCCTGCAGCCCCACTAGCTATTGCACAGCACTCGCGAACACCCGGCACCGCCTCACTCCCAAGCGAGCACCACCCAAAGGATCATTTTCAGTGTCTTCTGCCAGCACCCTCCTTGCGGAGGACCAGGGGAGCCGCAGCAATCCATCACTGCTGCTGGCCTGCCCCTGTCAGCTGGCATTGAGCCCCTATTATGTCCAACACTCTACTTGGTGTAGTGAGTGTAAGGGGCTCTACTTGGCGTAATGCGTGTAAGGTGCTCTACTTGGTATAATGCGTGTAAGGGTCTCTACTTGGCGTAATGCGCATAAGAGGCTCTACTTGGCGTCATGTGTGTAAGGGGCTCTACCTCTACTGTAGGCAGGCACTGTCCGCCTACTTCGGTGACATCACAAGTTGGACAGAAGTTGGCAGGTTGGTTGGTCTGATGAAAAGTTGGTTAGATGTGTGGAGCACTGATGAAAAGTTGGTTAGATGTGTGGAGCACTGTTTTAGTTGAACAGACAAGTTGGATGGTTGGAAGTTTGGAGTGTTGGAGAAAAGTTGGTCTGATGTATGGCTAGCATAAGGCGGAATGGCAAAACACACCGCCTGCTGTTGTCCAGGAACTTGTGGATAGTCTGCCAAGAAGGTGTCTGCAGTAATCACAGCACGTGGTGGCCCTACAAAGTGCTGACGCCAATATAATCTCGTTGATCTAATTGCTGTCAGTGTCCAATCACTTTTGTTAACATCGTGTATGAACACACACACACACACACACACTTTTTATTCTATTTTTACATTTTAGCAAACATCCACGGTCCATAGGGAACTTACACACTGACACATGTCATGGCAGATGCATATTATTGTCTGATATATAACAGAAAGCCAATTTATTGCTGGATGGAATTTCTCTTTTCCACGGAAGAAATGGAGAGAACTCAATTTCCCTGTATTACATTACACTGACAAGTGAGCTTTACATCAAGCTATTTCTGTCTTCTAAATAAAATTGTTTTCTGACAATACCAAGGCGTTATATCAGAAGCGTGCTGAAATATGACCTTTCATTTCAGTATTTGACCTCCTGATGTTTTACCACTTGTTTGGAAAAATGTTCATTTTGTTTTAAACATCATTAAATGTTGAAAGTACATCTCTTTGCACCTGGTAGAGACGTGTGTTGTGGCAGAGATACCTTATAACGTGGGTATAGCGGAGGTAGGGGAGTAAAGGTCTTTGACTACCGGAGGCGGTTGGCTGACTGCCTCAGCTCATACAGCAATTATTTCTTACCATACACAAATTACAATTTTCAAGTAAAATCATTTTCTTGTGGGAGGTGAATCCTCATATCCAGACAGGTTTTTTTTTTATCTTCACTCAAGGTTAAGGAGTCCATCAAAGAGTGCTTTAAAAATGAGTCATGTAACATGGCTACTCGTCAAATATAAGATTGTTTTACAGCAGTGACATCACTGCTCACCTAATATAAGGTTATATATAAGAGCATTGCATCACCACTCTCCTAATATAAGGTTATATTTTACAGCATTGGCATCACTACTCTCCTAATATAAGGTTCAATTTTACAGCATTAGCATCACTACTCTCCTAATATAAGGTTAGATATAACAGCAGTGGCATCACTAGTCTCCTAATATAAGGTTAGATTTTACAGCATTGGCATCACTACTCTCCTAATATAAGGTTAGATATAACAGCAGTGACCTCACTACTCTCCTAATATAAGGTTAGATTTTGCGGCAGTGACATCACTACTCTCCTAATATAAGATTTGTTTTTGCAGCAGGGGCATCGCTACTCTCCTGAAACAGTAATAGGTTACATTTTGCAGCAATGACATCACTACTCTCTTAATATAAGGTTAGATTTTACAGCAATATCATCACTACTCTCCTAATACAGTATAAGGTTACATTTTGCAGCAATGACATCACTACTCTCTTAATATAAGGTTAGATTTTACAGCTGTGACATCACTACTCTCCTAATATAAGGTTAGATTTTCCAGCAGTGACATCACTACTATCCTAATACAGTATAAGGTTATATTCTGCAGCAGTGACATCACTACTCTCCTAATACAGTATAAGGTTATATTCTGCAGCAGTGACATCACTACTCTCCAAATACAGTATAAGGTTATATTCTGCAGCAGTGACATCACTACTCTCCTAATACAGTATAAGGCTAGAGTTTACAGCAATGACATCGCTACTACCCTAATACAGTATAAGGTTAGATTTTACAGCTGTGACATCACTACTCGCTTAAGGTTATGTTTCACAGCAGTGGCGTCACTGCCCACCGTACATTTTACAGGATAATTTTCATGTATCCACATCACTTGTGTAGTATTATGTATATATTTTACGGGATTATATAGGCTTAATAATTATCAATTGTGCATGTTTGTTTTAAAAATGCATACCATTTATTGTCTATTAAGTTATTTAAATAGCCTACACATGTTCTGTAGCACTCTACAGAGAATATTTGTCCATTCACATCAGTCCCTGCCCCAGTGGAGCTTACAATCTATATTCCCTATGCCATGTACACACATCCTATGACATGTACACACATACATACACGAAGGTTAATTTTTTTGTTGGCAGCCAATTAACCTAGCCGGCACATTTTTGGAGTGTGGTAGAAAACTGGAGTACCCGGAGGAATCCCACACAAGCACGGGGAGAACATACAAACTACACACATTTAGGGCCTTATCGGGACTGGAACACAAGACCTCAGTCCTGTGAGCCAGTAACCATTACACCAACTGGATCTCAGTTGCCAAATGAGGTAGACCTAGTATTCCGTCAGAAATGTATTGAGGGAATTCAAGTGTTTTACGCGCCGGCAGCCACTAAGTGGTGCCCGACAGAGCAATTCAATTGTTGCTCCGTTTGGGCGCGCACAGCCGCTGGCGCTGACATTACCGTTATGTTGTTCCGTCATTTTGATGGGCTGTATTAAAAAAAATCAATAAATTCAAATATAAAATCAGGCTGTGTTCTCCCTCTCAACTTCTCCAACACTTTGATCTCTTTCAAAATAATATTATATTGTTATTGATTTTTTTTTCTACTGTACTAGATCATTTGTATACAATACAATACAGTGGGTATTTGCACAAAGAAGATAACAACTGCTCGCATATTTGAATAATAAGGACACATTTTACCATAATATATCCACCAGATATCATTAAAATGACAGTCTTAATCTTATCTGGTAATACCATATGGAGTCTACATTACTAGTTATGCTTTAATTATACTAATGGTGCACAGAAAAGGACAGAATGATCCTCTAATCTATATTACTAGACCGCAGCTCCTCTGGTCGGGCATAGACACCCACTTATCTTTATAGAACACCGGTTTAATGCTGTCAGTTCCGCCATTGACATAACAATACCACCACTGGGAGTGTCACATTCAGACATAGCACAAACCTCAGCCTCCTAATTGTCTCCAACTGGTATGAAATCCTCACCTCTAATGACAATAGACTTTAAATGTCCTGGTGGGCCTTTTTGTAGAAATGAAAATGTTGTTTTATTGGTGGTTTGTAATAAATGATAGTGAGCAAGGAAAGTCAAATAATTATATCCCTCAGGAGGCTGATGTTTATTTTGAAAAGGGAACAAGATTACATGAATCTGAGTTGCAAAATAAATAAATAAATAAATAAATAAGGATGACAAATGCAGCAGTTTGTCCATACCTGTATGTTAAAGAGTGACTAAAGATGAATGATCGTATGCAGAAAGGGAAGGTTCGATATAGTTTTAATGGAGCCTGCAAGTGCTCTAATTGTAAAGCGCAACGGAATATGCTGCGCTATATAAGAAACTGTTAATAAATAAATAATAATAAATAAGTGCTCCGTGCCTTTTCCATACACCCCTTCCTTCAGCTCCCAATGTGCAGCCTCCTCATTACGAATGCAAATGTGCAATCACGCAAATGTCTTATTGCGATGGGTTACTTTACAATTCCTCTTTTACATGTGGTCATTGGGCAAATATCTCTATCAGACAAAAACAATGGGGTAAATTTACTAAGGTGGGAGTTTTTTTTAGAACTGGTGATGTTGCCTATAGCAACCAATCAGATTCTATCTATTATCTTCTAGAAGCAGCTTGATAAATGTTAAGTAGAATCTGATAGGTTGCTATGGGCAACATCACTAGTTTTAAAAATCTCCCATCTTAGTAAATTTACCCCAATGTGTTACACTAGTGAAAAATAAAGTCAGCTTTATTGATTTGAAATCATTGGCAATTATTTATGGGGCCCGCTGACCGTGCCGGGGGTGTACACATCCACATGGCTCTGGCTACGAGGGTGACCTGGCCACCTGACAAATGCCAGATAGGCCAAAGGCTTGATAGGCTGGCCTAGCTGCCTGGAGACCTGGACGAGCAGCTCAAGCTCCTGCTACTCTGTCGGCGAGCAGGATCTCTGCAAGGTACATCCACGACGTGACCTCATGGGGGTAAATTTACTAAGATGGGAGTTCTATTTAAGATGGGATGTTGCCCGTAGCAACCAATCAGATTCCAGGTATTATTTTCTAGAAGGTGCTAGATAAATGAGAAGTAGAATCTGATTGGTTGCTATGGGAAACATCCCATCTTAAATAGAACTCCCATCTTAGTAAATTTACCCCATGATATCATGTTGTGCAGCTGGATTCTGGGGGAGCCACTCCGGGAGCTAAGGAGGACACTGTTTCAAATCTTGTCAGTCTGTGTCCTTTCTATATCAATGTCAGCCGGTGTTGGCAGACTACCAGCGGCAGTGAATCTTAGGAGAAAAAAAAGCAGGTAGTGAAGTGAACATGGTGGACAGAGGCTGTAGCTGGAGGGTGAAGGGTGTAGCTGAAAAGCAGGCAGAGGTAGTTACATTGTTGGAAAGAGGGGGGGATCTGGATTGCACATCCTATTACTAAAGATATCAAGAGGTGCTATCATGCTGAGGCTTCTAATACTATGCTGGAGGAAGAGAGATGCAGATGCACACTCTAAGCACTAACAACACTGATAGTAAAAATAATTTACATAAACTCAATGTAATCCAGGTCCCCCCTTTTTCCACTATATTTGTGTATATATTGTACACTGGAAGGCAAGGCTTCCTTCCTCTGGTATTGGCACTCCTCTCATTCACCCTCAGGTGTTTTAATTAGCTGGGTTCCTGCATTTCAGATCACACATTGATAAGGCCCTATTTAGAGGTAAGTCCTGAATACATTTATAGAATGTGATCGTATTAGGAATGTTAGGGACCCATGTGATGAAGTCATCTGGCCGCGGTACATGGGTCCGCATATTTGCACAAATGTGTGCTAAGAACTTCAATTATACTCCATGTTAATTGTGAGGGTTTATTTAAATTATTGTTACTATCAGTGTTCTTAGTGCTTAGAGTGTGCATCTGCATCTCTCTTCCCCCAGAGCAGTTAAATTGTTATCTGTAAGGGAAAGGCAGACTAGGGCAGTGAGTGTGGGGATGGGAGGTAGGAAAGGCAGGCTGGGGCAGTGAGTGTGAGGATGGGAAGTGGGAAAGGCAGGGTGGGCGAGCAGTTAATGTGGGGACTGGAGGTGGGAGATGCAGGGTGGAGCAGTAAGTGTGGGGACTGGAGGTGGGAAAAGCAAGCTGGGACAGTGAGTGTGGGGACTAGAGGTGGGAGAGGCAGGGTGGGGCAGTAAGTGTGGGGACTGGAGGTGGTAGAGGCAGGCCGAGGCAGTGAGTGTGGGGACTAGAGGTGGGAGAGGCAGGGTGGGGCAGTGAGTGTGGGGACTGGAGGTGGGAGAGGCAGGGTGGGGCAGTGAGTGTGAGGACTGGAGGTGGGAAAGGCAGGGTGGGGCAGTGAGTGTGGGGACTGGAGGTGGGAAAGGCAGGGTGGGGACTGGAGGAGGGAGAGGCAGGGTGGAGCAGTGAGTGTGGGGACTGGAGGTGGTAGAGGCAGGCCGAGGCAGTGAGTGTAGGGACTCGAGGTGGGAGAGGCAGGGTGGGGCAGTGAGTGTGGGGACTGGAGGTGGGAGAGGCAGGGTGGGGCAGTGAGTGTGAGGACTGGAGGTGGGAGAGGCAGGGTGGGACAGTGAGTGTGAGGACTGGAGGTGGGAAAGGCAGGGTGGGGCAGTAAGTGTGGGGACTGGAGGTGGGAAAGGCAGGGTGGGCGAGCAGTTAATGTGGGGACTGGAGGTGGGAGATGCAGGGTGGAGCAGTAAGTGTGGGGACTGGAGGTGGGAAAAGCAAGCTGGGACAGTGAGTGTGGGGACTAGAGGTGGGAGAGGCAGGGTGGGGCAGTAAGCGTGGGGACTGGAGGTGGTAGAGGCAGGCCGAGGCAGTGAGTGTAGGGACTAGAGGTGGGAGAGGCAGGGTGGGGCAGTGAGTGTGGGGACTGGAGGTGGGAGAGGCAGGGTGGGGCAGTGAGTGTGAGGACTGGAGGTGGGAGAGGCAGGGTGGGACAGTGAGTGTGAGGACTGGAGGTGGGAGAGGCAGGCCGAGGCAGTGAGTGTGGGGACTAGAGGTGGGAAAGGCTGGCCGAAGCAGCAACATCTCTTTATAACTGGATACCGCATGTATTGGGAGCGCGCATACCCGCGGTAATCCAAAATTGGGCGCGAGGTATGCAGAGGTTTTTACCTTGCTCCCAATTGAATTCCCCCCTGTGAATCCTCCAATATTTATTCATCTCATTTTTAAACTAAGCCACAAATCCATTAAATCCAATTGTAAACAATGGAACAAAACATCAGCTTAGTGCCCAGTGTACATTTCAGTCTGGATAAAACATGATCCAAGTGTAAAATGCCATTGACTGTTCCCACTGCACCTTGCCTTGTTTCCTCTCTGGAGGTCAGTAAGCTGATGTATTGTTTCTGTGTCTACAGGGTGGGTTATGAGCAGCTAATTAGTGGCAGTGCTACAGTAGGTATAGATTGCAGCACTCTGAGATTTAACAAGCTTCTCCGAACGCAACGGAAGATACAGTTGCAGTGCCACAAAAAAATAGTCTGCAACCACTTTTTCCTACATCTGCGCCACTGCACTCACTGTCATATGCTAATGCAACAATCGGGCGAACTAGGGGACCGATTCAGACCTGGACGCTGCTACGGATGCAGGCTAAAGCCCAGAGAAGTGTGTGTTTTAGGGGGGTCTGTACAAAGCAGGTATGTCTGGCCCATTTGCGGGTGGGCCGTGGTGGTTAAGTGACGTCATACTCAGCTGCTGCGACCCGAAACATGGCGGGTAGCCGTCTGCCTTCGCAGCTAGGCTGCGCAGGCAGAGGTCCACTCTAAACATGCGAAAGCATCGCCGGCGTACTATGCTCTTGCATGTCTGCGGGGCGAGGCTGGATCCGGCATGCGGGGCAGACTTGCCCTGTGCTGGGCGTCCCCCCGCATGTCAGATTAATTGATGGTAGATGTACTTTTTTTTAGCAAATCTATGATCAACTCTGAATCGGCCCCTAAGTCACAAATCTGTGTGTTTAAAAAATGCAGGCCTCTCCTGCACACTGATCTAGCGCCCATAGAAGCAACCAACATTGGGGGTCATTCTGAGTTGTTTGCTCGTTGCCGATTTTCGCTATATTGCGATTAGTCGCTAACTGCGCATGCGCAAGGTTCGCAGAGCGCATGCGCTTAGTTATTTTACACAAAAGTTAGGTATTTTACTCACGGCATAACGAGGATTTTTCTTCGTTCTGGTGATCGTACTGTGATTGACAGGAAGTGGGTGTTTCTGGGCGGAAACTGGACGTTTTCTGGGCGTGTGTGAAAAAACGCTGGTGTTTCTGGGAAAAACGCGGGAGTGTCTGAAGAAACGGGGGAGTGTCTGGGCGAACGCTGGGTGTGTTTGTGACGTCAAACCAGGAACGAAACTGACTGAACTGATCGCAGTGTAGGAGTAAGTCTGGAGCTACTCAGAAACTGCTAAGAAATTTCTATTCGCAATTCTGCTATGCTAAGATACACTCCCAGAGGGCGGCGGCTTAGCGTGTGCAATGCTGCTAAAAGCAGCTAGCGAGCAAACAACTCGGAATGAGGGCCATTGTTAGTACGGCACTTGTACCAGCGGCATGCTAGGTGCAAGAGGTCTGTCATAGACAGGCCTCCCTTCCCCATATGCACTGTTCCATGTGTCTTGATACTCGCGTGTCGCAGCCCTGAAACGCCAGCTTTGCGCTTGTTTCCATTCGCACAAGGGGGGTCATTCCGAGTTGTTCGCTCGCTAGCAGATTTTAGCAGCATTGCGCACGCTAGACTGTGTTTGAAAAATGACAGTTAGGAGCTGGTTGGTTGGTACTATGGGGGTGATTCCGAGTTGATCGATCGCTAGCAGATTTTAGCAGCATTGCACACGCTAAGTCGCCGCCCTCTGGGAGTGTATCTTAGCTTAGCAGAATTGCGAACGAAAGATTAGCAGAATTGCGAATAGAAAATTCTTAGCAGTTTCTGAGTAGCTCGAGACTTACTCCTACACTGCGATCAGCTCAGCCCGTTTCGTTCCTGGTTTGACGTCACAAACAGGCCCTGCGTTCGGCCAGCCACTCCCCCGTTTCTCCAGACACTCCCGCGTTTTATCGTGGCAATCCTACGTTTTTCCGCACACTCCCATAAAACGGTCAGTTTCCGCCCAGAAACACCCACTTCCTGTCAATCACACTCCGATCACTTCAACGATGGAAATTCTTCGTTCGGACGTGAGTAAATCTACTAAGTTTTGTGCTAAAATACTTAGCGCATGCGCACTGCGTACCATGCGCATGCGCATTTTCGCCTTAATCGCTCTGTTGCGAAAATCGTCAACGAGCGGACAACTCGGAATGACCCCCCAGATGCGGCATGCACGCACCTACTTTTGACTTTATACACAATGTGCAGCATATGCGCACACTGGCCCTCATTCCGAGTTGTTCGCTCATTATTTTCCTTCGCATCGGTGCGATTTTCTGCTAACTGCGCATGCGCAATGTTCGCGCTGCGCCAAGTAAATTTGCTAAGACGTTTGGTATTTTACTCACAGCATTACAAGGTTTTTTCTTCGTTCTGGTGTTCGGAGTGTGATTGACAGGAAGTGGGTGTTTCTGGGCGGAAACTGGACGTTTTATGGGTGTGTGTGAAAAAACGCTGCCGATTCTGGGAAAAATGCGGGAGTGGCAGGAGAAACGGGGGAGTGTCTGGGCGAACGCTGGGTGTGTTTATGACGTCAAACCAGGAACCAAACTGACTGAACTGATCGCAGTGTAGGAGTAAGTGTCGAGCTACTCAGAAACTGCTAAGAAATTTCTATTTGCAATTTTGCGAATCTTTCGTTCGCAATTCTTCTAAGCTAAGATTCACTCCCAGAGGGCAGCGGCTTAGCGTGTGCACTGCTGCGAAAAGCGGCTAGCGAGCGAACAACTCAGAATGAGGGCCACTGTGCAGGATGCAGAAGGCTTAAAAATGCAGCCAAACCTCCGTTTTCTGAAGTTTGTCCGTGTACTGCATATGCACCAAGCCCCGGAATGTGATCCGGGGCTTGGATGCGGTGGGCAACACCATCTTGGTGACAAAGCTAAATATTTATCTTACTTAAAACCCTTTAAGAGGTCTAAGAACACTGTACGCTATTGACGTATGGAATACCGTAAGGGTACGCACGTTGCGTAACGATCGCTTAGCCGTAGTCGAGACGCTCAAGCGTCACGTTCGCTCACGGCCAAGAGATCACAGACAGGCACGCTATTGGCTGCCGACTAACGTAATGTTTCGCTATAGCGTAGCGAACGCTCGGGACCACGAGGAGATCACCAGCGGCGCTAACGCTCACAATGTTAAACCTTTATATGTAAACCATGAACAATGTATTATACAGGAAAACCTGAGTGAAATGATAGAGTGTAGATGCAACACAGTGTAACCTTATTAACTCAAAAGCTGTTCGAGCGTCACCGACGCTCTGAGAATACTTAACACTATAAGAAATACACAAATACCGGGCTTAGGGTCTAACGCCTTATATGAATGTTATACTTGCTAAAAGAATAATACAATACAAGTCATACACTACAATATAACATAGACTAACTAACCAGATAACTACACAGGAAATACAATACAATACAATTACGTTTAAGGGAAAATGAGAGAGAAAGAGGAGGAGAGAGAGAGAGAGAGATATGGCTCACAATAACAATAAAGACAATATGATTGCGGAGAAAAACTTACGCACAAGGGGAACGATCGCATGCGCCTCGATATCCAGCTCCCGATTATCAGCAATGAGAACCGTTGAAGAGAGTGAGCTGGATATGGTCGGCTTGTCTATTTATGCCCCACACACAATACAATTCAATGGTCCCTACAATCTCATTGTTCATTGGACACAGGAATTCGTCTTAGTATTATAACAAAAGGTCATAGGTTGATTCATACAGGTGGGCTGAGACCATTTCCAACTGCTCAGGTGGGTGGGAAACTAGGTTTCCCGCCGCATGGATAAGTAAGTGCAAATAATAGTAAAAGTACATAAACTTCTTATGTCCATAACTATTCGCACGAGCGATTAATCTGCTTCAAACCAACACCGGAATATTGCTAATTAAATACTCTTCCGATGGATACTAAACACCACTGTATGACCCATGTCTGACCCTTCGTATCAGACAAAGAGGGATCTCTTTGTCCATGAACATGCTATATTAACTAAACTTTCAGAATCTATCAAGGGGACCATGATCTACAAAATACATTATATAGTTAAATATGTAACGAACGAGTCGCCCGCTAGACGCACACAAACTTTACCGTAAATGCGCACACCATGCGCCTGCGGGTGCCCGCAGCGGCGAGTATGCGCACGCACGGCAGGGCTCAGGAACGTGCAACAGGCACTCGCATGAGGTGCAAATATGGCAGTGTGTAGCGTGATATTTTTCTGACTTTGACAGTCCACCCTTTGGCAGTCAACAATAACTGCCACTTCCTAAAACATTTCAAAAAGAGAAAAATATATGTCAAGTGTAAATATATTTCTATGGTTGGGTAGGGGAGGAGAGGAGAAGGTAGGAAAAGGGTATGACCTAGTGAGATAGCAGAAGCATGTGTGTATGAATCCATGTTTGGGGGGGTCATGTATCATCGTGCCGTACGTGTTTTAAATCAAGCTTCGAGGTATTGCGAAGTATACATTTGAATTCCTTCTCATCCCGCGGTACGGGTCTGTGGATGGGCTATCAAACTTTACCGAGCTCTTTTCGGATTTTGGTTGCAACAAAATGGGGGAGCACATTTTAGTTGATGATACATGAATGGGGGAATATGTGATTGCTGATATCTGTGCCTGTATTCCCTATCGACTATGTGTGTCATTACCTGAAGGTTGTAGAGATGAAGATAAAGAACACTTATGGTAAATGCAGTGGTATTCTATGTCAGGTTAATGAACATTTGTCGGTTGAGGTCTTGTTCGGTGTCTGTTGAATGCAGTCTTCTTTGGGCTTTTGCCAAAAGGTGTGGGCAAAAAGCTTTGTCAATGTCCATAGACTTACAAAAGTGTTGGGCTAGCGTAATTTTAAAATTTCTAGGGAAACTGGGGGTCTATGGCATAGTTCATCAAATATCTGTGTATAAGGTTGTCAAAACTTCTTCTTTAATCCATCAGTTGTCTGTATACAGGATCATCAAATTCCTCGTCAAAAGTGGGTCTTTTTACCTTGGAAAAAACGGAAAAACAGGTGAAAGAAACGGACCGTATAATCGCATTTTCATCACATCATTGTTTCTACAGTTGGGTCATAAATCAAATCCATTGGAATTACAATTTCCTCACTCCTTAGACTCATTACTCTGGTACTACGTTTGCACTTCGTTAAAGCCTGACCGCATCTAAATATCAAGCCAATCGTTACGACAACACCTAAGATACATAGGAGAAACTTCCCTACATCCATTATGACTCCTTGAGCCCATTCTCCTAAACCAGAGAACCAATTTCGCGGGTTCAACCATGACACCCAACCAGTCAGCTCATTACCCACAGCAGCAAGGGTGAGATTGTGTCTCCTGCGAAATTCCCACTTTAATTGGAGAATGTCGTCCATCTTTTGGTCTATGACCTCGACCGGGTCCTCGGTACTATTCGTTATATATGTGCAGCATTTCACGCCGTACTGCGTTGCCAGTGTGACACAATATCCACCTGTCACTGCCGTGAGATAATTAAGAACCATTCTATGCTGAACCAGTTCTGTTTTATAAGCTTGAAGTTCTCTTCCAGTATACCTAAACGTGTCATCATACATTTCTGTGATATTGTCTAACAAATTTGCAAGCGCAGAGATATATCTATAGTTCAGCACTCCTCTAGCGGTGCGAGTGAAATCTAACGCAAGTAGGACCTGAATCCCGGTGGATTCATGGATCATGTCAGAGGCCGAATGCTCTGTCCTTTCTGTCAGTTGCCTTTTAACTACGTGCTCGTAATGGGTGTGAGTATAAGGAGCTTGGGCACCACGGTGTATATCTTTCATTTTGGCATGTGATACAGTCATTACTTCAGGCAGTACTTTTCCAATATAACACAATCCTTCAGAGTTTGGGGCAAGCCACTTATACGCCTTCCTCCCGCATATGAAATATGCATCATCGGGGAGAACATATGGGACGGAGTAGGACATAACCATATTACACATCCTCCATGTGAAATCTCCTACCCCTAATTCTCCCATCTGTCTAGTACACGTATCAGTTTGTACGATATGTGCACAGTATCCTGGTGATACTTCTCCAACTCTCGTAATCCTACTTCCTAGGGTATACCTATATCGGAAAGATTTTTCTCTACTGGCTATGTGGCGTATAAGCTCTGTATCTGTCGGCATTCTATCTGCTCTATATGAAAAGGTCATGGTTTGGTTACTCCATGACACTTCCCAATTTCCCGGCTTTCGGGGATTGGTAATGTTAAAACATATTAGGGATCTATCCACATGATATTGGTGGAGCTTCAAACTAGGAGGACTGGAGATATTAAACCTCCTGTCCACCGGTCTCCCACCCTTTAGCTCAAGTACCTCCCCTACTGTTAAAGGAAATGGTACTAGCCCTGATTTGCTATGACCTTGAGGTACTTGAGAGCATACCCAACAATCTGTTTGATTTAACACACTACCCACTAAGGAGTGATAGTCACTCAATGGATGCCGGTCCATGTGGATATTAAAACTGGATTGGCATTTCTTAATGCACCCATCCTCAACTACATTGTCACAGAGCCTACAGATACAGTTTTCTTTTCAGCTAACAATCCTTCACAATGTTTACAAATAACATGGCTGCTAGATCGTTTCCGGTACTCGCCTTTGCTTGGTGATTGTGTTGCTATTGGAAATTTACACCTCCGTCTCAGTCATCAGAACCTTTCTGGATCCTTTCTTGACCTCACTGGTACTCTCACCGGAACAGACTGCTCTGGTCAACATCATGGTCAACAGGAAAATTCGTATCACAGTCTCTTGGGGCAAGTCCATCTTACAGGAGGAGAAAAGGAGAAATTTGTAATGGGGGTATAGGAAAACAGTCTGAGGGGGAGAGAAACTTGTTACGATAATTAGTTCTCTTGTCTTGTTGTTCTTCTTGTTCTGCTGTCATCTCAAAGGTGCTGTCTCTCAGTCTTCCAAACGAACATTCCGGTGATGCAATATTCCTTCCAAACCAGCGATCTTTCTGTAAGGAGCAAAAATCTTGCATTACCATTTGTCTAACTGATGTGTGACATACCATCTTTTAAAACATGAAAATATGAGTGAGAAGAGAGAAAACAAAAAACAAAAGAGAGAGAGAACAATTCATATATTTATATATAACATAACACATCAATAAACAACAACAAAAAAAATTTTTTTTTTTTTTTAAACATTTTAAATTATTGTCAGATCATCAGGCTGTCATATCTACATGTCCAATGGTTTCCTTGCGCAGTCCCTCCCCCCCGCACCTCCATACTCCACCCTTTGTATCTGGCCAGGATACATTGATGCGGATAGGTCATGCTGGGGTTTGGTAGACTTCTGCAAAGACCAAGTAGATATGCAATGTTTGAGTCCTATCAATAGTCGTCAGAGATGGGGAGAGAAAAAGAAACATTTCACAGATACATTTACAACGTTTCACCCGGTCATTCCTGTGTCTTCAGGGAATGACTTCCCAATTTATTAACCGTTACCTCAGGCTTACCATCAGTCCTAATGATCACCTTTCCTGAAATACATTTTATGGGTATGGGCCAAAATTCTTCCTATCTGATCCCTGATTATAATTTGGTGTGTCATAACTTTTGCTCATTTTCATGTCTAGGGGGTCTGACTTTATGTGGGCTGTTGCAGTTGCTGGCATAATGCCCTTCTCTTTTACAAAGATAACAAACCCTGGGTTTCCTCCAAGTGTCAATGACCTGAGGTCTTGGTTGATTTGATGCCTCCTCAAACGCTCGGATGCTCATCACCATCAACCGTTTTCCCTGTACTCCCCTGTTTCCTTGGATATCATGGTTATGTTGTTGTCTAGGGGGCTGATGTGACTTTTGTCTACTTCCTGATCTACAATCTCTTGCAAAATGACCTTCCTTCTGGCAATTGTAACAGACTTCCACATTTGAATTTCTCGCAGGGGTTTGGGGCTTATGCTGGAGTGGTCTTGTGGTTAGGGCCTGTATACTTGCGGCCATTAACCTATCACTTTGTGACTCCCTGTGTCTGGTGATATTTCGATCATGATCGATAGCGGCCTCTCTTAATGCGGCCACCGAGATATTTCTCCAGTTTGGGTTGGCGGTCTGTACCCTTGTTCTCAATACCTCCTTTAAACCATTCATTAATACCTTAACCGCTATTTCTCTATGCTGTGCGCATGTTTTGATGTCTGTGATCCCAGTGTTCCTAGCCATTACTTGCAGTGCTCGATTGAAATAATTGGAAATACTTTCCCTTTCGTTTTGTCTTATGGAGAAAATTTCATTCCACTTGACAACGGCAGGGAAATATGCTTCCAACTGTCGGTTAATCTGCTTAATACATTCCTGATTGTGTTCCTCCGTTTGAGGTACTTCTATGTCTAATTGACAATCAGTAATAAATTTCGCAGAGTCAACACCGGAGGGCAAACATGCCCTCAGCACTGTCCGCCAATCTTTGTTGGTGGGTTCTGTTGAGTTTCCTAGTTCTTTAATGAACCTTTGACATGCGACTAGATTTTTCCTAGGATCAGGAAATTCAGACATAATTGATCTCAATTCGGTCCGGGACCAGGGACAGCGCATTGCACTGTCCTGGACGGGAATGGTTCCCTGATCGTCAGTCTTCCCATTGGGGACTGTGATCACCCTGACAGGACTAAACTCAATTACATCACCTTGTTTTGGTCTTACAATATGGGGTACATTTGTTTGTGCGTGATATAAAACATTGTACGTACCTGTGGACACGACCTCACCTGACCCTCCGTTAGGGGGTTTGATTATTGCCTTTACCGATTTGGTCGCGTCCACCTGGATGTCTTGTGTGATGGCTGCTGGAAGAGGTGCCGACATCGTGCTGGGCTCACTTTCTTGTTTGTATTCCTGAGGGAAGTTTGACATGGGGTGCGACTTGCACGGGTTAACATTTGTAATTTTTACACTTTCATTTTCATAAACATTATTACATTTTACACTTTCATTCTTAATACAGTTACTAAGTGCATTTTTATCGTACACCATTGTGCCTTTCTCCGCAACCATAATCCTCTCCATTGCCATATCTCTCCTCCCAAGATGAGAGTCAGATATGTCGGTTAACTCTCTTTGCATTTCACTTTCCTGTTGCCATAATTTTAAACAATCATAATGTTTGATCCGTCTCTTTGCTGGTTTAATAAGACCTATCCTTCTCCTTAGATTTAGTAACACTTCTGGGCTAAAGCTGCCTACTCTTGGGAACTTCTCCCTGTCATGTACCGTCATTCTCTCCCATTCATCACATAAAACCTCTGTGTGTGAACCGTATTTTTCACACATTACATACCTTGCCGACCCGATTGGTCGGTTTACTAAATCAACCCGAACCAAGGTTGATCGCCCCCTACCTGAACAACTGGCCCCCATAACTTGCAGGTGTTGCTTTTCTTCAGCGAACCCTTACAAAAACCAAGATGTCCGGGGCAGGCCGGCGGCGAAGTTTACCAAGTACTCCACTCACTCCTCGCCCACGTTGGCCAGTACTGCAATCACTGTATCCAGAGCTGTTGTACCCAACCTAGGGCCCCTGTGAACCTTTATTTACTGGGGCGTGTTTCCCAGCAAGTATCGGTTGTTGGATAGTTCCTGAGTGACCAGCGAACCTCCCTTTAGAAAATAAAAAATTACACAAATCACGTCAGAATGTACAAATAGTGTTTATGACCCGTTTCGTACACAAATGGTACTGGTCAGATTAACTAATGCACACAATTACGTGCGGTACAATCAGTCTGCACATAAGCAACTAATCTTATGTGCAGAGTGACCAGTGGAATCGAAAATTACGGCTGCGAATTCCTTCAGCATGAGCTTTATCGGCCTATATGGGTTCTGCACCAACCCCCTGGGTTGTGCTCTTTATTTTATTTATAGCGGACTTCCTTGTCTGCTGTACCTGGACCTCCTGGTCTGTTCTGGACCTCCTGGTCTGTGCTACAGTATGACCTCCTGGTCTGCTATACTCTAATGCTCAGATTTTATGTTTAACAAGGGATGCCTCCCTAGCCACCATGCACGTCACTTACATGTATGTACCCGGCGAGAACTCGACTTCTTGTGGTTCAACCTCAAAAATTGTATAAACTTATATATACAAAACACTCACTCATCACATGTACACTTTTGTTTCTATTTCTATTTCTGCGCAGAAATTTTCTTTCCTTTAGACCAGATGTGTTGTAAATTTGGAGAAGGATCTGTTAGTCTAAATTTCGGACACTAAAATAGACTTGCGCTATTTATCGCGTTGCCACCTTTTCGCCTGTTACAATAACACTAGTGTGTGATTTGTTACGTGGGCGTACCCGGACGCTCCGTTACGTAATATACGCTGTGTGCGTCGGCCTTTGAGTTGCGTACGCGAGTCTCACCCTTTGTTAGAGACACGTGTACGCAAAGCAAATATCCACCGTAACACAATTTACATGTTTATCAATGTAGATGATCCTCGATCATCTACCGAACACCACACCAATCTCTCCTTGTATCTTTAGGTAGAGCTGCGTGCGTGTTTTGCACTTTATCCCTTAATGTATTACTTTTACACTTTAACTATGAAATAGCGACAAATCTCTCTTAGCACGTTTATCAATTATAAAATGGCAAACAGGAGAGTGATATATGAAAATACACGAATAAAAGAAATGCAGATATGCGTGTGTGCGTACGCAAGACAGAAATAAACAGTTTTAAAAGACACTAGCGTGTTATTTTTACCTCCGGTTCCGGATTCCCTCAGCACCCTTTACTAAGCGAAGCAGACGCTTATCCAGACAGCACTACGAGCAATATGATCTCCCGCCCTTTGCTGATGGATAATGTCTGCTGAAATTACCTAGTGCAGATATGTGAAGGACGGACGAGCCGCCAATTGACAAAGCTAAATATTTATCTTACTTAAAACCCTTTAAGAGGTCTAAGAACACTGTACGCTATTGACGTATGGAATACCGTAAGGGTACGCACGTTGCGTAACGATCGCTTAGCCGTAGTCGAGACGCTCAAGCGTCACGTTCGCTCACGGCCAAGAGATCACAGACAGGCACGCTATTGGCTGCCGACTAACGTAATGTTTCGCTATAGCGTAGCGAACGCTCGGGACCACGAGGAGATCACCAGCGGCGCTAACGCTCACAATGTTAAACCTTTATATGTAAACCATGAACAATGTATTATACAGGAAAACCTGAGTGAAATGATAGAGTGTAGATGCAACACAGTGTAACCTTATTAACTCAAAAGCTGTTCGAGCGTCACCGACGCTCTGAGAATACTTAACACTATAAGAAATACACAAATACCGGGCTTAGGGTCTAACGCCTTATATGAATGTTATACTTGCAAAAAGAATAATACAATACAAGTCATACACTACAATATAACATAGACTAACTAACCAGATAACTACACAGGAAATACAATACAATACAATTACGTTTAAGGGAAAATGAGAGAGAAAGAGGAGGAGAGAGAGAGAGAGAGATATGGCTCACAATAACAATAAAGACAATATGATTGCGGAGAAAAACTTACGCACAAGGGGAACGATCGCATGCGCCTCGATATCCAGCTCCCGATTATCAGCAATGAGAACCGTTGAAGAGAGTGAGCTGGATATGGTCGGCTTGTCTATTTATGCCCCACACACAATACAATTCAATGGTCCCTACAATCTCATTGTTCATTGGACACAGGAATTCGTCTTAGTATTATAACAAAAGGTCATAGGTTGATTCATACAGGTGGGCTGAGACCATTTCCAACTGCTCAGGTGGGTGGGAAACTAGGTTTCCCGCCGCATGGATAAGTAAGTGCAAATAATAGTAAAAGTACATAAACTTCTTATGTCCATAACTATTCGCACGAGCGATTAATCTGCTTCAAACCAACACCGGAATATTGCTAATTAAATACTCGTCCGATGGATACTAAACACCACTGTATGACCCATGTCTGACCCTTCGTATCAGACAAAGAGGGATCTCTTTGTCCATGAACATGCTATATTAACTAAACTTTCAGATTCTATCAAGGGGACCATGATCTACAAAATACATTATATAGTTAAATATGTAACGAACGAGTCGCCCGCTAGACGCACACAAACTTTACCGTAAATGCGCACACCATGCGCCTGCGGGTGCCCGCAGCGGCGAGTATGCGCACGCACGGCAGGGCTCATGAACGTGCAACAGGCACTCGCATGAGGTGCAAATATGGCAGTGTGTAGCGTGATATTTTTCTGACTTTGACATTGGCTTCTATCACACTGCCCTCTGAGAGGGATCCAATCAGATCCCTCCCAGGCCAGCATCCCCAGTGGCACGTGCTCCGGGTCCTAAACCCGGAAGTTCTATCATCGCAAAGGACAGTGCTTACTGGAGGAGCTATCCTTTGTGATTTTTTTCGTTCATACAGCACTAATAAACGCCGCTATGCATACAGAGAGTGGCAGGATGTTCATGCGATGCTTGATATATCCCGCCCATTGTGTTTTGCGATTTAGATGCACACGCAGTTGGCTCAAAAACAGTCCTTGAATCAGGCCCATGGTTGTCGGTTACAAATTTTTAAAGGCTACTGTATGCAGTAGCAGCTCTTGCCACGGGCAAGCAGGCTTTTTGCCCGGGGCGCCGCTAACCTGAGGGCGCCGCCGTGGCAAGAGCCGCTACTAATTATCCTCCCTCCTTCCACACTCCCGTCTCCCGGCCCCCGGCTTCAGCAAGCGCCGTGTGCGGCCGCTGCGGCCGGCGTCGCTGACTCACACTAGAGGTCAAAATTGACCCCTAGTGTCAGTGCGGTGCTGCTATGGGAGAAACATCATGACGTCTCTCCCATAGAGAAGGTCCGGCGCCCAGAGACAGGAGCGAGGCTGGTAAGTATTGTGATTTTTCTTTTAGGGTTTCAAAGCGGCTACAAGGGGCACATACTGGGGGCACTACTACTGGGGGCACAGTTACAAGGGGCACTACTACAGGGGGCAGAACTACAAGGGGCACATCTACAGGGGGCACAACTACAGGGGGCACATACTGGGGGCACTACTACTGGGGGCACAGTTACAAGGGGCACTACTACAGGGGGCACATCTACAAGGGGCACAACTACAGGGGGCACTACTACTGGGGGCACAGTTACAAGGGGCACTACTACTGGTTGCACAGCTACAAGGGGCACATCTACAGGGGGCACAACTACAGGGGGCACATACTGGGGGCACTGCTACGGGGGTACAGCTACTGGGGGCAAATCAACTGGGGGCACAGCTACTGGAGGCACTACTACAGGGAGCACTACTACAAGGGGCACAGCTACAGGGGGAACAACTACTAGGGGAACAACTACTAGGGGCACTGCTACAGGGGGCACTGCTACAGGGGGCACTGCTACTGGGGGCACTGCTACAGGGGGGCACAGCTACAGGGGGGCAAATCAACTGGGGTGGGGACTACTTGGGGCAAACCTGGGGGCACAGCTACTGGGGGCATAACTGTGGCCACGCCCCTCCCCTATTAAGCCACACCCCTGTTTTGCTGTGGGGGGGGGGGAGGCACCAGTGGAAACTTTCGCACTGGGCGCCACAAGGTGTAGAACCGGCCCTGACTGTATGTACTAAGCCTTGGAAAAACAGATAAAGTGGACAGAGATAAAGTACCAGCCAATCAGCTCTTAACTGCCATGCTAAAGGATGGGTTTGAAAAAATAAGATTTTACTCACCGGTAAATCTATTTCTCGTAGTCCGTAGTGGATGCTGGGACTCCGTAAGGACCATGGGGAATAGCGGCTCCGCAGGAGACTGGGCACAACTATAAAGAAAGCTTTAGGTCTAACTGGTGTGCACTGGCTCCTCCCACTATGACCCTCCTCCAGACCTCAGTTAGGATACTGTGCCCGGAAGAGCTGACACAATAAGGAAGGATTTTGAATCCCGGGTAAGACTCATACCAGCCACACCAATCACACCGTATAACTCGTGATACTATACCCAGTTAACAGTATGATAACAACTGAGCCTCTCAACAGATGGCTCAACGATAACCCTTTAACAACAATAACTTTGTACAAGTATTGCAGACAATCCGCACTTGGGATGGGCGCCCAGCATCCACTACGGACTACGAGAAATAGATTTACCGGTGAGTAAAATCTTATTTTCTCTGACGTCCTAAGTGGATGCTGGGACTCCGTAAGGACCATGGGGATTATACCAAAGCTCCCAAACGGGCGGGAGAGTGCGGATGACTCTGCAGCACCGAATGAGAGAACTCAAGGTCCTCCTCAGCCAGGGTATCAAATTTGTAGAATCTAGCAAACGTGTTTGCCCCTGACCAAGTAGCAGCTCGGCAAAGTTGTAAAGCCGAGACCCCTCGGGCAGCTGCCCCAGATGAGCCCACTTTCCTCGTGGAATGGGCTTTTACTGATTTAGGATGCGGCAGTCCAGCCGCAGAATGTGCCAACTGAATTGTGCTAGAAATCCAGCGAGCAATAGTCTGCTTAGAAGCAGGAGCACCCAGCTTGTTGGGTGCATACAGGATAAAAAGCGAGTCAGTCTTCCTGACTCCAGCTGTCCTGGAAACATACATTTCCAAGGCCCTGACTACGTCCAGTAACTTGGAATCCTCCAAGTCCCTAGTAGCCGCAGGTACTACAATAGGTTGGTTCAAGTGAAAAGCTGACACCACCTTAGGGAGAAACTGGGGACGAGTCCTCCATTCTGCCCTATCCATATGGAAAATCAGATAAGGGATTTTACATGACAAAGCCGCCAATTCTGACACACGCCTGGCCGAAGCCAAGGCCAATAACATGACCACTTTCCACGTGAGATATTTCAGATCCACGGTCTTAAGTGGCTCAAACCAATGTGATTTTAGGAAACTCAACACCACGTTGAGATCCCAAGGTGCCACTGGAGGCACAAAAGGGGGTTGAATATGCAGCACTCCCTTTACAAATGTCTGAACTTCAGGCAGTGAAGCCAGTTCTTTCTGGAAGAAAATTGACAGAGCCGAAATCTGGACCTTAATGGAACCCAATTTTAGGCCCATAGTCACTCCTGACTGTAGGAAGTGCAGAAAACGACCCAGCTGAAATTCCTCTGTTGGGGCCTTCCTGGCCTCACACCACGCAACATATTTCCGCCAGATACGGTGATAATGGTTTGCGGTTACTTCTTTCCTAGCTTTAATCAGCGTAGAAATGACTTCCTCCGGAATGCCTTTTTCTTTTAGGATCCGGTGTTCAACCGCCATGCCGTCAAACGCAGCCGCGGTAAGTCTTGGAACAGACAGGGCCCCTGCTGTAGCAGATCCTGTCTGAGCGGCAGAGGCCATGGGTCCTCTGCTATCATTTCTTGAAGTTCTGGGTACCAAGCTCTTCTTTGCCAATCCGGAACCACGAGTACCGTTCTTACTCCTCGTCTTCTTATTATTCTCAGTACCTTTGGTATGAGAGGCAGAGGAGGGAACACATAAACCGACTGGTACACCCACGGTGTCACTAGAGCGTCCACAGCTATCGCCTGAGGGTCTCTTGACCTGGCGCAATATCTCTCTAGTTTTTTGTTTAGGCGGGACGCCATCATGTCCACCTGTGGCCTTTCCCAACGGCTTACAATCAGTTGGAAGACTTCTGGATGAAGTCCCCACTCTCCCGGGTGTAGGTCGTGTCTGCTGAGGAAGTCTGCTTCCCAGTTGTCCACTCCCGGAATGAACACTGCTGACAGTGCTAAGACATGATTCTCCGCCCATCGGAGAATTTTTGTGGCTTCTGCCATCGCCGTCCTGCTTCTCGTGCCGCCCTGTCGGTTTACATGGGCGACCGCCGTGATGTTGTCTGACTGGATCAGTACCGGCTGGTTTTGAAGCAGTGGTTTTGCCTGACTTAGGGCATTGTAAATGGCCCTTAGTTCCAGAATATTTATGTGCACGGAAGTCTCCTGACTTGACCATAGTCCTTGGAAGTTTCTTCCCTGTGTGACTGCCCCCCAGCCTCGAAGGCTGGCATCCGTGGTCACCAGGACCCAGTCCTGTATGCCGAATCTGCGGCCCTCTTGAAGATGAGCACTCTGCAGCCACCACAGCAGGGATACCCTTGTCCTTGGAGACAGGGTTATCAGACGATGCATCTGAAGATGCGATCCGGACCACTTGTCCAACAGGTCCCACTGAAAAGTTCTTGCATGGAACCTGCCGAATGGAATCGCTTCGTAAGAAGCTACCTTTTTTCCCAGGATACGCGTGCAGTGATGCACCGACACCTGTTTTGGTTTCAGGAGGCCTCTGACTAGAGATGACAGCTCCTTGGCCTTCTCCTCCGGGAGAAACACTTTTTTCTGTTCTGTGTCCAGAACCATCCCTAGGAACAGTAGACGTGTCGTAGGAACCAGCTGTGACTTTGGAATGTTTCAAATCCAACCGTGCTGTTGTAGCACTTCCCGAGATAGTGCTACCCCGACTAACAACTGCTCTCTGGACCTCGCCTTTATCAGGAGATCGTTCAAGTACGGGATAATTAAAACTCCTTTCTTTCGCAGGAGTATCATCATTTCGGCCATTACCTTGGTAAAGACCCTCGGAGCCGTGGATAGACCGAACGGCAACGTCTGGAATTGGTAATGACAATCCTGTACCACAAATCTGAGGTACTCCTGGTGAGGATGGTAAATGGGGACATGCAGGTAAGCATCCTTGATGTCCAGTGATACCATGTAATCCCCCTCGTCCAGGCTTGCAATAACCGCCCTGAGCGATTCCATCTTGAACTTGAATTTTTTGATATATGTGTTCAAGGATTTCAAATTTAAAATGGGTCTCACCGAACCGTCCGGTTTCGGTACCACAAACATTGTGGAATAGTAACCCCTTCCTTGTTGAAGTAGGGGTACCTTTACTATCACCTGTTGTGAATACAGCTTGTGAATTGCCTGTAACACTGCCTCCCTGTCTGAGGGAGTGGTTGGCAAGGCAGATTTGAGGAAACGGCGGGGAGGAGACGTCTCGAATTCCAGCATGTACCCCTGAGATACTATTTGAAAAATCCAGGGGTCCACCTGTGAGCGAGCCCACTGATTGCTGAAAATTTTGAGACGGGCCCCCACCGTACCTGGCTCCGCCTGTGGAGCCCCAGCGTCATGCTGGGGACTTAGAGGAAGCGGGGGAGGACTTTTGCTCCTGGGAACTGGCTGCATGCTGCAGCTTCTTGCCCCTACCTCTGCCCCTGGGCAGAAAGGACGCACCTTTAACCCGCTTGCCCTTATTGGGCCGAAAGGACTGTACCTGATAATACGGTGCTTTCTTTGGTTGTGAGGGAACATGGGGTAAAAATGTAGACTTCCCAGCTGTCGCTGTGGAAACGAGGTCCGAGAGACCATCCTCACCCTTATAAGGCAGAACTTCCATGTGTCTTTTGGAATCTGCATCTCCTGCTCCTGGCAGAAATGGACATTGCACTAATTTTGGATGCCAGCCGGCAAATATCCCTCTGTGCATCCCTCATGTATAAGACTGTGTCTTTTATATGCTCTATGGTTAGCAATATAGTGTCCCTATCTAGGGTATCTATATTTTCTGATAGGGAATCTGACCACGCAGCAGCAGCAGCACTGCACATCCAGGCTGAAGCATCAGTAGATTCCTTCAGGGCGGCCGTATCCGGAGAGGGTAGTGCCACCTTTTTTGATAAGCGTGTGAGTGCTTTATCCACCCTAGGGGATGTTTCCCAGCGTGACCTATCCTCTGGCGGGAAAGGGTACGCCATTAGTAACCTCTTAGAAATTACCAGTTTCTTATCGGGAGAAGCCCACGCTTCTTCACACACTTCATTTAACTCCTCAGATGGAGGAAAAACTACTGGTAGTTTTTTCTCTCCAAACATAATACCCTTTTTTGTGGTACCAGGGGTAACATCAGAAATGTGCAACACATTTTTCATTGCCTCAATCATGTAACGTGTGGCCCTACTGGAAGTTACATTAGTCTCATCGTCGTCGACACTGGAGTCAGTATCCGTGTCGACATCAGTTTTAGAGCCCCTGATGGCTTTTGAGACGCCTGGGCAAGCACAGGCTGAGAAGCCGGCTGTCCCACGTTAGGTATGTCGTCAAACCTTTTATGCAAGGAGTCAACACTATCACGTAATTCCTTCCACAGCACCATCCACTCAGGTGTCGACCCCGCAGGGGGTGACATCACATTCACAGGCATCTGCTCCGCCTCCACATATGCTTCCTCATCAAACATGTCGACACAGCCGTACCGACACACCGCAGCCACACAGGGAATGCTCTGACAGAGGACAGGACCCCACAAAGCCCTTTGGGGAGACAGAGAGAGAGTATGCCAGCACACAGCAGAGCGCTATATAACACAGGGATCCCACTATGAGTGTTTTCCCTTATAGCTGCTTTTTTATATATATAATATATATATGTAACTATCCTGCGCCTAAATTTAGTGCCCCCCCCTCTCTTTTTTACCCTTCTGTAGTGTTCAGACTGCAGGGGAGAGCCAGGGAGCTTCCTTCCAGCGGAGCTGCGAGGGAAAAATGGCGCAAGTGTGCTGAGGGAGATAGCCCCGCCCCTTTTTCGGCGGACTTCTCCCGCTTTTTCTGAAATACTGGCAGGGGTATTTTTACATCTATATAGCCTCTAGGACTATATATGATGTAGATTTGCCAGCCAAGGTGTCATATATTGCCCTCAGGGCGCCCCCCCCCCCAGCGCCCTGCACCCATCAGTGACCGAAGTGTGAGGTGTACATGAGGAGCAATGGCGCATAGCTGCAGTGCTGTGCGCTACCTTGGTGAATACTGAAGTCTTCTGCCGCCGATTTTCCGGTTCTTTTCATGCTTCTGGCTCTGTAAGGAGGCTGGCGGCGCGGCTCCGGGACCGAACATCAATGGCCGGTTCCATGCGGTCGATCCCTCTGGAGCTAATGATGTCCAGTAGCCTAAGAAGCCCAAGCTACCACCAGTTAGGTAGGTTCGCTTCTTCTCCCGTTAGTCCCTCGCTGCAGTGAGTCTGTTGCCAGCAGATCTCACTGTAAAATAAAAAACCTAAATATACTTTCTTCTAGGAGCTCAGGAGAGCCCCTAGTGTGCATCCAGCTCGGCCGGGCACAGAATTCTAACAAAGGTCTGGAGGAGGGTCAAAGTGGGAGGAGCCAGTGCACACCAGTTAGACCTAAAGCTTTCTTTATAGTTGTGCCCAGTCTCCTGCGGAGCCGCTATTCCCCATGGTCCTTACGGAGTCCCAGCATCCACTTAGGACGTCAGAGAAATGTCAATTAGAAGCTGATTGGTTGGTATTTTATCACCAACAACTTTATCTCTCTCCAAGGCTTAGTACATGCACCAAACTCCCTGTAACATGACAGTTAGGAGCTGATTGACTGGCACTTTATCTCCGTCCACTTCAGGGCTGGACTGGCCCACAGGGGCACAGGGGAAACCCCCAGTGGGCCATACTGCCCGTGGGCCCACCCCTTTCTCTATGGATCAGGTTCATTAAACTTATGTTACAGGGGAGGCACTCGATATACCGACCGCCGGTATGCCGACACCTAATCTCCCTCCTGGGGTGTCCACGACATCCCTGGAGGGAGAATAAATAGCTTTGCGCCACCATGCCCGCATATTGCCAGCCGTTCTCATCCAGTGCAGGGTGATCCCCTGTGAGTTGGGGGAATGCGGGTTAGAGAAGCACAACACTGATTTGAAGCAGGCGAAATGGTTCAACCAGCTTCTTTTTTCCTTCTACAACACAAACTGATTCACAGTGACACATGTGTTTCTTTGTTTTAAAACACTGAAAAAGAATCCGATGATTGAACAGCAACGGATTACACTGTACTGCTAAGGGAAATCCTCATCAGGGGTTCAATAACTTCAGTTGTGAAAAATGTTAAAGGTACACTGCGGGAATGCTTTACACTAGCGCTTCCTAATGATTAAAGCTATAGCACTCCCACCTGTCTCAGAGAGGTTTTATGTAGGTTACAAGTGTCGTACCGATGGGCCTTATTCAGAGATGGGTGCTCATTGCAAGTATCTTAGATCCTCTGCTGGGGTGGGAGCGCACAACCATCAGACGATAATCTAAATAGCCCTGTAGTTAACGGAACTGAGACGACGGAGCCCTTTTGCAGTCACAAGCACTTACATGCCGCCATAGCGCCACCTGACTTACGGGAGTCTTCCAGCAGTACCGGGAGGGTAGGCAAGAATGTTTTTTAATGAGACCACAAAATGGAAGCCTCGGGCTGCCTGCCAAGTGCTAGTGTAGTGAATAGGGAAGGCAGGAAGAGTGCAGAGTTCTGTATTTTCAAACTGAATAGTTTTACTAGCTAAAAAATCTCCAGCTCACAAGTAGACATGTTAGAAACAACTTTGATACATATCAATCTTTCCACCAGTTAATAACAGTTGATCTTATTTTCAGTTGGGGGAGATGAGAATTTTTAATGAGTGGAGTAAAATTCCATTTCCTCTGTAAAGTACGCATTTTATTAATAACGGTATAACGTAACCTTACCGGTCCTGATTTTTGGGCTCTGCCCCACCCCAATGAGAATAACCTTATCCCAATCATTCAGGCAGTTGTGGGAGTAAGGCTGCTGCCTTCCAGGACATAGCCACCGTACCCCCACCCCTCCCTCTCTTCTGGGAGGAACGCTGCTAGGGTAAGAAAGTGTGGCGCGGGCATTCCTGGAAAAGTTAGGTTTGTAGCTAAATCTGTATGATGAATCTTGGCAACTTTCTTGACGGAAATGAGAAAACTGGTAGACAAACGTCTGTATTTAAATTCATTTACTTTGTTATTTGGAGGAGAAGATGAATAAAGCGATGATGTGTGCGTATCTGGGACCGCAGACAAACTACTGTATTGCCTTCATCACTGTTACATTTCCACATTACATGCTGTACCTAGATCACATCTAATTGCAGATACCCAATAGCACAGGCATGGCCGCGTGGGCAAACCTTTTTGAGCGGCATCTATGGGGTCAGTCGCTCTCCTACTTTGTGCACTATACTGCTGCTCGCCATATTTCTGAAAAATTTCACCAGAATAACACCAGCCGGCAGGATGGACAGGTGGTAAGTGAATGCAATGGACACAGGGTGTACCCCCTTGACCAAGGGGCCCTGTGCAGTGCGCACCCTGGGGCAGATGTATTAAGCCTGGAGAAGGGATAAAGAAGTGATAAAGCAGGGATAAACGCAATGTGATAACCCACCAGCCAATCAGCTCCTAACTGTCATTTTAGAAATCTGTAATGATTATGATTGGCTGGTGCGTTATCACCTTCCACTTATCCGTTCTTTATCCCTTCTCCAGGTTAATACATCTGCCCCTCTGCTCCCACAACAGTGCTGCCTATCCCTCAGTGTTGGTGAATTGCTAGCTGTAACACCGTGTTGGCAGTACCTACCAGCTTTTACCTTTCTGACCACTGGTTTGTTATACAGTAAAACTAACCTGGAGCTGTGAATTGTGGGTTCCCTGTCTCAAAGCCTCATGAATACCAGGAGTTCCCATTACGCTCCATGACCCAGAATGGCCAGCCCAAATTCCTAGTGGCACAACAGGTCCACAGGATATTGCAAAGTCATCCAGGGCCTGGTGAAGCCCCAAACTTTTACCTACTCAGGGAAGAAGCCCATTGAATGACCCAGGAAAGAGCTATTTATTGGTCATAATAACAATCCACTGTAATAAGCCATTCAAGGCTTGGAGCAAATTCCTGCAAGTCTCTTCAACAGGCTTTTCTGGAAGTCTGGCGTATATATAGAGGGCTATTCAGATATGAATGCAGACTGTTGCGTTCGCAGCCGGATCTGCATTCATCCGGATCTGCATTCATCAGAACAGGGCACGACTACCCAGCATGTGTAACGCCGCCTCCCGATGCGCCCACAATCTAATTGCAGGCGCATCGGAACTAAGGTTGACCCCTGGCGTGCTGCCAGATGGTCAGTGGCAATCTTTTTCAGCGCACACGTAGCCGCCCCGAAAACTGTCCCGCCCCACCCCCATTCGCCCCGCTCCATCCCCCTCCAACACTGCATCACCGGCCCGAAAACGCCCGTCGCTGTCAATCGCATTGCGGTCGCATCCATCGGGGATGTGACCGTAATGTGTATGCCGTTGCAACCGTAATGCGGGCAGCAATAGCGGCCGGATCTGAATGACCCCCATAATGTAGAAATACTTTATTTCAAGTATATTTCATGGTGCTGATAGACTGTTGCTTTATTGTAGCTTTGTCTGCCAACGCATCATGGGAGATGTAGTACTTCTAAGTATTTTTATCAGACATACCATAATAGAAATAAATCGTATTGTCCTATATAACAGTGGGATTATTATTGTGTTATAATGTGCAAACAGCAGGAGCGAGTCTTGATTTTTGTGGACAATTGAGACGGTGAAATAAAACAACTCATTTATTTTTGTCTTGCAGGTTTTACATTGAAAGTATAACCTTCCTGAAGGAAATCACTACGGTGGAATTGTTTTTCCTCAATGCAAAGGCCTGCGTCTTCAAGGTAATGTATTACAGTATTAGTGTGTTAAAATATTATTCACAGAAGACTTTTATATAAGTGCCACCTGTGTCTGATTTCCACATAATAGTTCCAGGTTTTACAGGTTTGATAGAATTGTCCCTAAGAGTACATGTCACTGTGTAACGTTACCCCTGTTTAATTTTCACAAGTTAATTAAATGTTGATTACAAGCTCCTGGCCAAAATCATGGCCTCGCGTCTCCAAACTATTCTCCCCCACCTACTGACAGACCAACAGGATTTGTCCAGGGTCGCCATGCCATTAAAGCAATCAGAACGGCGATTGTAATGCATATTACTCCTTGCATTTACCTTTCCTTCGTAATCCCAATTTTCTTGACAGCATGGTTGCTCACCCTTTCACTGCGTGCAGTTCAGCGGGTTTTCGCACTTTACAGTCATTGGTCTCTATTGACCAAAAACGCCTTCTAACTTTCACGGAATTGACCTCTGATCACCCTAAGGTGGGTTCCTGTCCACTAGCGTTCTTACAGCTCAAGTTTTTTGCATCACATGTATTGAAACACTTTTCTAACAATGACTGGAAAAATTCTATAGATTCCCTCCTGACCATCCCGCCCCCTCAACGTAGAACCATATCAGTCCATTAAACTGTCTTGAGGGACATTGTAGATAATGCTAAAGTATCGGGGGGGTATGTCAAAATGGTTACAATACTTCCCGACCCTATCAATACCAACCTTGGAGAAAGCTCTCCTCTATTCCCAAAAAACCCTGTCAGCCAGCATGTATATGGAACTGTTCCTAAACACGTACCACAACACTTATCTATCACCGCTCAGACGTTATCATATGGGCACCTCAGAGAGCCATGTCTGCTTGCGCTGCCAACAAGAGGAAGCTAATATCTGTCATTGTTTATGGGCTTGCCCCATAATCAGGTATTTTTGGCACCTAATCCGCAGATACGCAGAAGTCAAATTTATAAACCATGTTCCATTCACTCCAGAATGGGAAATTCTGGGTATATTTGACCCTGCTCAACGAATTACTCCCGAAAGCAAAAACTTCTACTCGCACTGAGTGCGGCGGGAAGGAAGACTATACTCCAGGGTTGGTTGGATAGTGCACCTCCTCAAATACCTCTGTTCCTATCCAAGATCAACTTTATTTTCAAGATGGATTGGATGGAAACACTTTTACAAAAAGAAAAGAAGGTGGGAATGATTCTTTACAATGTGGGAATCATATATAGATACACTACCTCTCTTTGTTAGGCAACAACTCCACCATAGCTTAAAGAATACCGTATGGTACCTAACAAAAACTTCTGTGGGTGATCCACCGATCGCTTTTTCTTGATCACTCCCCAGGCTTCCAATAATCAAATACTATGTGCAGAAATATGCCACATGTTTTTGATGTGTTGCTTTTTACTCATCATTCTGATACGACTTTTGGGCTTCGATGATAATATTATATGTTGTGATCCACTTTTTGTCGATTGTTGACTGTTATTTCTAAACATAACTATACAGGAAAATCCTGACTCATGTACCTTTGTTTATGACTTACTTCTCTTTTCCTGTACTGTATTTGATAATACCTCAATAAAAATATATATTAAAAAAAAAAAAACTAGGCACCAGCTCTCTTTCCATGTATTTAGACGGTAAATTTAGTATTATGGAGCCTTATTCAGGTTTGATCACAACTCGCGATCCAACCGCAAAAAAGACAATGATGATGCATGCGCAGACGGAGCAGTGCAGGGGCGGTGTCAGGGAAATGGAGGCGTGGTGGGGCAAACGGGGGGCGTGGCATGGGCGTGATCGGGGCGGCTGCATGACGTCACACGCAGCCGCTCAGATCACAAGGATGGCAGCACCCATCCTGCCGTCGCAGTCAGGAGGCATTCACAGTTTCTGCGATCACGCTGAAATTGCTGTGCGACTGAAATAGCGGGGGTTAGCATGCTGGGCAGCCTTGCCCTGCCATGTGCGGCTCCCATCATGCGAGCAAAAGGATTGCAAATTCTTCTAAAATGCAGAATTTGCAATCCTTACTGATTAGGGTCCATTATTCTTATACAGTATTTCTCTGACGTCCTAAGTGGATGCTGGGGACTCCGTCAGGACCATGGGGATTAGCGGCTCCGCAGGAGACAGGGCACAAAAATAAAAGCTTTAGGACTAGGTGGTGTGCACTGGCTCCTCCCCCTATGACCCTCCTCCAAGCCTCAGTTAGGTTTTTGTGCCCTGCCGAGAAGGGTGCAATCTAGGTGGCTCTCCTGAGCTGCTTAGAGTAAAAGTTAGACTTAGGTTTTTTATTTTCAGTGAGTCCTGCTGGCAACAGGCTCACTGCATCGAGGGACTAAGGGGAGAAGAAGCGAACTCACCTGCGTGCAGAGTGGATTGGGCTTCTTGGCTACTGGACATTAGCTCCAGAGGGACGATCACAGGCCCAGCCATGGATGGGTCCCGGAGCCGCGCCGCCGGCCCCCTTACAGAGCCAGAAGAGTGAAGAGGTCCAGAAATCGGCGGCAGAAGACGTCCTGTCTTCAAGAAAGGTAGCGCACAGCACTGCAGCTGTGCGCCATTGCTCTCAGCACACTTCACACTCCGGTCACTGAGGGTGCAGGGCGCTGGGGGGGGGCGCCCTGAGACGCAATGTAAACACTATATATGGCTAAAAATGGCTATATATGGCTAAAAATACATCACATATAGCTCCTGGGCTATATGGATGTATTTATCCCCTGCCATTTTACCTCATAAAAAGCGGGAGAAAGGCCGCCGTGAAGGGGGCGGAGCCTATCTCCTCAGCACACAAGCGCCATTTTCCCTCACAGCTCCGCTGGAAGGACGTCTCCCTGACTCTCCCCTGCAGTCCTGCACTACAGAAACAGGGTAAAAAAGAGAGGGGGGGGGGGCACTATTTTGGCATATAAACATATATAGCAGCTATAAGGGAGAAACACTTACTTATAAGGTTGTCCCTATACATATATAGCGCTCTGGTGTGTGCTGGCAAACTCTCCCTCTGTCTCCCCAAAGGGCTAGTGGGGTCCTGTCCTCTATCAGAGCATTCCCTGTGTGTGTGCTGTGTGTCGGTACGCGTGTGTCGACATGTATGAGGAGGAAAATGGTGTGGAGGCGGAGCAATTGCCTGTATTAGTGATGTCACCCCCTAGGGAGTCGACACCTGACTGGATGGTCTTATTTAAGGAATTACGTGATAGTGTCAGCACTTTACAAAAAACTGTTGACGACATGAGACAGCCGGCAAATCAGTTAGTGCCTGTCCAGGCGTCTCAAACACCGTCAGGGGCTCTAAAGCGCCCATTACCTCAGTCGGTCGACACAGACACGGACACTGACTCCAGTGTCGACGGTGAAGAAACAAACGTATTTTCCAGTAGGGCCACACGTTACATGATCACGGCAATGAAGGAGGCTTTGCATATTTCTGATACTACAAGTACCACAAAAAAGGGTATTATGTGGGGTGTGAAAAAACTACCCGTAGTTTTTCCTGAATCAGATGAATTAAATGAAGTGTGTGATGATGCGTGGGTTTCCCCCGATAAAAAATTGCTGATATCAAAGAAATTATTGGCATTATACCCTTTCCCGCCAGAAGTTAGGGCGCGTTGGGAAACACCCCCTAGGGTGGATAAGGCACTCACACGCTTATCAAAACAAGTGGCGTTACCATCTCCGGATACGGCCGCCCTCAAGGAGCCAGCTGATAGGAAGCTGGAAAATGTCCTAAAAAGTATATACACACATACTGGTGTTATACTGCGACCAGCAATTGCCTCAGCCTGGATGTGCAGCGCTGGGGTGGCTTGGTCGGAGTCCCTGACTGAAAATATTGACAGGGACAGTATTTTATTGACTATAGAGCATTTAAAGGATGCATTTCTATATATGCGTGATGCACAGAGGGATATTTGCACTCTGGCATCAAGAGTAAGTGCGATGTCCATTTCTGCCAGAAGATGTTTATGGACACGACAATGGTCAGGTGATGCGGATTCCAAACGGCACATGGAAGTATTGCCGTATAAAGGGGAGGAGTTATTTGGGGTCGGTCTATCGGACCTGGTGGCCACGGCAACAGCTGGAAAATCCACCTTTTTACCCCAAGTCGCCTCTCAGCAGAAAAAGACACCGTCTTTTCAGCCTCAGTCCTTTCGTCCCCATAAGGGCAAGCGGGCAAAAGGCCAGTCATATCTGCCCCGGGGTAGAGGAAAGGGAAAAAGACTGCAGCAGGCAGCCCCTTCCCAGGAACAGAAGCCCTCCACCGCTTCTGCCAAGTCCTCAGCATGACGCTGGGGCCTTACAAGCGGACTCAGGTGCGGTGGGGGGTCGTCTCAAGAGTTTCAGCGCGCAGTGGGCTCACTCGCAAGTGGACCCCTGGATCCTACAGGTAGTATCCCAGGGGTACAGATTGGAATTCGAGACGTCTCCCCCTCGCAGGTTCCTGAAGTCTGCTTTACCAACGTCTCCCTCCGACAGGGAGGCAGTATTGGAAGCAATTCACAAGCTGTATTCCCAGCAGGTGATAATAAGAGTACCCCTCCTACAACAGGGAAAGGGGTATTATTCCACACTATTTGTGGTACCGAAGCCAGACGGCTCGGTGAGACCTATTTTAAATCTGAAATCTTTGAACACTTACATACAAAGGTTCAAATTCAAGATGGAGTCACTCAGAGCAGTGATAGCGAACCTGGAAGAAGGGGACTATATGGTGTCCCTGGACATCAAGGATGCTTACCTCCATGTCCCAATTTGCCCTTCTCACCAAGGGTACCTCAGGTTCGTAGTACAGAACTGTCACTATCAGTTTCAGACGCTGCCGTTTGGATTGTCCACGGCACCCCGGGTCTTTACCAAGGTAATGGCCGAAATGATGATTCTTCTTCGAAGAAAAGGCGTCTTAATTATCCCTTACATGGACGATCTCCTGATAAGGGCAAAGTCCAGGGAACAGTTGGAGGTCGGAGTAGCACTATCTCGGATACTGCTACAACAGCACGGGTGGATTCTAAATATTCCAAAATCGCAGCTGATCCCGACGACACGTCTGCTGTTCCTAGGGATGATTCTGGACACAGTCCAGAAAAAGGTGTTTCTCCCGGAGGAGAAAGCCAGGGAGTTATCCGAGCTAGTCAGGAACCTCCTAAAACCAGGAAAAGTGTCAGTGCATTATTGCACAAGGGTCCTGGGAAAAATGGTGGCTTCCTACGAAGCGATTCCATTCGGCAGATTTCACGCAAGAACTTTTCAGTGGGATCTGCTGGACAAATGGTCCGGATCGCATCTTCAGATGCATCAGCGGATAACCCTGTCTCCAAGGACAAGGGTGTCTCTTCTGTGGTGGCTGCAGAGTGCTCATCTACTAGAGGGCCGCAGATTCGGCATTCAGGACTGGGTCCTGGTGACCACGGATGCCAGCCTGAGGGGCTGGGGAGCAGTCACACAGGGAAGAAATTTCCAGGGAGTGTGGTCAAGTCTGGAGACTTCACTTCACATAAACATACTGGAGTTAAGGGCAATTTACAATGCTCTAAGCCTAGCAAGACCTCTGCTTCAAGGTCAACCGGTGCTGATCCAGTCGGACAACATCACGGCAGTCGCCCACGTAAACAGACAGGGCGGCACAAGAAGCAGGAGGGCAATGGCAGAAGCTGCAAGGATTCTCCGCTGGGCGGAAAATCATGTGATAGCACTGTCAGCAGTGTTCATTCCGGGAGTGGACAACTGGGAAGCAGACTTCCTCAGCAGGCACGATCTCCACCCGGGAGAGTGGGGACTTCATCCGGAAGTCTTCCACATGATTGTGAACCGTTGGGAAAGACCAAAGGTGGACATGATGGCGTCCCGCCTCAACAAAAAACTGGACAGGTATTGCGCCAGGTCAAGGGACCCTCAGGCAATAGCTGTGGACGCTCTGGTAACACCGTGGGTGTACCAGTCAGTGTATGTGTTCCCTCCTCTGCCTCTCATACCCAAGGTACTGAGAATTATAAGACGGAGAGGAGTAAGAACTATACTTGTGGCTCCGGATTGGCCAAGAAGGACTTGGTTCCCGGAACTTCAAGAGATGCTCACAGAGGACCCATGGCCTCTGCCGCTAAGAAGGGACTTGCTTCAGCAAGGACCCTGTCTGTTCCAAGACTTACCGCGGCTGCGTTTGACGGCATGGCGGTTGAACGCCGGATCCTAAGGGAAAAAGGCATTCCGGAAGAGGTCATACCTACCCTGGTCAAAGCCAGGAAGGAGGTGACCGCACAACATTATCACCGCATTTGGCGAAAATATGTTGCGTGGTGTGAGGCCAGGAAGGCCCCCACGGAGGAATTTCAACTTGGTCGATTCCTGCATTTCCTGCAAACAGGAGTGTCTATGGGCCTCAAATTGGGGTCCATTAAGGTTCAAATTTCGGCCCTGTCGATTTTCTTCCAGAAAGAATTGGCTTCAGTTCCTGAAGTCCAGACATTCGTCAAGGGAGTACTGCATATACAACCCCCTTTTGTGCCTCCAGTGGCACCGTGGGATCTCAACGTAGTTCTGGGATTCCTCAAATCACATTGGTTTGAACCGCTCAAATCTGTGGATTTGAAATATCTCACATGGAAAGTGACCATGCTGTTGGCCCTGGCCTCGGCCAGGCGAGTGTCAGAATTGGCGGCTTTGTCTCACAAAAGCCCATATCTGATTTTCCATTCGGACAGGGCAGAACTGCGGACTCGTCCCCAGTTTCTCCCTAAGGTGGTGTCAGCGTTTCACCTGAACCAACCTATTGTGGTGCCTGCGGCTACTAGGGACTTGGAGGACTCCAAGTTGCTAGACGTTGTCAGGGCCCTGAAAATATATGTTTCCAGGACGGCTGGAGTCAGGAAAATTGACTCGCTGTTTATCCTGTATGCACCCAACAAGCTGGGTGCTCCTGCTTCTAAGCAGACGATTGCTCGTTGGATTTGTAGTACAATTCAGCTTGCACATTCTGTGGCAGGCCTGCCACAGCCAAAATCTGTAAATGCCCATTCCACAAGGAAGGTGGGCTCATCTTGGGCGGCTGCCCGAGGGGTCTCGGCTTTACAACTTTGCCGAGCTGCTACTTGGTCAGGGGCAAACACGTTTGCAAAATTCTACAAATTTGATACCCTGGCTGAGGAGGACCTGGAGTTCTCTCATTCGGTGCTGCAGAGTCATCCGCACTCTCCCGCCCGTTTGGGAGCTTTGGTATAATCCCCATGGTCCTGACGGAGTCCCCAGCATCCACTTAGGACGTCAGAGAAAATAAGAATTTACTTACCGATAATTCTATTTCTCGTAGTCCGTAGTGGATGCTGGGCGCCCATCCCAAGTGCGGATTGTCTGCAATACTTGTACATAGTTATTGTTACAAAAATCGGGTTATTATTGTTGTGAGCCATCTTTTCAGAGGCTCCTCTGTTATCATGCTGTTAACTGTGTTCAGATCACAAGTTGTACAGTGTGATTGGTGTGGCTGGTATGAGTCTTACCCGGGATTCAAAATCCTTCCTTATTGTGTACGCTCGTCCGGGCACAGTATCCTAACTGAGGCTTGGAGGAGGGTCATAGGGGAGGAGCCAGTGCACACCACCTAGTCCTAAAGCTTTTATTTTTGTGCCCTGTCTCCTGCGGAGCCGCTAATCCCCATGGTCCTGACGGAGTCCCCAGCATCCACTACGGACTACGAGAAATAGAATTATCGGTAAGTAAATTCTTATTTTAAAGTCATCTGCACAGTACTACTTCTCTGACTATGTATATCCTAGGTTTGAACTCTTAAGGTCAGTGGGCACCGATTCAGAGTATTCACTCTGTTTGGGCGGCGACTATGTGATTGTAAATCTCTGCAAATTCGCAGAGGAGCGATCAGGTATGAATCTGGCTCTATGTTTCCACAATTAAATGATGTTTTACTATTGCGTATGTACAAAGAGGCCTGGAAACCTTTACTGCGCATGAACGGACCAGGGTGGTCATTCCGAGTTGTTCGCTCTGTAAATTTCATCGCATCGCAGCGATTTTCCGCTTAGTGCGCATGCGCAATGTCCGCACTGCGACTGCGCCAAGTAATTTTGCTATGAAGTTAGGTATTTTACTCACGGCTTTTTCTACGCTCTGGCGATCGTAGTGTGATTGACAGGAAATGGGTGTTTCTGGGCGGAAACAGCCCGTTTTATGGGCGTGTGGGAAAAAACGCTACCGTTTCCGGAAAAAACGTGGGAGTGGCTGGAGAAACGGAGGAGTGTCTGGGCGAACGCTGGGTGTGTTTGTGACGTCAAACCAGGAACGACAAGCACTGAACTGATCGCAGATGCCGAGTAAGTCTGAAGCTACTCTGAAACTGCTAAGAAGTTTGTAATCGCAATATTGCGAATCTTTCGTACGCAATTTTAAGAAGCTAAGATTCACTCCCAGTAGGCGGCGGCTTAGCGTGTGCAACTCTGCTAAAATCGCCTTGCGAGCGAACAACTCGGAATGACCACCCAGGTTTTCGATGGCATTCGCTAAAGAGCCCTACAGATTTGGTGATCCGCCGCCGAGCTGCCCAACGGCGGATACGGCCGACGGGCGACCCGGTGGCGGGGGGGGGGGGGGGGGGCAGTGACGGGGGAGTGAAGTTTCTTCACTCCCCCCGTCAGCCGTCTCCATAGAAATGCAGGCAAATTTCCTCACTCCCCCCGTCAGCCGTCTCCATAGAAATGCAGGCAAATATGGACAAAATCGTCCATATTGACCTACATGCACAGCCGACGGGGCACCAGTGATGAACGAGCGCGGGGCCGCGCATCGTTCATCGCTGGTGCTTCCACACTGAAAGATATGAACGTTATCTGGTTCATTAATGAACAAGATCGTTCATATCTTGCAGTATTATCTGCCAGTGCGTAGGGCCTATTACACTTGAGAAGGGATTTACAATCCCTGTGCGTTTCAAGGTGGAGACTGGAAGGTGCCTAAAATGAACGCAAAAAGGATCAGTTTCACAGGCATGTCTGGGTACGCTTCTGCATTCTTAATTGCAAATCCACTGCTTCAGAGTCCATGTTTGTTGGACTTGAGAAGAGTAACTAGAGTAGGCCCTAAGCTACCGCAGATGTTGATAATGCAACCAGTGTTACGTCAGTGTTGGCATGTTTACAATCTCCATCGCAATAGCACAGGCAACCGGTCCTGAAAGTGGGTGTCTCAGCGCTCGTACATTCCATCGCATGGAGGGGCATAAAGGGAAGGCTGAGATTACCATTTGCAGTTGCACAGAACCACTTAATATGCTTAGAATAATTTTGGTGTAATTCTCATTATAATACATGAGTGGTGTGAATACCTGTTATATATACTGTATGGTGTAAATATTCTAGTTTTGGTATCCGGACTCCAGGTCAACAACAAAAAGGTCGACACACCTTAGGTCAACGCCAATTGGTCGACACACCTTAGGTCGACATGGGCAAAAGGTCAACATGGACAAAAGGTCGTCGTGGGCAAGGTCGACATGGAAAAAAGGTCGATAGGAACAAGGTCGACATTAAAAAAGGTCGACATGAGTTTTTCACAATTTTTTTCTTTTTTGGAACCTGTTCATACTTAACGATCCACGTGGACTACGATTGGAATGGTAATCTGTGCCGAGCGAAGCAAGCCATGCGTGGGGATGCAGTGCACTAATTGGGGTTCCCGGTCACTCTACGAAGAAAATGACACCAAAAAAACATAAAAACTCATGTCGATCTTTTTCCATGTCGACCTTGTTCCTGTCGTCCTTTTGTCAATGTCGACATTTTGTAGATGTCGACCTACGGTGTGTAGACCAATTGGCGTCAACCTAAGGTGTGTCGACCTTTTTGTTGTCACAGACCCTTTGGAGTCACAGACCCTCTAGTTTTATTATCTTGTTATCTAACATAACTATAATTTTTGCTACAATGTTCATTATGGGGTGTAAACAAATAACGTAGAATTCAGGATCACGTGGCTTCACTTTAGGAAGTAGCATTTAATGATCCAGGGAAGATGTGCCTCTATTGAATGACTCCCAGTAGTTAGTCACTAGCCATATATTTTAGAACTTTGGTTCTTTGTTGTTGGGTTTTGTCCATGCCTCATCAATACAAGAAAGTGAAAAACATAACAATTTATTTCACAAGTGCTCATATAATGGGCCTAATAAATAAAATCAGAATTTTGAGTTCCACATGATTTGTACTTATTAATAATAATAATAATAATAATAATAATAATAATTTTATTTATATAGCGCTCTTTCTCCAATAGGACTCAAAGCCCTTAACAGATACATAGCATAATATAGTACAGAAAATAATGAAGTACAGAACAGCTTTTCATACAATACAGAAGCACGAAGATACTAAAGGGACATTATGGAAATGCTTGAGTAAACAGGAAAGTCTTGAGTCTACTTTTGAAGGATTCTATAGTTGGGGCCTCTCGCACTGTGAGTTACATAGAGTAGGAGCCACGTGACTAAAATCTCGATGATTTGATTGGGGCTGATATCTGATGTTTAAGTGTCAAGCCACCATCCAGGACAACACCAAGATTCCGCACATGATCTGTGGTTTGTAAATGTGAGTCCTCGAGTGTACGTCCAGTTGTTGGCTATGCTGCAGTGTTGTCCTTTGATTTCGCGGTCCTATCATAAGGACCTCTGTTTTATCCGGGTTCAGTCGCAGCCAAATGGTGCTCATCCACTCCTGGAGCTCAGCTAGACAGCCATTTAGGGTTGCTATTGAGTTATCAGTGCCCGGATCAAAGGACAAGTACAGTTGTGTATCATCTGCATAGCAGTGGTAGACCAGGCCATGGCGCCTGATTATTTCACCCAGTGGGAGCATGTATACTGCAAAAAGCATGGGGTATAGATAGTATAGAACCTTGTGGGACACCACATGGCAATGGCACTGATGGTGATGATTATACTCCAGACGATACTCTCTGTGACCTGCCTGTGAGAAACGATTTCACCCGGCTTAGGACTGTGCCATCCAGTCCACAAAAATGTATCAGTCACTCAATCAGAAGCCCATGGTCCACGGTATCAAATGCTGCAGAGAGATCCAGAAGGATTCATATTGAACAGTTACCTCTGTCTCTTGCCATCAGAAGATCATTTAACACACACACCAGGGCTGTTTCAGTGCTATGTCTTCTCCTGAACCCTGATTGGAATGGATCATAATTTCATGGGTTGTCCAGTTTCCAGTTGATTTGCAACCACTTTCTCAAAAACCTTTCCTAGGAAAGAAAGGTTTGATACAGGTCTGTAGTTGGTCATGCAGTCGGTATCTAAATTATGTTTTTTAAGAAGAGGTCTAACAATTCCTTCCTTTAGGGGTCCAGGAAAAATGGCTGTATGCAAAGAGCATTGAACAATTTTTGCAAAGACAGGACCACTTATATCCATACAACCTATTAGAAGCTTGGTTGATGCCGTGTCCAGATCACAGGTGGTGGGACGCAAAATCTGAGCAATTTCAGCAGTGCCCTTTACATCCACTGGGTCAAAGCTGGTCCATGAAGGCAGGTGGCTTATATTGGCACGCTTTGTAGTTTGGCACTCATTTGATGGCACTGTGGAGAGTCGAGCCTGGATGGTGGATATTTTATCTGCAAAGAAGTTTGCAAACTCGTTGCATCTTGCCTGGGAGAGGGTCTCATCAGTCTGCAGGCATGCTGGCTTGCAAAGTATCTCCACTGTGCGGAAAAGTTGAGCTGACCTATTGTTTGCTGCCGTGATCTCATTTGACAGGAACTGTGATTTCTTACGAGTAATTGTCGATTGATATTCTTCGTTATGCTTTATTAGTTTTATTTTGTCATCCACTAGGTTAGTCTTCCTCCATCGTCTTTCCAATCTACACCCCCTTTTCTTGAGCTCACTAACACTGTTGTCGAACCAGGGAGCTCGACGTTGGGGCTTACGAGGTCTTGTACGCATAGTGGCGATAATATCAATTGCATCCATAACATCCCTATTATAATAACGGACTAGGGAACAGGGATTTTCACAAGCACCCAGTGTAGCAGAGAGATAGAGATTTGCTGCAAGAGCCTGGGGAGTCATACTTCTCCTTGGTTGATACCTGGTCAACTCCACAGGCAGATATCTTATTTGATTGGTTGCAACTGAGGGGTGTAGTATGGTATGCCAGCGGCCGGGCTCCCGGCGATCAGCATACCGGCACCGGGAGCCTGACCGCCGGCATAGTGACAGCGTGGCGAGCGCAAAGGAGCCCCTTGCAGGCTCGCTGCGCTCGCCACGCTGTGGGCACGGTGGCGCGCTGCGTGCGCCACGCTATTAATTCTCCCTCCAGGGGGGTCATGGACCCCCATGAGGGAGAATATCTGTCGGTATGCCGGGTGTCGGGATTCCGGCGCCGGTATACTGTGCGCCGGGATCCCGACATTCGGCATACTGAAGACCACCCACAACTGAGAACCAAAGGGAGTGGTGGTTTGACCAGATGACTGGGTTTATTTTTAGGTCAGTGACTTCTAATGCAATCTGGAAGACAAGATCAAGAGTGTGACCACTTTTATGTGAAGCCCAGACCATTCATTGTGCACAGGAGGTCTTGGCCAAGGCGTGAGAGCTAATCATCCACCCATGCATTGAAATCCCAGAGGATGAGCCATCTTTGATGTTCCAGAACCAGGCCAGCAACAGTGGGGTAAATTTACTAAGGTCCCGATTTTGACCGAGATGCCGTTTTTTCTTCAAAGTGTCATCTCGGTCATTTACTAAACTCAAATCACGGCAGAGATGAGGGCATTCGTATTTTTTTGGAAGTAGTTGTAAAAAAATACGAATGAATACACCATCGGTCAAAATACGCCAGCAAATTAGTAGAACTCGGTCATTTACTAAAAAGTGCAAATCTCCAAAGAGGAAAACACTGCCGTGAAAAATTACAAATCGCAAAAAGTGCTAAAAAAAATCAGACCTGCTTTTTTGAGCCGTGATTGCATAGGCATGCAGGGATCCATGAGATCCGTGCATGTGTATCAGTGGGAAGGGGTGGGAAAGTGCTTATTTTCTCCAAAAAAAATGCGTGGGGTCCCCCCTCCTAAGCATAACCAGCCTCAGGCTCTTTGAGCCGATCCTGGTTGCAAAAATATGGGGGGGGAAATGACAGGGGTTCCCCCATATTTAAGCAACCAGCATCGGGCTCTGCGCCTGGTCCTGGTTCCAAAAATACGGGGGACAAAAAGAGTAGGGGTCCCCCGTATTTTTAAAACCAGCACCGGGCTCCACTAGCTGGACAGATAATGCCACAGCCGGGGGTCACTTTTATATAGTGCCCTGCGGCCGTGGCATCAAAAATCCAACTAGTCACCCCTGGCCGGGGTACCCTGGGGGAGTGGGGACCCCTTCAATCAAGGGGTCCCCCCCCCCAGCCACCCAAGGGCCAGGGGTGAAGCCCGAGGCTGTCCCCCCCCATCCAATGGGCTGCGGATGGGGAGGCTGATAGCCTTTGTTGTAAATGAAAAGATATTGTTTTTAGTAGCAGTACTACAAGTCCCAGCAAGCCTCCCCCGCATGCTGGTACTTGGAGAACCACAAGTACCAGCATGCGGCGGAAAAACGGGCCCGCTGGTACCTGTAGTACTACTACTAAAAAAATACCCATAAAAACACAAGACACACACACCTTGAAAGTATAATTTTATTACATACATACACACAAACATACAAACATACTTACCTTATGTTCACACGCAGGTCGGTCCTCTTCTCCAGTAGTATCCAAGGGGTACCTGTTGAAAAAATTCTACTCACCAGATCCAAGGTCCCAGGGTCCTCGGGGCATCCATGTTTAATCCACGTACTTGAATAAAATAACAAACCGCATACACGAGCCACGAACTGAAAGGGGCCCCATGTTTTCACATGGGACTCCTTTCCCCGAATGCCAGAAACCCACTCTGACTTCTGTCTAAGTGGGTTTCTTCAGCCAATCAGGGAGCGCCACGTTGTAGCACTCTCCTGATCAGCTGTGTGCTCCTGTCCTCACTGACAGGCGGCACACGGCAGTGTTACAATGTAGCGCCTATGCGCTACATTGTAACCAATGCTGGGAACTTTCTGCTCAGCGGTGACGTCACTTTAGGTCAACCGCAGGGCAGAAAGTTCCCAGCATTGGTTACAATGTAGCGCATAGGCGCTACATTGTAATACTGCCGTGTGCCGCCTGTCACTCAGTACAGGAGCACACAGCCGATCAGGAGAGTGCTACAATGTGGCGCTCCCTGATTGGCTGAAGAAACCCACTTAGACAGAAGTCAGAGTGGGTTTCTGGCATTCGGGGAAAGGAGTCCCATGTGAAAACATGGGGCCCCTTTCAGTTCGTGGCTCGTGTATGCGGTTTGTTATTTTATTCAAGTACGTGGATTAAACATGGATGCCCCGAGGACCCTGGGACCTTGGATCTGGTGAGTAGAATTTTTTCAACAGGTACCCCTTGGATACTACTGGAGAAGAGGACCGACCTGCGTGTGAACATAAGGTAAGTATGTTTGTATGTTTGTGTGTATGTATGTAATAAAATTATACTTTCAAGGTGTGTGTGTCTTGTGTTTTTTTGGGTATTTTTTTAGTAGTAGTACTACAGGTACCAGCGGGCCCGTTTTTCCGCCGCATGCTGGTACTTGTGGTTCTCCAAGTACCAGCATGCGGGGGAGGCTTGCTGGGACTTGTAGTACTGCTACTAAAAACAATATCTTTTCATTTTCAACAAAGGCTATCAGCCCCCCCATCCGCAGCCCATTGGATGGGGGGGACAGCCTCGGGCTTCACCCCTGGCCCTTGGGTGGCTGGGGGGGGGGACCCCTTGATTGAAGGGGTCCCCACTCCCCCAGGGTACCCCGGCCAGGGGTGACTAGTTGGATTTTTGATGCCACGGCCGCAGGGCACTATATAAAAGTGACCCCCGGCTGTGGCATTATCTGTCCAGCTAGTGGAGCCCGGTGCTGGTTTTAAAAATACGGGGGACCCCTACTCTTTTTGTCCCCCGTATTTTTGGGACCAGGACCAGGCGCAGAGCCCGATGCTGGTTGCTTAAATATGGGGGAACCCCTGTCATTTTTTTCCCCATATTTCTGCAACCAGGATCGGCTCAAAGAGCCCGAGGCTGGTTATGCTTAGGAGGGGGGACCCCACGCATTTTTTTTTTAAGATTTTACATTGTTTAATTTAAAAAAAAAAAAAAAATGAACCCCAGCACGGATCACACAGATCCGGCCGAGATTCATTGTAAAAAAAGTCGGCAGTGTTTTGCTAATCACTGCCGTAAAAAAAAAAAAACGAATGGCATCGGTACAAAAGAAAAACCCGAATACGACAGCTTAGTAAATTAGTCGTAATCAATTCAAAAAGTTGCAGTTTTACACTTTCGATGTCATTCGTGATTGAACTTTGACCTTTTCCCGAAAATTACGAATGTTAGTAAATTTACCCCAGTGTCTGCAATTTCTTGTAGAAATACCTTTCCATCTCCAGGGTATGGGGGTCACAAAGCGAGAATTAACAGTTAGGTTATTCCAAGCACAGGGCCGTCTTTTGGGTATCACTTCTAATTGATTGTTCTTTGAATCTGGGGGTGAGCAGGTAGGCAAAGGATTTAGATGGTCACCGGGGGAAATAAATTTCCGGCCTGCTCGCTTCCCATGAATGCGCCTGTGTTTTCTTTTTAAAATGCCAAGGGATTGGAGGATAGAAGCCTGTGATGGTGTAATAGGAACTGCAGAATTTGTCACCGCCACACCTGTAGTGGAGGGTCAGAGGTGTGCGAGCTTTAGTTATTTACAATGGGGGCATGCACATGTAAGTGTAGCACACCCACCAGAAAAATGTTGGGTCCTTAGGTCGACCTTACTTAGGTCGACACTCAATTTGTCGACCACTATTGGTCAACATACATAAGGTCGCAACCTGCAAAAGGTTGACATGAGCATTAGGTCGACGTGGCAAAGGTCGACACATGAAAAGGTCAACATGAGTTTTTAAACATTTTTATTTTTTTATTCATTTTTTTTTACTTTTTCATCCATGGGGGTAATTCTGAGTTGATTGCTGCAGGCTTTTTGTTAGCAGTTGGGCAAAACCATGTGTACTGCAGGGAAGGCAGATATAACATGTGCAGAGAGAGAGATAGATTTGGGTGTGGTGAGTTCAATCTGCAATCTAAATTGCAGTGTAAAAATAAAGCAGCCAGTATTTACCCTGAACAGAAACAAAATAACCCACCCAAATCTAACTCTCTCTGCACATGTTATATCTGCCTCCCCTGCAGTGCACATGGTTTTGCCCAACTGCTGACAAAAAAACTGCTGCAATCAACTCAGAATTACCCCCCTTGCTTGAAGCATGTTGAGCGAAGCGAGCCATGCGCGGGGACACAGTGCACTGATTTGGGTTCCGTTCCCGGTGACTTTACGAAGAAAACAACACCAAAAAGACTTTAAAAAACTCATGTTGACCTTTTTCCATGTCAACCTGTCCATTTTGACCTGCCGACCATGTCGACTTTCCCCCCATATGTCAACCCACTGCCTGTCGACCAATAGTGGTCGACCTAATGAGTGTCAATCTAAATAGGTGTCGACCCAACAAACCCTTTCATAAAATGTTCTATACTCGTAGGGTAGTTTGCTTTTACAGCTATAGTAAGAGTAATACAAGGAGGCGTGGCCAAATGTAGGAGGTGTTGTCTTATCCGCTCTAAAACAATTAATAATGGAAAATACTCAGAGTGGCGTTAATTCTGGGTAATAAGTACCCTCCTGCTTTTAGTGGCTCAGGCACCATATACAAAGCCCTGTACTGTATATGGGAATTGGTCCCTTGTGCATGTGAGCATGAACTGAGGCTTTAACCAGAGTGACCTGTAATTTTTATGTTGCTTTACAAGAAATAAAAGGATTTTCTAAGTGAGTGATTGTAAGATAGGTTGCTTGTTTCCCGTTTCCAGTCTGTTCTGACATGAATCTACAATCATGTTACAGAATGCCTAGGAATCATTATAGACACCCAATAAATAATAATGCACCTTTGTACAATTGGTACACAACCTGCTGTTTGAGGACGAGGGTACCGCTAACAGTGACAGCATTGTAATACGTGGTGAAAGCTCACTGCAGAGGAATGAGGCTGTGTCTCTACATGTTGTGGGGATGCTGCTCTCTTCCTAGCGCTGTCTGATAATGGAAGGTAACTATGTGCCAATAAATCATCATTTCTACTGCTGAAAACAAAGGTGGCCTGAAAATAACCCCCCAGGAAGGGCCTAATTCAGACCTATAATGGTCAAAACCATGTGCACTGCAGGGGAGAGTGGGGGGGGGGGGGGGGGGGGGGGAGTGAACGTGCAGAGAGAGTTAGATTTGGGTGGGTTATATTGTTTCTGTGCAGGGTAAATAATGCCTGCTTTATTTTTACACTGCAATTTAGATTTCAGTTTGAACACACCCCACCCCGCCCAGATCTAACTCTCTCTGCACATGTTACATCTGCTCCACCTGTACTGCATATGGTTTTGCCCATTTGAGAAAAATCCCTACAAAGCCCTCACCCACTCTTCTCCCTCTTACATCTCTGACCTTATCTCTCTTTACACTCCCACCCGTCCTCTTCGCTCTGCTAATGCACGCCATCTCTCCTGCCAACGGATTACTTCATCCAACTCCTACGTCCTACCTACAAGATTTTGCACGTGCTGCTCCCTATCTCTGGATTTCTCTACCTCTCCCCATCCGACTCTCCACTTCTCTACAAAGCTTCAAACATGCCCTCAAGACCCACTTCTTCACCAAACCCAGCCAACTCTCCTCCTAACCCTCTTGTCTATGCTCACTGTCTGCCCCTTCTGTGTCACCCCGGTCTGTTAGCCCCTCACCTTTTAGATTGTAAGCTCGCAGGGCCTTCTTTCCTCATGTGCCTTTCCTTTTCTTACTTATACCCCTTTTCCACTAGCTCAAAAAACACACGGGTAAATGCACGGGGGCGCGCATTTACCCGTGGTTTTTGCTAGTGGAATAGGGTCAACCCGGATCAAGTAATCCAGGAATCCTACCCGGGTAGGTTACCGGGTTGAACACGAGTTCATCCCGGTAAGCTGTGCAGTGTAAATGGAAGCCGTGTCGATGCAACACGGCTCCTGTTCACAGTCTATGGAAGGATGGTGCTGGGAGATCATGTGATCTCCCAGCGCCGCCCCCGCCCTGCGTCGCCAGCAGTGTCACCAACCCGGCAATAAGCGCAGTGGGAAAGGGGGCAGAGCACAGTCCGCAGCCGGGTAGCACACATGTCAGGCTGTGAGCCGTGCTTAGAGGTGGAAAAGGGGTATTACACTATCTTATACTCCATACTCCCTTTGATGGCACCTAACCCCGGGTTTTCTATACCTGTCCCATATTGTCTTGTACTGTAAGAGCTGTTTTCTTGTTTGCTCATTTGATTGTGTACTGTGTAATGGGCGCTGCAGATCCCTTGTGGCGCCATATAAATAAAAGATAGTAATAATAATACCAAGGCTCTATAATGTCCAGTGAAGTATAGCATATTACAGCTTGAAAACACTGCCTACAGAGCCAAGGAATTACTTCCCGCCATCCCGAGTTGCCAGATGTAATCCGACTGTTCCTGAGCCTTGTCACCGTCCTCAGTGGGAGGAGCGGAAATCAAATCAGTGCACTCATGAAAAAGGCATGTAATACACTAAATAGCCCCTGTCAGTGCTTTTCAGTGGGCAGGGTCTTTGCACGCGAAAAGCCTATTTGTCTCCTTTGCAAAAGCAAAAAAAGACAGGCAACTGAATAGGAGAAAAGATCTTGCGATTAGCTGGTCACAGGCGGAATCTGACGGACCTGTCCCTCTTTTCAGGTGTTTATCTATCTATGTCACTTTTGGGATCTTGCCAGGCTGGATAAGCAGAAAGCGTATCTGCTGTTTGCACGTCAGGGGCGCATTGCACTGGTGTCAGTCTAGCGTGGCATGATTTACACGATGCAGAAAGTGAATCCGGGTAAAGGTCGCCCCCAGCTGACTGGAGACTTGGCGGTCACCTGTCAGCTGCTGCTTGTGCTGTTTCAGGTGTGCTAAGCCCCTCCTCTTGTTTATAACCATTGCATTGCTGGAGAATAGTGGAACACGGTAATCCAGCTTCTACACACATATACTGTAGGCCGTACTTTACTTGGATGTAATTATAGTCATCAAACCAAGGCATTAAAGGCTCCTAAATTACTGAGTTTTGCCGTATACAATCTCAGCAATCCTACAGAACAAGCTGAGCCACTATTTGTAATAAATATATATCAAAGGCTGTGTATTACTGGGCTGCTTACTCTAACACCCTGCACCCTCTAGTTTGTGTTTTCATTCTAAAGTGTATTTTTTTAATTAAATTTATGCTTGGGTTTTCCCCCCATTTTTCCCTGGCACACTACAGGTACCAGCGGGCCCAGTTACTAGGACATGCTTGCACTTGCGGTTGTCCAAGTGACAGAATATGTTGGCAACCATTTTGGGCATCGTGACATGCTGGTACCTGTAGTGCACCAAGAACTAAGTGTAATCTTTCTAGATTTTATGACTAATACCCTGCATCCACAGCATCATTGGTGCTGGAAAATATCTTGTGCTATTGGCACTAGCGCTGGGAACCCTTGAGGGGGAGGGGGAGGGGAGGGGTGATCCACATTTATTTTTATTTTTTTGCAGGCCCAGTCCTCCTATGGAATCCATACGAAAAATCGCTCAATGGGCCTAATTCTGAGTTGATCGCAGCAGCAAATTTGTTAGCAGTTGGGCAAAACCATGAGGGTAATTCCAAGTTGATCGCAGCAGAGAGAGTTAGAGAGAGAGTTAGATTTGGGTAGGTTATTTTGTTTCTTTGCAGGGTAAATACTGGCTGCTTTATTTTTACACTGCATTTTAGATTTCAGTTTGAATACACTCCACCCAAATCTAACTCTCTCTGCACATGTTATATCTGCCCCTCCTGCAGTGCACATGGGCGGTAATTCCAAGTTGATCGCAGCAGGATATTTTTTAGCAGTTGGGCAAAACCATGGCCCTCATTCCGAGTTGTTCGCTCGCAAGCCGATTTTAGCAGCATTGCACACGCTAAGCCGCCGCCTACTGGGAGTGAATCTTAGCATAGTAAAATTGCGAACAAAAGATTCGCAATATTGCGATAAGACATCTCTGTGCAGTTTCTGAGTAGCTCGAGACTTACTCTGCCAGTGCGATCAGTTCAGTGCTTGTCGTTCCTGGTTTGACGTCACAAACACACCCAGCGTTCGCCCAGACACTCCTCCGTTTCTCCAGCCACTCCCGCGTTTTTCCCAGAAACGATAGCGTTTTTTCCCACACGCCCATAAAACGGCCTGTTTCCGCCCAGAAACACCCACTTCCTGTCAATCTCACTCCGATCGCCTGAGCGATGAAAAAGCCGTGAGTAAAAATCCTAACTTCATAGCAAATTTACTTGGCGCAGTCGCAGTGCGGACATTGCGCATGCGCACTAAGTGGGAATTCGCTGCGATGCGAAGAAATTTTCCGAGCGAACAACTCGGAATGAGGGCCCATGTGCACTGCAGGGGAGGCAGATATAACATGTGCAGAGAGATAGATTTGGGTGTGGTGATTTCAATCTGCAATCTAAATTGCAGTGTAAAAATAAAGCAGCCAGTATTTACCCTGCACAGAAACAAAATAACCCAACCAAATCTAACTCTCTCTGCACATGTTATATCTGCCCCCCCCCCCCCCCCTGCAGTGCACATGGGGGGTCATTCCGAGTTGATCGCTCGTTGTTGTTTTTTTTTGCAACGGAGCGATCAGTCGCTAATGCGCATGCGCAATGTCCCCACTGCGACTGCGCCAAGTAAATTTGCTATGCAGTTAGGAATTTTACTCACGGCTTTTTCATCGTTCTGGTGATCGTAATGTGATTGACAGGAAGTGGGTGTTACTGGGCGGAAACTGGCCGTTATATGGGAGTGTGCGAAAAAACGCTACCGTTTCTGGGAAAAACGCGGGAGTGGCTGGAGAAACGGGGGAGTGTCTGGGCGAACGCTGGGAGTGTTTGTGACGTCAAACCAGGAACGACAAGCACTGAACTGATCGCAGAGGCCGAGTAAGTCTGGAGCTACTCAGAAACTGCTAAGAGGTGTGTAATCGCAATTTTGAGAATCTTTCGTTCGCAATTTTGATAAGCTAAGATTCACTCCCAGTAGGCGGCGGCTTAGCGTGTGCAATGCTGCTAAAATCAGCTTGCGAGCGATCAACTCGGAATGAGGGCCATGGTTTTGCCCAACTGCTAAAAAATATCCTGCTGCGATCAACTCAGAATTACCCCCAATGTTTGGAGTTCACTTCAAGAAGACCCCTTAATCTCTCAGACTATTGTTTCATGTTTTCAGTAGTGTTCTGTTTCCCTGCACCAGTAACAGCTACACTTTAATATCACATAAGATAACACTCGTGCTACAGTATATCTTCTAGTAACCAATCAACAAACTGATTACAGCCAAGTGCAAGTGAGACAGATGCAAGCTGAGAGCTGATTGGAGGCTTTGGATAGCAGTACATCTCTACATGCTTCATGTTATTAGGTGGGTTCTCATCCTATTTTAAGTAAGGATGGAAATATGCTTGCATTTGCTGGCACACAGGGCTTCCCAGATGCTCGGAGAGGTGAGACCACCTCTCAGCAGAAAATGTAAACAGTTCCATCTTCTTCCTGGTACATGGACAATATATCCTTCAGACTTCATAACATTTTGAACCTATCCCAAGTTTTTAAATGGGTTCGTGTAATTTTCTGTATGCAGGCTGACATCGGATGTGCCTTTCATTTCCAGCTAAGCAGACTGGAAAATAATGGTAAAACAAAACAAGCTAGCATGGATCATTTACTATCATGACAGAGATAGCATAACGGAGCCGCCTGCAGCCCAGTGCAACCAGGTAGATGGAATTAGCTATAACCAGTCTACTCTAAGATAATAATTGGCTATAATGAGTTGTAACATGGCGTGTGATAAGGTTTTATCCACATTAAGATAACCCCTCCACTTTGCCCTCACCAGTGTTAGACTTGCACATGAAGAGCCCGCCATGGAATGACGTGGTAGGGGCCCAAGTTTAAGTGGCGTAGCCGGCCACCACAGAGGGAGTAGGACAACCATTAGAGGTGACATACAAAGAACAGGGCCCTTTATAATGGAGGCGATAGGGGTGTATCAGGAGCACCCACTTTGATTGGCAGGGGGGCTAATCTTAGTGTAGTTTCCATAGAAAAAAAAGCAAGCACCCAAATTCAGCCACTATCCTGCTCCACCAAGTTACTGACCCCTAGGGGAGGGGGTGGGGGCCCTCAGGCAGTGAGGCCCACCATGATTTTGATTGTGCACATGTGGACCCGTCTGACCCTAGACTCCACATCTACTTAGCACTTTGGGGGGGGGGGGGGGGGGATTTGAGCTGCATTCCTGAGTGGCAGCTGCCCATTTCCACAAAACACAAAAATAATAATCTAATGAAATCTTTGGATTATAGCCAGTGGCCGAACACTGTCGAACCATCTACCAATCCAAATGAATAATGCTTTGTCCACTGTTTGATCATTGGTGTGAAAAGTTAATCAATAAACAAAGCAAATTTTCCTAGCTTCTTATAATTTAACTATTCCATTTTCTTTATTAATGGGATCATCAACAATCTGAGCCCTCTTGAGTTCTCTAGTGATTTAAACAGTGGTACAGGTTGAGTATCCCATATCCAAATATTCCGAAATACGGAATATTCCGAAATACGGACTTTTTTGAGTGAGAGTGAGATAGTGAAACCTTTGTTTTTTGATGACTCTATGTACACAAACTTTGTTTAATACACAAAGTTATTAAAAATATTGTATTAAATGACCTTTAGACTGTGTGTATAAGGTGTATATGAAACATAAATGAATTGTGTGAATGTACACACACTTTGTTTAACGCACAAAGTTATAAAAAATATTGTCTAAAATTACCTTCAGGCTGTGTGTATAAGGTGTATATGTAACATAAATGCATTATGTGCTTATATTTAGGTCCCATCACCATGATATCTCATTATGGTATGCAATTATTCCAAAATACGGAAAAATACGATATCCAAACTACCTCTGGTCCCAAGCATTTTGGATAAGGGAAACTCAACCTGTATTACTATGCAGTTATCCGATTGGGGATACACTAGGCATTAAAAATGTAGGCAACTATAACTTATTCTGTAGAATGTTCATGTGTTCACAGTGACGACCTCAGAAAACAGGATTTTAATACCTACCGGTAAATCCTTTTCTCCTAGTCCGTAGAGGATGCTGGGGTCCACTTCAGTACCATGGGGTATAGACTGTTTCGCAGGAGCCATGGGCACTTTAAGACTTTTCAAAGGGTGTGAACTGACTCCTCCCTCTATGCCCCTCCTCCAGACCTCAGTATAGGAACTGTGCACAGGGAGACGGACATTTCGAGGAAAGGATTTACTTTTTAAATTAATGGTGAGATTCATAGCAGCTCACACCTCAACCATGCCGCACAACATGGCATTCAACATAACACACGCCAACAGGCATGAACCATTTGCAGCAACATGCTGAAAATAACGTAACACAACACTTGTGTAACTATAAATGAACAACTGCACTAGGAGAAAAGGATTTACCGGTAGGTATTAAAATCCTGTTTTCTCATACATCCTAGAGGATGCTGGGGTCCACTTCAGTACCATGGGGTTATACCAAAGCTCCAGTACGGGCGGATAGTGCGGATGACCCTGCAGCACCGACTGACCAAACTTGAGGTCCTCATCGGCCAAGGTGTCAAACTTGTAGAATTTTGCAAACGTGTTCGACCCTGACCAAGTAGCTGCTCTGCAAAGTTGTAATGCTGAGACTCCCCGGGCAGCCGCCCAGGATGGGCCCACCTTTCTAGTAGAGTGGGCATTTACCGACTTCGGTATTGGCAATCCTGCCGTGGAATGAGCATACTGAATCGTCCCTCTGATCCAACGTGCAATTGTCTGCTTAGAAGCAGGACACCCAATCTTGTTGGGAGCATACAGGACAAACAGAGCCTTGTTTTCCTTATCCGAGCTGTTCTAGCGACATAAAAATAAGCTCTGACCATGTCCAGAGACTTTGACTCAGTGAAAGTGTCAGTAGCCACTGGCACCACAATAGGTTGGTTCATATGAAAAGACGAAACTACCTTTGGGAGAAATTGTAGGCGAGTTCTCAACTCTGCCCTATCTTCATGGAAAATCAGGTAAGGGCTCTTGTGAGACAAAACCCCTAACTCAGACACCCACCTTGCGGATGCCAAGGCCAAAAGCATCACCATTTTTCAAGTGAGAAACTTCAATTCTATCTCCTGTAGAGGCTCAAACCAATCCGATTGAAGGAACTGCAACACCACCTTAAAGTCCCATGGTGCCACTGGAGGCACAAATGGAGTCTGGATGTGCAGCACCCCTTTCACGAATGTCTAAATTTCTGGAAGGGAAGCCAATTGTTTGTGAAAGAAAACTGATAAAGCCTAAATCTGGACCTTGATTGAACCCAATCTTAGGCCCGCATCCACACCAGCCTGCAGAAAATGGAGAGAACGTCCCAACTGAAACTCCTCCGTAGCAGCCTTCTTGGATTCAGACCAAGACACATATTTTCTCCAAATACGGTGGTAATGTTTAGACGTTACTCCTTTCCTGGCCTGAATAAGAGTGGGAATGACTTTATTGGGAATACCCTTTCGGGCTAGGATCCGGCGCTCAAAAGCCATGCCGTCAAACGTAGCCGCGGTCTTGATACACATACGGCCCCTGCTGCAGCAGGTCCTCGCGAAGAGGAAGAGGACGAGGATCTTCTATGAGCAACTCCTGAAGATCTGGATACCAAGCCCTCCTTGGCCATTCTGGGGATCACCAGGGCATCCACTGCTATTGCTTGAGGGTCTCTCGACATGGAACAATATCTCTGAAGCTTCTTGTTGAGACGAGATGCCATCATGTCTACTTGAGGAACTCCCCAAAGACTTGTCACTCCTGCTGAGACTACTTGGTGGAGGCCCCATTCTCCTGGATGGAGATCGTGTCTGCTGAGGAAGTCTGCTTCCCAGTTGTCCACTACCGGAAAATTGCTGACAGAGCTCTTGCATGCCTTTCTGCCCAGAGGAGGATCTTTGTCACCTCTGCCATTGCCGCTCTGCTTTTCGTTCCGCCTTGACGGTTTATGTACGCGACTGCTGTTACATTGTCGGACTGGATCTGCACGGGTTGATCTTGAAGATGTACCGCTTGTAGAAGGCCGTTGTAAATGGCTCTCAATTCCAGAAAGTTTATGTGAAGGCAGGTTTCCTGACTTGACCATTTTCCTTGGAAGCTTTTCCCCTGTGTGACTGCTCCCCAGCCTCGGAGACTTTCATCCGTGGTTACTAGGACCCAGTCCTGAATCCCGAACCTGCATCCCTCTAGTAGGTGAGAACTGTGTAGCCACCACAGGAGCGAAATCCTGGCTTTGGAGGACAGGATTATCTTCCGGTGCATGTGTAGGTGGTATCCGGACCACTTGTCCAACAGGTCCCACTGGAAAACTCTGGCATGGAATCGGCCAAACTGTATGGCCTCGTAGGCCGCCACCATCTTCCCCAACAACCGAATAATTGATGTATTGACACTCTTGTTGGTTTCAAAATCTGTTTGACCATTCTCTGGATTTCCAGAGCCTTTTCTACTGGGAGAAATACTCTCTGTACTTCTGTGTCCAGTATCATTCCCAGAAAGGGAATTGTGACTTTGGAAAATTCATGATCCAACCGTGTTGTTGGAGTACTGACAGGGAGAGTGCAATGTTCTGCACCAACCATTCCCTGGATCTCGCTGATATCAGGAGATCGTCTAGGTAAGGAATTATATTGACTCCTTGTTGTCGAAAGAGGACCATCATCTCTGCCATCACCTTGGTGAATACTCTCGGTGCCGTGGAGAGCCCAAACGGCAACGTCTGGATCTGGTAATGGCAATCCTGTACTGCGAATCACAGATAAGCTTGGTGAGGAGGATAAATGGGAACATGCAAATAAGCATCTTTTATGTCTACTGACACCATGAAGTCCCCTTCCTCCAGACTGGAAATCACTGCCCTCAGAGATGCCATCTTGAACTTGAACCTTTTGAGGTAGAGATTCAGATCTTTCAGGTTTAAAATTGGTCTGACCGAGCCATCCGGCTTCGGCACTACGAAAAGGCTTGAATAAAAACCTTCTCCTTGCTGTGACAAGGGTACCAGGACAATGACTTGATCCGGACATCATTTTTGAATTGCAGCTGTTACTATTTATCTGTCTGGAAGAGAAGATGGCAAGATCGATTTGAAAAATCGGGATGGGGGGACGTCTTGAAACTCCAGTTTGTATCCATGGGACACTGTTTGTAAGACCCATGGGTCCAGGCCAGATTGAAGCCAGATCTGACTGAAAAGTTTCAAACGTGCTCCCACCCGAGCGGACTCCCGCAAGGGAGTCCCAGCGTCATGCTGCAGATTTAGCAGAATTAGGGGTTGATTTCTGCTCCTGCGATCCTGGAGACACTGGAGATTTTTTTCCTTTTACCCTTCCTCTACCTGCAAAGAAGGGAGAACCTTTGCCCTTTTTGTATTTGTTGTGCCGAAAGGACTGCATCTGAGAGTGATGTGTCTTTTTCGCCGGTGCAGGAGCATAAGGCAAGTATATCGACTTACCTGTGGTAGCCGCAGAGACTAATGCATCCAGCCCATCTCCAAACAAGGCCTCACCTTTATACGGGAGAGCCTCCATATTTCTTTTGGAATCTGCATCAGCGTTCCACTGGCGAATCTACAACGCCCTCCGAGCTGATACTGCCATGGAAGCGGCTTTTGAACCCAAGAGTCCAATATCTTTCATGCCTTCTAGCATGTATGCAGCAGCGTCTTTGATATGACCTAACGTTAGGAGTATCTCGTCTCTATCTATAGTGTCAATTTCCGATGACAGGTTATCTGACCATTTTTCGATAGCCCTACTCACCCATGCGCAAGCAATGGTGGGCCTGAGCAATGTACCATTGGCCACATAAATAGATTTTAACGTAGTCTCCAACTTGCGGTCTGCCGGCTCATTCAGTGAAGCCATCCCGGGTGCAGGGAGAATCACCTTTTTAGTTAACCTTGACAGGGCACTGCCTAATACGGGGGGTGACTCCCACCTTTTTCCTGTCCTCTGCCGGGAAAGGATAAGCAACCTGAATCCTTTTGGGAATCTGAAATTTCTTTTCAGGGTTTACCCAAACTCCCTCAAATAAGGTATTTAGCTCATGAGAAGGAGGGAAAGTTACATTAATTTTCCTTTCTTTATAAAAAATAAGCCTTCTCCTGAGGTACAGGAGGGGCTTCCGTAACTTCCAAAACTTCCTTTATAGCAACAATCATGTATTGAATGCTTTTTGCCAATTTAGGATCTATCCCCCTGGAATCACTATCGTCGACACAGAAATCAGAGTCCGTGTCGGTATCAGTATGTACTATTTGTGCAAATGGTCTCTTATGTGACCCAGAGGGGTCGCCTATGAATGAAAAAGCAGGACTATGAAAAAGCACATCTTCCACTGATTTTCTCCAACTTTCTGCATGAGACTCAGACTTATTCAATCTCTTACTGATATGATTCACACTATCACGTAATTCTTTCATCCATTCAGGCTCGTGGTGTGCCGGCAGCACCACCACATTACCAGGGCCGTCTTTTTGTATGGGCTCAATGGGCTCTTGCCCAAGGGCCCCAGGGGTAAAAGGGCCCTAGGCTGATAGCTGAGGGTCCCCTCTTTCCAGGGGTACCAGATTTTTGAAAATCGGCCCTGGGGAACGGGAGATATCCGACTTCAAAGCAGTGGTCCCCATCCAAGTCTGTTAATTGTTCTTACCAGCCAGATATCTCGGGTTCTGTCTGACTTAGGGGCCCTACACACTCGCCAATGCGCCGACGAGGTGCCCGACGGCCGATACGGCCGACGAGCAACCCGGCGGCGGGGGGGCAGTGACAGGGGGAGTGAAGTTTCTTCACTCCCCCCGTCACCTGGCTGCATTGAAGTGCAGGCAAATATGGATGAGATCGTCCATATTGGCCTGCATGCACAGCCGACGGGAGATCAGCGATGAACGAGCGCGGGGCCGCGCATCGTTCATCGCTGGAGTCTCCACACTGAAAGATATGAACGAGTTCTCGTTCATTTATGAACGAGATCGTTCATATCTTTCAGAATATCGGCATGTGTGTAGGGCCTATTAGAGTTTTTCTGAGGATATTGTCCAAAAGCTGGGACTCTCCCCTTTCATTGGACCTGGTCGCTTGTCTCTACTATGCCCAGAACCAGAGATATCAGCTTTCAAGCAGCTGGTCCCTGCTCCAGCTCCACACACTTAATATGTAGTTTTATATTTTTGTTGGTGGATTGCTCTGGCTTCTGAACTCTGATCCCCAAGTCCCCAGTACCTCCTGAAAGGTGGGACTCTCTAGTTTTTTTTTATCTCATTAAAGCTAAGAAATCTATTTCCAGGAACTGGAGATATCTGCAGGAAAGCAAGCTGCCCTGACCCCCGGAAAATGTTGAATATTAAGCCCACTCCACTGTACACCCCTCCTCTGTGTATTAAACACCCCCTACCACCCTGGAAGTCATGTACCAGGGCCCCTTCATTCAGCACAATGTCCCCTTCTACAGTTTAGTGTTCTCCTTCCTGTCCCATCTGTGCAGTAAAGGAGTAATTAGCAGAAATTATTTCTCCAGGTCCTACATGCTGAGCGAAAGATAGAAGACCCATACCCCCCCTCCCCCCACGGGACATCAAAGCTGCCACTGATAGCAACCCGTCCCCTACCACTAATGGGTGGGTAGGGGCCCCAGTCCATTGCTGTGCCCAGGGGCCTACGCTGCTGTTAAGATGGCTCTGCACATTACAACTCTGTGTCCCTAAAATGGCTCCCTCAGAGGAAGAGCTCCCTGCATCAGACATGTCACACACGTGCACAACCACACCACAGACACTCCAGGACTTTTAGGGGACAGACCCACAGTAAAATCTGTCAGAAGGACACAGATAGGATTTGCCAGTTCACAACCCAGCGCCAGTAACACAATGTCTGTGAACACAGAATGCCCACTGACATGCAGCGCTTTTATAATGTTAATCACACTATTATATAGCACCAAATTCACTGTGCCCCCCCCCCCCCCCCCTGTTTGGCACCCTGATACTTGTTCAGCAGTGGAGGAGGACCAGCGTTCTTCTCTGCAGCCTGGAAGGAGAGAAAATGGCGCTGAGCAGTGTGTTGGCTGACTGAGGAGGAAGCCCCGCCCCCTCAATGGCGCGTTTCTCCTGAGCATTTAGGAGGTAATTTTTTATACTGGCGGGGGTAGGACTGTGCCTCAGCAACTTATGCCCCTTATTTATGCCAGTTTCAATAGGTGTAATACTGCCCTGCAGTGCCTGTGTATGTGTGGGCAACATGGCGCGCTGCGCTCCCGCCAGCCGCGCGGTACCTTTAGCCGTCACTTTGATTGAAGATCCTTTCTTCTAACACTCACCTGTCTTCTGACTTCTGGCTCTGCAAGGGGGGTGACGGCGTGCTGTGGGAGTGAGCACATAGCCGCAGCTAGCATTCAGTACCCTTCAGGAGGTGTCCTGTCAGACAGAAGCAGAGCCATGAAACTATTCAGGAAGTTGGTTCCTACTTCTGCCCCCTAAGTCTAACGAAGCAGGGAGACTGTTGCCAGCAGTTCTCCCTGAAAATAAAAAACCTAACATAAGTCTTTTCAGAGAAACGCAGTAGAGCTGCCTTGGAGTGCATCCAGTCTGTCTGGGCACATTTTCTAAACTGAGGTCTGGAGAAGGGGCATAGAGGGAGGAGCCAGTTCACACCCTTTAAAAAGCCTTAAAGTGCCCATGGCTCCTGCGGAACCGTCTATACCCCATGGTACTGAAGTGGACCCCAGCATCCTCTAGGACGTATGAGAAATGCTGATATTCTACTGAAAGTGGAGGGTTAAGGTTAGGCATTAGTGGGAGGATTAAGATTAGGCTATGGGAAGGGAGGGTTAGTTAGGTACAAGGTTAGGATTAAGGTTATGCTGTGGGAGGGGAGTTTTAGTTAGGCACAAGGTTAGGATAAGGTTAGGGTTAAAGTTAGGCGAGGGTTAAGGTTAGGCACTAGGGGAAGGATTAAGGTTAGGCTATAAGAGGGGAGGGCTAGTTAGGCACTAGGGGGAGGATTAAGGTTAGGCTATGGGAGGGAAGGGCTAGTTAGGCACTAGGGGTAGGATTAGGGTTAGGCTATGGGAGGGGAGGGCTAGTTAGGCACTTGGGGGAGGAGTAAGGTTAGGCTATGGGAGGGAGGGCTAGTTAGGCACAAGGCGAGGACTAAGGTTAGGCTATGGGAGGGGAGTGTTAGGTAGGCACTAGCGAGAGGATTAAGGTTTCGCTATGGGAGTGCAGTGTTAGTTAGGCACAAGGTTAGGATTAAGGTTAGGCTATGGGAGGGGAGGGCTGGTTAGGCACTAGGGGGAAGATTAAGGTTAGGCTATGAGCGGGGAGGGTTAGTTAGGCACAAGGTTAGGATTAAGGTTATGCTATGGGAGGGGAGTGTTAGTTAGGCACAAGGTTAGGATTAAGGTTAGGCTATGGGAGGGGAGGGTTTAGGTTAGGCACTAGAGGAAGGATTAAGATTAGGCTATTGGAGGGGAGGGCTAGTTAGGCACTAGGGGAGGATTAAGGTTAGGCTATGGGAGGGAAGGGTAAATTAGGCACTAGGGGGAGGATTAGGGTTAGGCTATGGGAGGGGAGGGCTAGTTAGGCACTAGGGGGGGGACTAAGGTTAGGCTATGGGAGGGGAGGTTTAGGTAGGCACTAGTTGGAGGATTAAGGTTAGGCTGTGAAAGGGGACTGTTAGTTAGGCACAAGGTTAAGATTAAGGTTAGGCTATGGGAGGGGAGGGCTGGTTAGGCACTAGGGGGAAGATTAAGGTTAGGCTATGGGAGGGGAGGGCTGGTTAGGCACTAGGGGGAAGATTAAGGTTAGGCTATGGGAGAAGAGGGCTAGTTAGACACTGTAGGGGAGGACTAAAGTTAGGCTATGGGAGGTGGGTTTTAGGTACTAGGGGGAGGACTAAGGTTAGGCTATTGGAAGGGAGTATTAGTTAGGCACTAGGGGGAGGATTAAGGTTAGGCTATGGGAGGGGAGGGTTAGTTAGGCACTAGGGGGAGGACCAAGGTTAGGCTAAGGGAGGGGAGTGTTAGGTAGGCACTAGGAGGAGGATTAAGGTAAGGCTATGGGAGGGGAGGGTTAGTTAGGGCACAAGGTTAGGATTAAAGTAGGCTATGGGAGGGGAGGGTTGGTTAGGCACTAGGGGGAAGATTAAGGTTAGGCTGTGGGAGGGAAGGGCTAGTTAGGCACTGGGGGAGGATTAGGGTTAGGCTATGGGAGGGGAGGGCTAGTTAGGCACTTGCGGGAGGATTAAGGTTAGGCTTTGGGAGGGGAGGGCTAGTTAGGCACTGGGGGAGGACTAAGGTTGGGCTGTGGGAGGGGATGGTTAGGTAGGCACTAGGGGGAGGATTAAGGTTAGTCTATGGGAGGGGAGTGTTAGTTAGGCACAAGGTTAGGATTAAGGTTAGGCTCTGGAGGGGAGTGTTAGTTAGTCACAAGGTTAGGATTAAGGTTAGGCTATGGGAGGGGGGCTGGTTAGGCACTAGGGGGAAGATTAAGGTTAGTCTATGGGAGGAGAGTGTTAGTTAGGCACAAGGCTAGGATTAAGGTTAGGCTATGGGAGGGGAGTGTTAGTTAGGCACAAAGTTAGGATTAAGGTTAGGCTATGGGAGGGGAGGGCTGGTTAGGCACTAGGGGGAAGATTATGGTTAGGCTATGGGAGGGGAGTGTTAGGTAGGGCACAAGGTTAGGATTAAAGTAGGATATGGGAGGGGAGGGCTAGTCAGGCACTAGGGGGAAGATTAAGGTTAGGCTATGGGAGGGGAGGGTTAGTTAGGCACAAGATTAGGATTAAGGTTAGACTATGGTAGGGGAAGGTTAAGGTTATTCACTAGGGGAAGGATTAAGGTTAGGCTATAAGAGGGGAGGGCTATTTAGGCACTTGGGGGAGGATTAAGGTTAGGCTGTGGGAGGGAAGGGCTAGTTAGGCACTTGGGGGAGGATTAAGGTTAGGCTGTGGGAGGGAAGGGCTAGTTAGGCACTTGGGGGAGGATTAGGGTTAGGCTGTGGGAGGGGAGGGATAGTTAGGCACTAGGGGGAGGATTAGGGTTAGGCTATGGGAGGGGAGGGTTAGTTAGGCACTACGGGGAGGATTAAGGTTAGGCTATGGGAGGGGAGGGTTAGTTAGGCACAAGGTTAGGATTAAGGTTAGGCTATGGGAGGGGAGTGTTTAGGTTAGGCACTAGGGAAAGGATTAAGATTAGGCTATTGGAGGGGAGGGTTAGTTAGGCACTACGGGGAGGATTAAGGTTAGGCTATGGGAGGGGAGGGTTAGTTAGGCACTACGGGGAGGATTAAGGTTAGGCTATGGGAGGGGAGGGTTAGTTAGGCACTACGGGGAGGATTAAGGTTAGGCTATGGGAGGGGAGGGTTAGTTAGGCACTACGGGGAGGATTAAGGTTAGGCTATGGGAGGGGAGGGTTAGTTAGGCACTACGGGGAGGATTAAGGTTAGGCTATGGGAGGGGAGGGTTAGTTAGGCACAAGGTTAGGATTAAGGTTAGGATATGGGAGGGGAGTGTTTAGGTTAGGCACTAGGGGAAGGATTAAGATTAGGCTATTGGAGGGGAGGGTTAGTTAGGCACTACGGGGAGGATTAAGGTTAGGCTATGGGAGGGGAGGGCTAGTTAGGCACTACGGGGAGGATTAAGGTTAGGCTATGGGAGGGGAGGGTTAGTTAGGCACTACGGGGAGGATTAAGGTTAGGCTATGGGAGGGGAGGGGAGGGTTAGTTAGGCACTACGGGGAGGATTAAGGTTAGGCTATGGGAGGGGAGGGTTAGTTAGGCACTAGGGGTAGGGTTAGCTGCTGGTATACATCTTTGCTACCAGGTAAGAACCACACCGCCGGGACACAAACTTTTATTAACATTCTAAACCTGTGTCAGCAATAACATGCTGCATGTTGCCAATAGGCCTTGATGACATTCTCATATCGACCAAACAAACCCAATCCCGATTGAATGTGTTGTTTCAGAGCAAAGTGCTACATTACAAAAAAACTGATAAAAGACAAAATGATGGAAGCACAGTGTCATTAGCCTGCAGAAGTTGTAAATAGGAGAGGAGATAAACGGGAAAAGCAGAAGCAGGGTGAGGACATCATAAAATACTAAATACTGTGCATGATCTTTATTACCCAAATCTGCTCAACAGTTAAGTTGTCCCTACAGAGTTATTACCCTGCCCACTGCGAATACAGGGTAGGGAGTAATTTAATTTCCAGGTTTACAACATCCATGTTAATCTGTGATGATTTTGCAGCAATTTCCTATATAGCTAATACAGTTCTTTCCTCTAACAAGCAATAAAATACACTCTGCCCTTTCACAGTCATTACAGAGAAAGTGATGATAACGGCGGATGCTATAAAGAATGTTTATGGTTTAATAATTCTCATGTGCTCCACGAAAAGATATAGCGCAACAAATATATCAATAGCGGCATGTGGCCTACCATTGCTGCTATTCACTGCAACTATATGACGTGCAAATATACGTTCAGTCCTCAATAATTACCAATGACCTATAAGTAGCATTAGTGCTTGTTTACTGAAGCATTTCATTCATGCGCCTTTAGTTTCAAGGAAAAAAAAAATGACAGTACAACCCAAGCGCTCAGCTCTCTTTTCTGTAGTCTAATAATACGTACGTTTAAGATAAGATCCACGTGGTAGAAGGTGAATAATAAGAATAGTTACTGACCTGCATGCTTGCTACATACTGGCCCATACGTTCATGCTTAAAATGTATCCTAAGCAGTTATTGCGGCCTAGCCATAAACTGGGGCCTCTTTTGTAGTGGTCTGATTTCATAATGCAAAGCAAAACTATTAATGGCATTAATGAGAGGGCATTGTCTGCTATCATAATTTATGTATATATGTCTGTATGTGTGTGTGTGTACATAGATATATATACAGGTACACCACTGATTAACCAGTACCCTTGGTTTCAGCACTATGTTGGATTATCTATTTTGCTGGAATATTGGTGGTACATACAGCGACATCCTGATGGTTTACCCTCCCACCCCCATCTTAAACCTCCTGCAGCTTAGAGGAGGTGTTCCACTTGGTGGAGGTGTAGGGGTTAGGGGGAAGGTAGACGAAAGTGCCATGGCTGAGGGATGTCTACATGGGGTGGGTTGTGTAGGGTATTGGGGTGTGTGTGGGGTGTGCCTGTTAGGGGGGGGGGGGGGGGAGTAGCCTAGGGGGATGTGGAAGGTTGGTGTGAGGTGTTGTGGTTGAATTGTAGTGTCGGGTTTGTTGTGGGTTGGAGTTGTGGGTGTGCAAGGGTTGTGTTAATAGCTGTGAGGGTTAGTGGTTGCTAAGGTGGAGTTGGTGGGTGGTGGTTTTGCAAGTATGGGGAACTGGTGTTGTGCGAGCAGGGATGTGTGGAGGGTGCGTGCATGGTGTGTATGGGGGGTGGGTGGATTGTTCCTTCGTGTGGTAAGGAGAAGAGGATGTGGTATTAGGGTGTTTGTTGGGGGCTGAGGTGTGTTGGTTTGGCAGATGTTGGAGTTGTAATTTGCATCTTTGTGGCTGTAGGATATGCGGGTAGTGTTGTGCGCTAACTGGTGTTTTGATGGTTTGAGATAATGAGTTGGCTGTAGAGGGAGGGAGGTGGATGTGTGATAGGTTTAGGGTGGTGTTGGCCTGGATTGTGGAGGGTGTTGAAGGGAATGTGCGTGGTGGAGTGTTGTTTGGGAGGGCAACGTAGTTTGCTGTGGGGGTTGCAAAAATACTGTGGGTAGTGTTTTATGGTGCTTGCGCAAGTGCGTGGTGGGGGCCCGCTGACTGTATATGTTTTTGGTAGGGGTGAGGGATGGGGGTGGTGACAGGAGGTGTAGCGTGTGATGGAGTTGTGGTTGTGGGTGGCAGGGGGATGGGGTTGGAAGTTTGCATGGGTGGAAGAGGTCCACATGGGATGAATGGTTGAGGGTTTTGTGTGGGTTGTGGTGTGTGCATGCAAGGGGGGGGGGTGACTGGGTTAGTCAGATGGGGAAGGTTGTGTTGTGGTGCAGGGGGGTGGGTGGCAGGTATGGGGTTATTGTGGTTGTGGGATGGGCTTGTGGTGTGTGGCGGGTGTTGAATAGGTGGTTGCGTGGGTGTGGGGTTGTTTGTAATTTGTAGTGTTGGGTGTGTGAGGGTTGTGTTTTTTCATGTGGTGTGAGGGTGATGGGGGCAGGGGGGTTGTAGGTGGGTGGGGGTGTAGGAAGGATGGGGAAGGTGTTTTGTGTGTGCAGCGGGCGGAGGAGGGTGCGTGTGTGTTGTTAGGAGTGTGGAGGGTGAGTGTGTGTGTGTGTGTGTAAGGGAGAAGAGGTTGCTCTGTTTCTGTGCTGATAGGCGATGGTATGTCTCTGGCTGATGGCTGGAGCTGTAAAGTGTTGTGGTAATGGGGCTGTGCTGGGACCATGAGGCTGCACTTGTTGCCCCCTTGTGATGGCGGCATGCGAGTGTGGATTAGGGCATAAGGCATTGCTGCACATACGGGGATGGGTGATAGTGCAAGGTGGGCGTCTGTGAGTGTCTGGCTGCATTAGGTGTATAGAATCTGGAATGTGCGCTGGTGTCCCTTGTCCCGAGGTGTGGTCTGGTGGTGGCTTGGAACATACATGTCTTCCGCGGGGCTGGGGGCAGTTGTGGTGATACACCTAATGGAGGTACAGAGTGAGGTGCGGGGTGCTTGCAGTGTTGCATGTGCAGCAACGGGCAGTGTTAACATGGTGTGTGCTGATCCGTTGCGCGGTCATCGACTCCCGGCCTGCATGTCCCCTCAGTAGCTGGATTTTGTAGCTGGTGACGGGGTTTGGCGGAGGGAGGGTTCCGTGTTGTGAGGTGCGGGTGTCAGTCGGTGTTTGGGTGGCTGTGTGTTGCCGGGAAAGGAGGCTCTCATTTCCACAGGGCCGCAGTGTGTGTGTGAGCTGGCAGCTGTGTCTGGAGCAGAGCATGGTGCGTGCAGTGTGAGTGTTGTCCGTGTGAGCAGGGATGGGTGGGTCGTGTGGTGTTGTGCAAATGGCGTGTGTTGATCTGCAAGACCCCCCTGTGTTAGGTGGTGATGGGGTTGCATAAGTGAGGGGTCCATGGCGTGGGGTGTTGGTGTACGTGGGTGTACACATGGCCGGATTAAAACCTGGGGGACCCAGGGCACCCAAAACAGGAGTGCGCCCCCCGCCGATCACCAGCACCATCCCCCCCCCCGCCGCCGATTACCAGCACCCCCCCCCCCCCCCCGCCGATTAACAGTACAAAATCACCGGCAATAGCCATCAAACCCCCCCCCCCCTACTCCCCTGACTGCACGCGCTGCTCACCTGGCCCGGTCACACAGGCAACGCAGAGTCTGAGGACACCAGGTTGGTGGGGGCAGGAGGGCTCAACGTTACCGGGGGCGGAGTGCGAGGTGTGTGCATGCGGCTACCTCCTTTCGGGCAGCACAGTCGAGCAATCTCCAGCCTCCGCCGCCAGCAGCATCTCTCCTGGTAGCGGTGGAGGCTGGAGTTTGCTTGACCATGCTGCCCGAGAGGAGGAAGCCGCATGCACAGCCCGCACTCCGCCCCTGGCAACGTGGAACCCTCCTGTCCCGGCAACCTGAATGGGGACAGAGCTCCGGCTGAGAGGCCCCTTAAGGTAGGGGGTCCCGGGGTAGTGACCCCCCCCCCCGTCCACCCCCCTTAATCCGGCTCTTGTGTGACCGGGCATGGTGGGGCGTCCGTCCAGTGGCGGCTTTTCCCTGGTGATTGTGTCCGCCTCCCTAGTGTTGTGCTGGCACAGGGCAGAGGCCGTTGCCTCCGCCCAGCCCTGTGACTCCACCCAGCGTTACGGCCAGGCACAGAGTCACAGATTTGGCCTAATATATAGGAGATATTCCTACACATTGTATTGCCTCCTGATCTCTCTCTCTGCAATGTTATCCTTCATGCTGTAACATTGCTGATGTAGACAGACCGGCTGAACCCACGGCTTGCATTCTGCTACTCTTGCAGGTCACAAAGCAGATTTAACACACCCTATAATAATTCCCTATTGTTACATGGGTGTGGTAAACTTCATATGAACTCCTGTTAGGAAGAATAGAAGCCGACACCAGAGTTTAACTCTTAAAAAACTATTCTCATTTGTTTCCTAGTGTCAAGGTGTAGACAAGGAGGAAGTTGACTGTAATGAAGGCATGTGTGTTTGTGGGCGGGAATAACGCACCAGGAAGTGGCGCTGCACTCACTGGGCTGGCCCTCTGGGATAGGTGTGTTCAGCAGGATGTATAAAAAAAGGGACACAGTAACGTAATATGGGGAATTATGAGGAAAGGGCCATTGCTGCAATACTACTGTATAGGCATAGGGTGTTATAGGCGAAATATTCAGATAAACGTACACTACTGCAGTAATCTTCTACTTCTTAGGCTCATATGTGCCATTATTGTTAAATTTTATTTTTGGGGCATTGTATTAACAAACATATTCAGGGATGTGGGCTCCAATAGCAGGGCACTAATGCACCCGGGGCCTGCTTCATGCCCCCCCCCCCCCCCTTCATCCTCAGTGATGATGTCATGGAGGAGGGTGTTTGGACCGGGATGCTGAGGGCTAGAGGCAACCTGAGGACGTCATGAGCTGCTCTCAGGCGGCGCAACTCTCTAGGCACCCTGCAATTTAATTGCAGGTGCCATCACTGCAGCCATGGCACCGCCCTCTTGTCCTTACTCACATACCCGTAATTACGGCCCTGTCACAGAGGGGCAGGGTTATTATGACACAGACCAATGCAATTTATGCCATAGAGTCCCTACTTCCTGCTCTCCAATAAGGAGGTGGGTTCTGGAAGGATGCACAGCTGTCCTGGGAGTCCAGGAGAACTTATTGAAATATGTGAGTCTCTCGAACATTCCGGTTGGGTAGGCAAGTGTGAGTTGAAGTATACAATCACCTATAGAGTATAGACAGTGACTGGAACCTTTTTGTTTACTAGGAACCAGTGGGCAGAGTAACAGTGATGTGGATGGTACTACAGTCCCAGGCCTCCACATAAAAATAGTCCTATCATCATGGCAGTATGAGGATCACCAGCCGCACAGCTGGCCACATGAGCGCCCATAAGTCATAAGTATTAAATTAGTATTTGTACTAATTTTACGTATTTAGGGAGACATTGGGGGGGGGGGGGCTGATTGTGCAGGGGGGGGTGTATGCCCGCATGGCACTGACCACACCCCCACAGCACTGGCCACAGCTAGACATTGTTGGCCACACCCACACAACACTGGTCACACCCACACAGAAGTGGAGATGTTGCCCATAGCAACCAATCAGATTCCACTTAACATTTATCTTGCTACTTCTCGAAGATAGTAGTTAGGATCTGATTGGTTGCTATGGGCAAAACTCACACCTTAGTAAATATACCCCTAAGAATTTGGCTTACCGGTGATATCACTGCAGCACTAAAAGTTCCTCCTACCACCATAGGCACCATTGACGCACTAACAATTCAGCCTATACATTCCAGTGACGTGCGGTGAGGTCAGGGGCTGGGGAGGCACTGCAGCTCAACCCCCCCCCCCCCCTCCCGGAAAAAAATAGTGCAGTCCCCCCACACCAGAACCAGCCAGGAGGGATAATGCCATAGCAGCGGAGACACTCAGCCATGCCATTAAACACCCCCCAAACCTGGAATTCCTCGGAAAGTGGGGCCCCAAAAAAATCTAAATGGGGTCCCCCCTCCCGAGTAACAACCAGCACTGGGCTGATAGCCCAGTGCTATGCCCCGCACCCCTGGTGGCGGTGGGTGCGGGGTTCATTGTATGCTAAAACTGTTCTTTACAGGTGCCTACAGATCCCAGCAAGCCTGCCCCAGCATGCTGGCACTTGGAGAACCACAAGTGCCAGCATGCCCGGACATAAATGGCCCACTGGCACCTGTAGTCCACCTACAAAGAATAGTAATATTGTTCTTTACAGGTGGCCTACAGGTCCCAGCAAGCCTGCCCCAGCATGCTGGCACTTGGAGAACCACAAGTGCCAGCATGCCCGGACATAAAGGGCCCGCTGGCACCTGTAGTCCACCTGTAAAGAAAATATATAAAAAAAACACTACACATTCTTGAAAAAAAAACTTTATTAAACTGGGTCTTCACCTGGGGGCGGCGGCCTTTAAGCTCTTTTGCGTGGCCGCCGCCTTCCCAGGGCTTCCGGCGTCTTCACCTGGGGGGGCGCCACCTCCCCAGGGCTTCTGGCGTCTTCCTCCGGCGTCTTCACCTGGTGGGCGGCGGCTGCTAAGCTCTTTTTGCATAGCCGCCGCACATCCAGGACTTCCAGCGTCTTCACCTGGTGGCCGGCGGCTGCTAAGCTCTTTTGCATAACCGCCGCCCATCCAGGACTTCCACGACGTCTTCGATCTTCAGGAGCTCTTCTCTGCTCCTCCTCCGTCATCGGACTGACAGCCGCTGCCTCACGCTGACTTATATAAGTCAGCGGGAGGGGGCGGGGCGATGACGCGGCGAGCCATGATTGGCTCGAGACGGCCATCTTGAATTCCAAAAATGATGCTGAGGCGCCATTTTTGAAATGGGTACCGCTGCCAAACTCTGCACAGTGCACAATAAGCCTGAATGCCGCGTCCCGCCGCCGCCCGCATCTCCACCGCCAGCACCTCCGCCGCCCCGGCTCGCCGCATCCCGCACCTCTGCCGCCTGCACCTCCGCCGCCACCGACGCCCACACAGTGACTGACAGCGGATCCAGTGACGGATCCGCTGCCCAATCACTGTGGCCTCACTCACAGGGACGTGCTTTCATAGGTTGAAAGCACGTCCCTGTAGGAAAACGGCACCTCTAATGGTGCCGCTTTTTCAATGGGCTTTTCCTGCCCATTGCTAGGCCCCGCCCGCGCCCGCCCCCCGCTCCCATATCTTTTCCCAATCACTATGGGAGGCACCACAATCGGTGCCTCCCAAACTGATTAGGAACACTTTAATGATGAGCAAAATAATAAAGAAGATACTTATGTGTCATAAGTATCTTCTTTGTATTATTTTACTCATTAATGACAGGGGAGGCACTGCCTCCCCTGCAGGGCCGGTGCAAGGCTTCTGAGCACCCTAGGCAAACCATCTGCTTACTGCCACCCCCCACCCCCTCCTTCTCCGCCCCCCCTCCCTTCCCCACACACACCCCAATACCAACTGTCCAGTCCCCCAGATGTAAAGTTGGCTTCCTACAAGTTTCACAGCCATTGTCATCCTCCTCGGATAGGGAGAGGAGAGTGGGTCTGTCCCATCAGGGGCCGCTGCTTAAAGCTGCCTAAGGAAAGCGCCGGATCTGTGTACAGTATATATACTCAGCGTAATAAACGCAGTAGACAGATTACAAGGTAACCTGAGGATAGTGGTAAAGCACTGAAACGTTGTTGTAATCTGTCTACTGTGTTTATTACGCCGAGTGCCAAACCTTTGACGTATATGGAATTGTGCAGCATCAGCGGCTATTCTTTCTATTATTGGAGTGCAGGACCTTTGGAACTATATATATATATATATATATATTTTATATATATATATATATATATATATATATAATATATATAATATATACATATACACACTATTGAAGAAAGGAACAGCTGCACTCTGAGTCTTTATGAGGAGTCACATGTATAAAAAAAAAAATCAAATAGCCACCTGCGAGTCGGCGCAGGTCTCACTGGAGGCAAGCGGGTCACAGTGTGCGGCAGGTTACACGCTGACAGCGACGGCAGTGGCACAGGATACCCCACCCAGGTGCAGACGGCTAGCGGTCAGCTGCAGTCATCGTGAACAGCGGCAGTGGGGGAGAGGCAGCGGGTAAGGTGCGGGAGCCCAATTGGCGCGTGCGCGGGGGGGACGACTGTTGACAAGATGCAGGAGGAGGGGAAGGCAGTGGGTAACATGCGGGAGCCCAATTGCGGGGGGGGGGGGGGGCTGGTCAAAAGATGCCGGAGGGGGGGGTACTCGGGGAGGCAGCAGGTAACATTCGGGAGCAGGAGCATAATTGCGCGCACAGCGGGGGGGTCCGGAGGAAGCGAGCGGGTAACAAGATGCGCCACCTGAGCAGGTGACTGATTCGGGAGCCCAATCTCAGGGGGGATGGAGTGCCGGAGCGGGCATCATGTGGGAGCCAATCGCGGGGGGAGCTGCAGTGTCAGCTTGTAATTTGTGGGACTTGGGAGCACATGCGAACTGCGGCAGCAGCCTGAATATAGCTGTGCCGGGTGTTGCTATCGCGGAGGTGTGGGGCGGCAGATTGCAGGAACAAGACTCACAGTAACTGACGTTCAACAAAGACAGACTAGCTGGGAGCGCCCACAACATCCTTCGCTGCTTCTCGTTTCTAAAAGAATAGGAGACAGTGGCAAACGCAGGATTTTGTAAGGGGGGTTTCCAAATAATCGGGGCAGCCAGATGCCGGGCAGAAAAGTGTGTGGGGGGGGGGGGGGGGGGGGCAGAGAGAGGGGGGCAGTCAGAATATGGGAAGAGAGATGGGGGTGGACGGTAGTACAGTGTCCGCACAGACTTAACCGTTTATGCTATCCTTTCCCAATTGTCAATATAGAATGTTATTATTATTATCACAAGGGAGGTGCACCCAGGAATAGAATGTTTATATATGTAAACAGAAAGAGGGCAAGTATTCCTTAACGCGGCACTCACGGATCACTTGTATTCTTCTATACAACTATAAGTCACTCCTAGTAGGAGTGACCACTGATTTTTAAAATATAACTTTTATTATATATATTTAAGACGGCAAAATATACACAAAACATAAAACAGTGACAAAATGTGCAAATGAAATTAAATTGATAAAGAAAAGATGTTACAATTTAATTTCACTGTTAAGGGCCCTACACACTTTGCAATATGCCTCCAAGCTGCCCGACTGCGGATACGGCCGACGGGCGACCCGGTGGTGGTGGGGGGATAGTGACGGGGGAGTGAAGTTTCTTCACTTCCCCGTCACCCAGCTCCATAGCAGTGCAGGCAAATATGGACGATCTTTTACACCGCACAGCAACACGGGTTATGCACGTTCATGTGTAATAGCCTGGGTTATATGCTGATAGTGTAAAAAGGGTATTTTTTTTACTCTAGAGGGAATAAATCATGAACTACCCTCTAAAGTTATAACTGTGTACTATTATGTTTCTCTAAGTTTATCCATATGTTGCAAACTGCTAGTTAAATTGAGTCATGAGCCGCACTCCACAGTTCTAGTTACTTGTTACTGTAACAGAAAGAGGGGGACACAAATACTGGGTAGAAGGGTGGAGGTGGGGACAGATGCTAGGCAGAGAGAAGGGGCAGACAGATTCTGGCCAGAGAGAGGTGGTGGACAGATGGTGGCCAGACAGGGGGACACAGATGGTGGGCAGAGAGGGGAGACAGACGCTGGGCAGAGAGGGGGAGGCAGCTGGTGAGCAGAGAAGGGTGACACGCACATGGTGGGCAAAGAGGGGGAGACAGATGCTGGGCAGAGAGAGGGGGGAGACAGATAGTGGGCAGAGAGTGGGGACAGATGCTGGACAGAGAAAGGGGAGAGACAGATGGTGGGCAGAGAGAGGGGGGAGACATATGCTGGGCAGAGAAGGGGTGGCAGATGGTGGTCAGAGAGAGGGCGGGATAGATGGTGGGCAGAGAGAGGGCCGGGATAGATGGTGGGTAGAGAGAGGGGGGAGATAGATGGTGGGCAGAGAGAGGAGGGAGATAGGTGGTGGGCAGAGAGGGGCTGGCAGATGGTGGGCAGAGAAGAGTGGCAGATGGTGGGCAGAGAGGGGGACACAGATGGTGGGCAAAGAGGGGGGGACAGATGGTGGGCAGAGAGAGGGGGAGGCAGCTGGTGGGCAGAGAAGGGGGGAACACACATGGTGGGCAGAGAGAGGGGGAGACAGATGATGAGCAGACAGGGGGACACAGATGGTGGGCAGAGTGGGGGGGAGACAGATGGTGGGCAGAGAGGGGGGACAGATGCTGGGCAAAGAGGGGGAGGCAGCTGGTGGGCAGAGAAGGGGGGGAACACACATGGTGGGCAGAGAGAGGGGTGGCAGATGGTGAGCAGACAGGGGGACACAGATGGTGGGCAGAGTGGGGGGGAGACAGATGGTGGGCAGAGAGGGGGGACAGATGCTGGGCAAAGAGGGGGAGGCAGTTGGTGGGCAGAGAAGGGGGGGAACACACATGGTGGGCAGAGAGGAGGAACAGATGCTGGGCAAAGAGAGGGGGAGGCAGCTGGTGGGCAGAGAGGGGGGACAGATTCTGGGCAAAGAGGGGGAGGCAGCTGGTGGGCAGAGAAGGGGGGGAACACACATGGTGGGCAGAGAGGGGGGACAGATGCTGGGCAAAGAGAGGGGGAGGCAGCTGGTGGGCAGAGAAGGGGGGGAACACACATGGTGGGCAGAGAGGAGGAACAGATGCTGGGCAAAGAGAGGGGGAGGCAGCTGGTGGGCAGAGAAGGGGGGGAATACATAGTGGGCAGAGAGAGGGGTGGCAGATGGTGAGCAGACAGGGGGACACAGATGGTGGGCAGAGGATATAGAGAGACAGACAGAAGCAGTGAAAAGAGGGTTGCAGCTATAGGCAGGAGCTATGGGAATATGAGCATTAACCGTGGGGACAGAGGAGGCAGGCTGATTACTCACAGATGGGGACCATGCCGAGAGGGTTGGTTCTATATCGGAGGGGCTGAAGGGACCTTGTGACGTATTGAGGGGAGGAGCTACGTCACCAGGGGGAGGAGCTACAGGCGAACAGGGTACCCGAAAAGTACCCTCGCGGGCTCGCTTCGCTCGCCACGCTTCGCTCGCCACGCTTCGGGCACGGTGGCTCGCTCCGCTCCGCTTCGCTCACCACCTAATTACTAAAGGTAATAGTTGGTGGCGTGGATAGTAGAGGAACTATCCCGCTGGCCTAGCTCCTCCCCTTTGCGTCGTAACTCCTCCCCCTTACGGAAAAGGTCCCTTAGCCCACTTGATTCTAGCATCTACCATGCCGAGAGATCCTCGATGTTCCAGGGGTAAGGAAAGCAGGTCACGTGTCAGTCTTGTCCATTCAGAGGCTCTTCTAATCAGCATGTGCCGAGCTCTTCCAATCAGAGCTCAGCACATGCTCTTCTGATCCCTGTGCAGACTCAAGATAGGGAGAGAATCGTCACCAGTGAGTGAGAGATAAGCATTTGCAGGGATTTCCCTGCTGCTGCTGCTGCCTTAGAATGAATTGTAGCAGAGGGCTCCGGAATGCACCTGATTTCCCCTCTCCCACAGGTCATAAACTAGACGCTACCAGGTCATTGTGAGAAATAAAAGACAGCTTTCTTTTTTTTTTAAATAAGACCCTGAAAAACTACATGCAGACAGCCCATTGGGTGTTTGCCTGTATTGCTGTGTCAGGTTCCGGCACTGGTCCCGGCGTGCACTGGCCCTCCCTCTGGCCCTGTTTGGTCACTCCATGCTCCTCACCTCAAATCCGATAGTGTCTAGTTTACCTCCCCATGCTGAGAACTCGGCTTCCTGAGAGGAGCTGCGCGGTGCACTCCTGCTTCAGCGTCCTTTACATGCAGCCAGCCGCCAGCCTTCCACTGTCACTGTACATGTAAGGAGGAGGCAGCTGCTGCAGACGGGCCATAACGCAGCTGGAGCTACGGACTGTGTTTAAAAAAAATAAAAATCGGTCATTCGTTGTTTCATTCACTGTGCAGTGCAGTGCCGCCCTCCAGTGGTCTCCGCCCATAGGCAGCTGCCTAAAGCTGCCTAGTGGTAGCGCCGGCCCTGCTCCCCTGCCTCCCCTGACTGCACGTCCCTGATACATTCAGTTAAACAAACCAAAATAATCCCCATTTGAATGAGCTCATCGCTTACCCTTTTTTATTATTATTATTATTATTATTATTACTAACCTTTATATGGCGCCACAAGGGTTCCGCAGCGCCCAATTACAGAGTACATGAATAATCAAACAGGAAAACAGCAACTTACAGTTGATGACAGTATAGGACAAGTACAGGGTAAATATACATAGTTACATCAGCAGATGACACTGGGATAAGTATCAGGTGGCAGAAGACTGCTGGATTTGGTACAGTTGAAGATTATTAAAGTAAGAAAAGGATAAGCACATGAGGGAAGAGGGCCCTGCTCATGAGAGCTTACATTCTAAAGCAGAAAGGAGGATACCAACTACATCACTTGTAGGAACCTCTCTGTATTATTATTATTATTAATTATTATTATTATTATTATTATTATTATTATTATTATTATCCTTTATCTATATGGCACCACAAGGGATCTGCTGGGCCCATTACACAGTACATTTGGTGCCATCAAAGGGAGTATGGAGTATAAGATAGTGTAAGTAAGAATAGGAAAGGCACATGAGGAAAGAAGTCCCTGCTATTGCAAGCTTACAATCTAAAAGGTGAGGGGCTAACAGACCGGGGTGACACAGAAGGGGTAGACCTTGAGCATAGACAAGAGGGTTAGGAGGAGAGTTGCCTGGGTTTGGTGAAGAAGTGGGTCTTGAGAGCCCGTTTGCAGAGAGGTCAAGAAGAATAAGCAGAGAGTAGTGGCCCCTAGATTTAGCAGCAAGGAGGTAATAGCAGACTTTCGTGAGGGCAGTTTCAGTGGAATGCTGAGGACGGAAACTAGGCTGGAAAGGGTCAAGCAGTGAGTAGAAAGAAAGAAAGAAAGACAGTGAGGCGGTTGTAGACAAAACGCTCAAGGAGTTTAGAAGCAAAAGGGAGGAGAGAGATGGGTCGGTAGTTGAAGAGATTGGCTGGATCAAGGGTAGGTTTTTTTTTACAAATAGAGAAGAGTGCATGCTTGAAGGCAGAAGGGACAGTGCCTGATGAGAGTGAGAGATTGAGTAGATGGGCAAGATGGGAACAGGCAGAAGAAGAGAGGAAGCGGAGAAGGCGGGAGGGAATAGGCTGAAGTGGGGAGGTGGAGGGGGGTGAGGACCACATGAGGACTATGACTTCCTCTCCAGATACAGGGACTCTGTACTGTAGATCTGAGTTTGGCAATGTCACTTAAGGCCAAGTCTCTGATAACTACTTCAGTGTAGATATAAAATCCCATTAATGTCCTATTAATAGCTGCTGTACTGTAATGATGTTGTATTTGCTGCCCTGGAAGACGTCTCCCTCATAACTCAGGCATTTCAGTCGAGACAGAAAATCTTTAAAATATTCATTATACACTAATGGGCATATGTGTAATGTTTTGAAATATCTGGACATAGAAGCTGCAGCAACAGTGAGGCCGATTCAATTGTGTCCAGCGCCCCCTGCTGGGCGTCTATAGCAATGGGCGTCTTATCGGAGCTATTCAATTGTTGCACACATCAGATGCCCATTACCAGTTAAGGCGCCTTACAGCTCCGGGTTACAGTAGCCACACAAAGCATCTAAACCTGTCTAAAGCGCTTGATAGGCGCCCAAGGTCCGGGGTTTGGGTGCTTTTGGGGTCTAAACGATGAACTTTAAAAAAAAAATGTCATCACACCTCCGGAGGAGGGGAGCAGTTTGTTCTGTTTTAACACTTAACACTTTCATCCAGATGGAGAGGTAGTGAATGCAGACGGCTGTCTACTGTAAGAGTCACCATCAAAGACACTCAAGACTTCCCTGGCCACCTAGTGCTGATGTGCTGTGTCTGACCTCCTAGCCAGCCCCAATGCACATGCACAAGATCCCGCAAACATTGCAAGATCTCACCACACCGAAGCCGCTGCTGGTTATTAAACACACCGGCAGGTAATCCCTGCCAATATGTGAAAATAATTATAAGCCACGAAAGTGCGCTTATTGGTGGTCATTCCGAGTTGTTCGGTTGTTATTTTTCTTTCGCAACGGAGTGATTAGTCGCTAATGCACATGTGCAATGTCCGCAGTGCGACTGCGCCAAGTAAATTTGCTATGCAGTTAGGTATTTTACTCACGGCATTACAAGGTTTTTTCTTCGTTCTGGTGATCGTAATATGATTGACAGGAAGTGGGTGTTTCTGGGCGGAAACAGGCTGTTTTATTGGTGTGTGCGAAAAAACGCTACAGTTTCTGGGAAAAACGCGGGAGTGGCTGGAGAAACGGAGGAGTGTCTGGGCGAACGCTGGGTGTGTTTGTGACGTCAAACCAGGAATGACAAGCACTGAACTGATCGCAGATGCCGAGTAAGTCTGGAGCTACTCAGAAACTGCTAAGAAGTGTCTATTCGCAATTTTGCTAATCTTTCGTTCGCAATTTTGATAAGCTAAGATTCACTCCCAGTAGCTAAAAGCAGCTTGCGAGCGAACAACTCGGAATGAGGGCCATTGTTGTTGTTTTTTAATAACATCTGAATGATTTCCCATTGCCATAGTGAAATCTTTAGATATTTACAGATAACGTAGTGAAAAGTGATTTTTCTCTACATTATTTGCTTTCATACATACCATTGTTCGGTGTCACATAGCATTGGTTATGGCACATTTGGCACTTACTACCTCTTCTTACATCTCCCCTTTGGTCGCATATGGGTATGTCCCACAAGTGACATTAGTCTAGGCTTGGCCTGCTCACACATTTTTTTTTCATAGCACTGGGTACAGGGGTATATGCAAAACCTGACCTTACTCTTTCAGTTCTCCTCAAACCCGTCTGGCAAATCCATCAGAATTAAGCTCTAATTGGTGAACTGACGAGTTTTGCTAAAATTATACCCAAGTTTTATTTGGCTTCCAAAATAGTGCCTGGCACCCTTCATAAATGTCATCAGATATTTTGTAAACCTTGGTTGTAGTCCAAGGAAAATAATTAGGAGCTATTACTACTCTCATTTATTTTAAAAGTACCAACACATCACCCGCTACAGAAAAGATGGAGACAGAGTAATTATTATTATTATTATTATTATTATTATTATTATAGTTACAGTCTGCTGTACTTAATGGTGACCTGTCATCTCACACTAAAGGTCCATACACACTGGGCGTTTTTGCCCAGCGTTTTTGAACAGCGATGATCGCTGACATTGCTGGGCTGAAAAGCGCTCAGTGCATACACACTGGGAATAGAACATGTGGCGAGCGCACTGAGCCACAAGTCCGCAGCGTGGTGAGCGCAGCACTCTTTGCGCTCACCCCGCTGCCGGCATACTGGCGGCCAGGATGCCATTGTCAGTATACTGACCGCAGGCATCCTGGCCGCCGGTAAATCATACTGATCCCCACCAAATAGCTCCCCCACACGAAGCTCGTGGCACATCCGTTTTCTTCACTCCGGGGGCATGCCCAGAATTGTCGAAGATGTTGGGCAGCCCCCCATAGACTCTCCCTGCACTGACAGCCCATCCTTAGTGACAGTCGTTGTGCGCTGCCAAAAAATGTCATAGTGCAGCACACGGCTCCCAGTCACCGGGGAGGAGCCGCCATTGTGGTGTCACCCCCCAGAGGTTGACATCCGGTGTGGCCCCCCCCTTCCCCCCTAGTGATACCTCTGATGAGCCTTCATATACAATGTAGGAAACATGAACCGTGCCCAGCATACGACAGAAATACTGAAGTAGCACTGATCATCAGGTCACTATAGTCCAAGATAAAAGGGGAACAGATGTTTATAGTGAGAAAACCTGGAACTATTCCTGAACAGCTGATGTGATATATTGGTCTTAGGGCCTAATGCTGCATGGATCGTTATTCTGAGATGCGCAGCGTGACCTCTGACTTCACATCACACTGCGCAGTGCGCAAAGCCTGGGGAAGGGAGAGCCGGGCAGCGTCTGAGCCTCCCAAGGTCGCTCAACGCTGCCCGCCATTGAAAAAACAAAGGGGTTTCCTATTCCCAGAATCCCCGGGATTGAATCCAAGCCAATTTTTGGCCAAAATCCCGGGATTGCGCCGATTCTGGAATTGCCACCATAGTGAGTAGGTCTGAGTCTGCCACTAATCTGCAACTCAGAACTGCTGGAAGTGGTCTGCACTGACATCCAAGACCCTTCCCTCAAAAAGCACTGGGCACACATGCGTTTTTTCTTACATACCCAGAAAACAGCGGGTTTCTGCCCAGAAACAGCCGAGATGCTTAGTCAACAATCAAAAGGTCTACACCATAATGCGAAATGTCATAATGGTGGGCAGTACGGATGGTGTAATGGTTAGCATTACTGCCTCACAGCACTAAGGTCATGAGTTCAATTCCCACCATGGCCCTAACTGTGTGGAGTTTGTATATTCTCCCCGTACTTGCGTGGGTTTCCTCCGGGTACTCCGGTTTCCTCCCACAATCCAAAAATATACTGGTAGGTTAATTGGCTCCCAACAAAATTAACCCTAGTGTGAATGTGTCTGTGTGTACATGTGGTAGGGAATATAGATTGTAAGCTCCACTGGGGCAGGGACTGATGTGAATGTCCGAATATTCTCTGTAAAAGCGCTGCGGAATTTGTGTGCGCTATATAAATAACTGGTAATAATAATAATAATAATAATAATGGTAATCTCAGCTGTGCTTTGAATGGTGTTCCCATTGTAATTTTCCTGCTTAAACACGCAGAGAATCAGCGGCTTGCTGACTAAATGTCCCTGCTAGTTGCATTTACTGCATTTATAAAGCATGGTACCTATATAAGACAGACCTGATATTGCACAAGTGGAATACTGTATGACTGGACGGTGGGGGGATAATTACAGCCATCAATCAGTGTCTTTGAGCATTTGCATTGTCAGCACAGGGTTAAATCATGCAGTATTGTAGCTACAGAAAAGTTACCATCCAGCACTGAATAGGACTTAGGAAAACATTGTATGCATGACAGCCCTGGCTGGACACACAAAAGCTGGCATTGTGCCTTCCAGCACTTGTTGTCTGTGCTGTAACCTCTGCACTGCTGGGTGCAACCTTATCTCTGGGCATCGGGCGAGACCATCTGCCGCGGGGAGATCTGCACACACTGAACACACAAAACAGAATCCAGCCACTGCATTGTACATTAAATGCACCAGCAGAATACTTCCATGGACCTATAATTACAGGCTGCGTTCCCTTACAGTGACTTTGGGGGCACTCTGCCTGTACAGGTGCAAAGCAGGCAGGCTCACACCTTTCAATGTAATTCTATCCTCTATGGACAGGCCACCCCTGCTGTGTGGAATGGTACATTCTGTTGTTGGACTTGGAGGTACTCGGCAGTGCTAGGCATGAACCATAGTGATCACCCAGTGCCTCAGCTTACTCTCCTTATTGTGTTAACAGGGGCAGATTGAAGTGGACAGTGAGACCGTCTTTAAATTGGCTGCACTCATTCTCCAGGTAAGGAGCCTATATGCATGCTGTGTCTGTGTCCTGGGGGAGTTGCAACCAACAAAAGTTGTTTGATACTTTGTACTCCGTGTTTCTCTTCTCTTGTAAAAAAAAAAAATACAAATAAATCAATATATAATATAATAAAAAGTGTTCATTGTACATTTTGAGAGTCTTGGGTATCATTAAAAGTGTCAGACTGAGTGGAGTTATAATGTAGATTTGTCAGCAGTGTGTCTTTATGGCTCAGTTATGAGAATGGACGGCAGATTCTAATTTGTATGTGGAGATATACACAACGCAGGATGTCTCGTATAAACCCAATAGTGAATAGAGAAAGCATTAAGCATCACAAAGATAATACATTGTAAACTTCCTGTAGCTCACACCAGGCGCAGTATAGAAAAAAAATAAAATATGAATCAACAAGAAAATATTACTGTTATGCTGTTTAGCTGTTGTAAAACTACAAATCCCAGCAAGCCTTGCAGTTTTATTCTGGGACTGTTACCTCCACCACAATTAAAGAGAAACAGGTTGGTAAACTATAATAATCCAGGGGGAGGTAACCTTCGGTACTCCAGCTACTGTGGAACTACATATCCCAGTATGCCTCACCACAATTTTTGCGTGCCATATATGGCAGGGCATGCTTGGATGTGTAGTCCACGTCAGCTGGAGTGTCACAGGTAGGCTACCTCTGCTTATACACAGTGATCCGCAACAAGTTCCACCTTCATGTAACTTATTGTTTTCCGGCCAGTAAACAACTATAAATTGATTCTTTTGATCTATATGGTCAAACCTAATGGAGATAGCCCACCTTCCTCTTAAGATTGTGTCATTGGTTTAATATCCTGCGGGGCGTTTGAAAGATGCAACATGGACAGTACTGTAGATAAGATTTTCTTGCAGCCCAGATCATGTGGCATATTTTTCCATTCCTGACTTTTAAGAGCCTATAATCTTGATGAAGCGAGTCTTCTGGCCATAAATCTAGGTTTAAAGTGACCAGCAGTGCTCATCTAAAATGCAGAGAGCTTATGAAACATTCATACTGAAGAGCGTACAGGTTCGGAGGCAGCCTAGGGATATAAATATTCTATAACCTCTGTAGTGTTGAGTGTAGATTATAGTAATTTTGTCCCAAGGTGCAGCTGAATGATATTAACTACAAACTTGTCACTTTTTCAGTGAAAGCGTATTCTGCTTCTGCTTGTTACACTTGCTTTCCATTTGCACCTGGGCTAGGGAAGGACAGGCAGGGGAGGGGGGACGGGGGGGGGGGGGGGAGGGCTGGACTGCACACCCTGATTCTAGACCTAATAAGAGGTGACAACATGCTGAGGGTGTGGTTCATAGGGTCGACCACACTTAGGTTGGCAGTTTCTAGGTTGACCACTATTGGTCGACAGTAACTAAGTCGACACCCCAAATAGGTCAACACAATCATTAGGTTGACATGAGTTTAAAAAATAAAATAAAATTGGTGTCGTTTTCTTCATAGAGTGACCGGGAACCCCAATTAGTGCACTGTGTCCCCTCGCATGGCACGCTTCGCTCGCCATGCTTCGGCCAAGGTGCCTCGCTCCACTACTGCTGTGTTCGGCACAGATTACCATTCCCAATTGTAGTCCACATGGATCGTAAAGTATGAAAAAGTTGAAAAAATTATGAAAAACTCATGTCGACCTTTTGTCATGTCGACCAATAGTGGTCGACCTACTGACTGTCGACCTATAGACCGGATACCCATTCTGAGATTTGTAGTGCAACACAGAATAAAAAGACAAAATGCAGGTGCACACTCTAAGCACTAAGAACACTGGTAATCAGAACATTTATAATAAACTCTGCACTTTAACATGGACTAAAATTGCGGTTCTTGGCATCATTTTTTGCCAAAATATGTGTCCACCTACCACAGCCAGGTGACCTCATCACGTGGGTCTCTAACATTCCTGAGGTTCAAGTCCAGAGCACAGGACCCCCGAAAACATGTTTGATCCAGGTAAATTAGTAACGGGTGCACAAAAAAACTGTTGAATTCCCCCTTATGTCTTATGTTTCCTTCGGTAGCCACATATTTTTTTTTATTTTGTTTTTATAGATTTCTGTATTAACAAAATCTAATTTATTAACATGGTGCAATGTAACCTATGTCCGCCAATCATATTACATTTATCAAGTTTTGGAAATCGTTTAGTAAATGAAACCTCACATGTCTTTGGTTGCCATGTGTTACCGCAGATTTGTGCATGTTGCTTGTTAGCTCCACCCCCTCTGCGCAGCTACTATTTTGGGGACTCCATAGTTTATACCTAAGCCCCAGCTGAAAGATGGGGTGTGTGAAGCTGTAAAAAGAGGGGTGTATCAGTGGAATGATACCAGAAAAACAACAACCGTGGCTCTTTTTAGTCCATCTGTTAACTCTCCACTTCTGAAACTGTTTTCAATTGGTGGATTAAAAAAGGTCTGGATGGAATCCTACAGCACCATTCATAACAAATGTAACACACATTGGGAGATGTATCAAACTATTGACAGAGATAAAGCGTAATCTAAGGGCATCCTCTCCACTTTATCTCTCTCCAAGGTTTGATGGATCTACTGCATGGTGGATCCGGACTCCAGGTCGACACCACTTAGGTCGACGGCAATTGCTTGACACACCTTAGGTCGACACAGACAAAGGGTCAACATGGAAAAAAGGTCGACATGAGTTTTACTCTTTTTTTTTTTACTTTTTCATACTTTACGATCCACGTGGACTACAATTGGGAACAGTAACCTTGCCTGAAGCCGCCAGCCATGCGGGGGGACACGGTGCACTAACTGGGGTTCCCCGTCACTTTACGAAGAAAACAACACCAAAAATATTTTAAAAAGTCATGTCGACCTTGTTCATGTTGACCTTTTGTCTGTGTCAACCTATTTCTGGTGTCGACCTAAGTGGTGTCGACCTTGAGTCCCAGACCCGCTCAGTTGTATATCAGTATTTGTAAGAAACACACTAAAGCTCTCCAGCCGCTGTGAAACTGCAAGACTGGTTGGACAACCATGGATTTGTAGCCCAACAGCTGGAGAGCCAAGAGCATGCTTCATCATCTTATCAGGAGTCATTCCTAACTTACTTTTTTCTATCTTTTGTAGGAGGCCCGGGGAGACTACAGTAGGTAATTAATCACTGTCTCTTGTATATTCACCTTTAGTGTTGCATTCTCAATGGTAGGCATATTGTAGCTGCCAGAGTCTATCGTCGTGGCCCCCCACCCCCTTAGGCCACTTGGTGTTGTGTCTGCAGAGCAGGGAGAGCAATCTACAGATGGTGAGGGGGCTGGTAGGGAAAGTGTGCTGACAATCCAGAAATAGATTAGGATAACATCTCCAAGGTTTCTACCCAAAATACATCAGCTCAGCGAGACAGCGAATGCATTTAGATGTGTCTGTTATCTTCAGGCTTTATTAATTTCCTCCCTGATCATTATATTTCTTACATCTTCTGTTTATGACTAGCCCCTGTGTTGTGCTACCATGTACTTTCAGGTGTGTTTCTTAGCTTCTCCTAAAGCTCTTTCAGTTGGCAGACACGGACGGTGAGCTGGTAAATCCAGAATACACGTTGGTTCAAATAATATGTCCTGTAACATTCTCAAAGGTGTACGTATAGCCATTACTGGACAATGTATGCACTTGCTTTAGAGCCAAGTATAGTTTACGGAGGTCCTTTAAAAAGATGAGATCTAGCGTCTGACAAGAAATATACTGTAGAGAAATATATATGGTCTAAATCCGACATGTATCTCAAATGGCGTTACTTCTGGTAAACTACTGGAATGTTTAAATCAAGATTTTATAATGTTCTGTGTAGCTTTCTTATGAAGAAACATGCATTTGATGACTCCACCCTCTAATCTGCATGCATTGCCAGTGGCAAAAATAATCTGATTAAAATATACCAAAGGGCCATACAGATGGGGAGATGTGTGCTGAGCGAGGGAGGGGGACGGACACGGGGGGATGGGGGCACATTTCATCCAGCGGTGATATGAGCGACCTGCTAGATTGTGCCTGCATGCAGGCACAATCTAGCACCAGCGATAGCGTCGCGCGGGACCCCGAATCGCTGTCGCCGGCACCCCTACACACGGAGCGCTGTGTTCCTAATTTCTAAGCAATCTAGTCAGATTGCTTAGAAATTAAGTGAACGTCGCTCCGTGTGTACCCCCCCTTCTTTAGCTAACACTCAATAAGAAACACAGAGGGGAGTATGTATCAAACTTGGAGAGAGATAATGTACCAACCAATCATTTGTCATTGTACAGGCTGATTTATAAAATGACAGGAGCTGATTGGTTGGTACTTTATCTCTCTACACTTTATTTCTCTCCAGGGCTTGATACACATACCCGCTAGAATTATAAACTAGATAACTGAATGTACTGTACATTTATTATCTACAGATAATAAAATCTTCTTGATTATTAATTATATTAAAATTTAGTTGAACTAAACCAATTGAATGGACTAAAACAGAGACAATCCAGAACATAGAAGAATACTAATGCAACAGGAATAGGGGGAGATGTATCAAACCTTCTAAAGAGGACATGTAGAGGTTTAGGTCATAGCAACCAATCCGATTCTAGTTGTCATTTAACAGAATGTACTAGGTAAAATAATATCTTGAATCCCATTGGTTGTTATGGACACCTTATGCATGTGTCCCCTTTAAAAAGTTTTAGCATCTCAAGGGTCATAGGGTCGACAGTCATTAGGTCGACCATTGTTGGTCCACAATGACTAGGTCGACAACTGAAATAGGTCGACACGGTCATTAGGTCGATATGGATAAGGTCGAAATTGAAAAAAGTCGACATGAGTTTTTTTTTTTTTAAATTTGGTGCCGTTTTCTTTGTAAAGTGGCCAGGAACCCCAATCAGTGCACCGTGTCCCCTCGCATAGCTTGCTTTGCTACTATTCCCAATCGTAGTCCACGTGGATCGTCAAGTATGAAAAAGTAAAAAAAAAAAAGTTAAAGACTCATGTCGACCTTTCAAGTGTCGACATTTGCTATGTCGACCTAATAACCAAGTCGACCAACATTGGTCGACCTAATGAGTGTCGATCTAAGTGCTGTCAACCTAAAGACCGGATACCTTACAGGCAAAGGCAAGATCATTCACCTGCAGTTGAATCCCCCCCTTATGTTTGTTATACAGACAACGTAAAGTTGCCATATAACTTTCTATTCATTTTCTGTGCGGTCGGCCCTCTGCTCTCTCCTGTCTGCTGTATAATAGCCGGCACGAGGAATGGGAATTACAGGTTTACATTGCACTTTCTACCTCTGTTTACCCATTCATTCACTTTCTAGCTGACATGCCGGTCTCGCAGCGCTAAGGCAGAAGACTGTCAGGCCTGAGGTGCATGGGCCCATTCCCAGTGACTCACTGAATAAATACGGATCGCAGAGGTCACACGCTGGCCTGTTAATGATTCATCTCGTTCCCTTTCTCTCATTGCCAAAGTCAGGGCTGATAACAAATAATAGATATAGCTGCCCATATAGCGCCTGGTTTGCTGAATAATAACCAGTGACCATTTGAACTTTAGACTGCACTACTTACTCAATTACCAGTGCTTAAACAGAAACATGCAGAAATACTCTTCCCCTACGTGTGCAGTGAGACCCGCTGCGGGTGGTGACGGTGATAAGCTGCTGTATTTAGCTAAATGCAGAACCAGTTGTGCAATCAACTCCTCTCTTCCTAAAGGTTTATCTCCCTAAAATAGAGAACATGAAAGCATTGTTGTGTAGTCTAATGAGCTTGGGGTGAAGGAAATGCTGAATTTTAAGAGGAACTTGCAGGGAGGGAATTGCTGAGCATTTTAATGGGCCCAGATGTCCAAGGGCCTGCTTCAGAGACAGACACATTTCACACAGCAGCTTCGTCTTTGGATGCAGCTACTGTACTGATAAAACAGCAGCATGTGGAAAGCCGCAATGGCAGGCTAATGCATTTGGGGCAGAGACAGGGATTTGTTGGGTAGTCCGATGACCTTGGGGAGGGGAAATTGCTGTATATTCCAGTGAACTTGGAGTGAGGGCACCAGTGGATATTGGGGGTGATTTAGACCTGATCTTAGCACATCTACGATCAGTTTCTCTGACATGCAGGCAGGGGGACGCCCAGCACAGGGCTAGTCCACCCCGCATGTCAGGTCCTGCTCCCCCAAGCCCCCCCCCCCCCCCCTCATGGGTGTGAAAGCATTGCACGGCGGCGATTCTTTCGCACCTGCCAAGTATCTCCCTACCTGCGCAGCCTAGCTGCGCTGGCAGGCAGCTACCAACCGAGTTCTGTGTTGCTGCGTGTGACATCACGCAACTTGTGTTGCCCCACCAACAGCCTCACCAACTTCGTTCTAACACCGTTGAGATGCCACCTCCCACCCTGTGACCGCCTCTGCCTGTCAATCAGACAGAGGCGATCGCACCAGTGAGATGCTTATGCATCCTAGTGGGTGCGCGTGGGCAACCCCCCAAAGGGCTTCAGAATGCGATCGCTGCCGTTGCAGCAATCGGGTCTGAATTAGGCCCATAGCAGAGAACATGGACTGCGTCCACACTGGTGTATCCAATGTTTAAGCATGCGTAAACATGCATATAACACATGTTTGGTATATATATATTCCATATACATTTAGAAATGTTTGCAAATGCATGTTTTAGAGTTTGCATCTGTGACGAAGCATAGAATTTGTTCTCTCGTTCACGCTGAATGCGCATGTAAGCACTTCTTAGCCGCATCTCATTGCGTTTACAACATGTGCCTGTTAAGATGACTAGAGGTGCTCGGCTAGGTGGATGTGCTTCATATGCTCTAAACTTAATAAAATTACAAAACAAAACACAATAAAATAATAACAACGCAATGCAGCGATAGCTAAATGCACATAAAAAGAAAAATATCCTTTATTATATTTATTTTGTCATCCGATTACCTACACTTTCCTTGCATTAGAAATCTTGCGCAGAGTTTTACTGTCCGTGAGTAAGTCATTTTAGGGGGAGGAAATGGCTGATGTTCTATTGAACTAGGAAAGTGGAAAACACAATATATAAGAATGAACTTAGGGCGAGGGAATTGCTGTGCTTACTAGTGACGTTATTCAGTCATTCTCATATAATGGTCACTTTTTTTTAACACTTAACTTTTTTCTCCTCCCTCATATTTGTGATACCGGCTCATTTCTAAAAATAATCCTAGTCCTAGATTAGTGCTCTACACTCCTGATAATGTCAAGTTGACATTGGGTTGGGTGCTTTGCTATGAATTCTCCTTCTCAACCCGATGCAGTTCCAGAGACGTTCTCATCTGGGCAGTGTCTTGTTTGAGGAGTGAAAGAAAACCCTGCGGCTCTTTTGTAGTCCATATTTACATAAATAGCGCAACATATAAGAGTGAGGGTGGAGGCTGTAAATATAATGCCGTGGGAGCCTATAGGTCCTCTTCAGTGGTGCAAACTCTCTACCACACTAGTGGTGGCGCTAATCCAACACCACTTTCTCTTACGTCCTAGAGGATGCTGGGGACTCCGTAAGGACCATGGGGATAGACGGGCTCCGCAGGAGACATGGGCACTAAAAAAGAACTTTAGGTATGGGTGTGCACTGGCTCCTCCCTCTATGCCCCTCCTCCAGACCTCAGTTTTAATACTGTGCCCAGAGGAGACTGGGTGCATTACAGGGAGCTCTCCTGAGTTTCCTGAAAAGAAAGTATTTTGTTAGGTTTTTTATTTTCAGGGAGCCTGCTGGCAACAGACTCCCTGCATCGAGGGACTGAGGGGAGAGAAACAGACCTACTTTAACGTTAGGCTCTGTTTCTTAGGCTACTGGACACCGTTAGCTCCAGAGGGAACGGAACGCAGGTCTCACCCTTGCCGTTCGTCCCGGAGCCGCGCCGCCGTCCCGCCGTCCTCCTCGCAGAGCCGGAAGATAGAAGCCGGGTGAGTATGTGAAGAAAGAAGACTCCTTTGGTGCCATCTAACAATCAATAAATTAAGACAATGGTGTCAGTGCTTTAGTGGAAGATAAGGGCGTCCATTGCGCAAAACAAATTTCCACTGAAAGATAATGTCTTTTTACACGTGTGCAGATCTGTTCGGAAATTTGAGGCGAGTACACCTCTGAATTGCTAACATACATACAGTATGCCACTGAGTGACTACAAGTCGCCATGATTGTGTGCCTTTGCATCTGCACCATTACTAGCTAAGATACGTCTCCTAATAGGCATATATACACTTCTGTGCTGGTCTCCTGTTAGTAGGTGGTACGATACACCTCCTAATAGGCATATATATATACTTCTGCGCTGGTCTCCTGTTACTAGGTGCTGATAATGTCAATTATTATCTTAAACATAAAGCTATACCACTAGACTCGCTATTACCGTGGAGCCGCTATGGCCGCTAGACTTATTACATACACTACGTACTAAGTACGCTATTTGCGTACTGAGTACCGTATGGATACGCGCTTAGCGTATCAAACGCTGTGCCGTGGGCACGACGCACACGTGGCACGTACGCACACGGATTCACGCTATTTACTAAGTACGCTATTTGCGTACCAAGTAACGTATTGATACGCACTTAGCGTATCAGACGCCGTGCCGTGGGTACAACGTACACGCGGCGTGGACGCACACAGAGTAATATACTGTAAACCTTATTAATGAAACAATGTAAGGATATGCTTATACTTTAAACCTTAGCAGCCAAGTACTGCAATGATGTAATACTTTAAAACCTTAAGTAGCGCTGGTGGTATGAAGTACCCGCAGTGCGTACACCTTAACAATGCTTATACACCTTATACCGATTAATACGCTAAAAACCCCGTTGCAGGAAAGTGAAAACACAACACCAGTTTGTGGTAAACCACTGGGCTCTAACACTGCAGTGGATTATTCAGAGAAAAAGGGGTAAACAGATACAAGTTATACACTACAGGCTAACAAGGAAATCTAAACAGAATAATAGAGAATAATGGCTACAGAGAATATACATACGTGGGGAATCGTTCGCAAGAGCGTCCTGGACCAGTCCTCAGCTATCAGGGAGAAAGCCTTCAGAGTCTTGTGTCCGGCCAGGCAACAGTGGTCTTTTTATACACAAGATGCATACACAATACAATGGTCACTGTAACCTCATTGTTCATTGGACACAGGGATATGTCTCTACATTACAGCAAAGGTCATAGGTGGATTTGAACAGGTAGGCGATGTCCTTTCCCAACTGCTCTGGTGGGAGGTATCCTCTGGATTCCCGCCGCATGTGTAATTTATAGCAAATACAGTTAATGTTCATATTCTACTTTTATACATAACTAAACGCAGGAGCAAGCGATCCTTTCCTAACTAACACCGGAATGTTACCCTAAAAATACCCTACAGCTGGATACTAGACATCACCTTACAACCTTTGTCTGACCCTTCCTATCATGCAAAGACGAATCCCTCTGTCCAGGAACTGTTTAAACTAATAATACTCGCTGTCATGGACTAGGGGAACTACATCGACAAAATGCACTATTTGGGTTAAATATGCTATATTCTGATAGCAAGCTACTCGCTCACAAACTCCGCCGTAAATACACATATCATGCGCACGAGTCGCCAGGGCGTCTCTTACGCAACTTGCGGATATGTGCACGCACGGGGGACTAGGTGCACGAGCAGCGTGCATGTGCATGAGGGGTTAGTACGAGGGATAGGTATAACAATATTTTTTGACTTTGACAGTGCTAAGATACACCTCCTAATAGGCATATATACACTGCTGTGCTGATCTCCTGTTACTAGGTGCTAAGATACACCTCCTAATAGGCATATATACACTTCTGTGGTCTCCTGTTACTAGGTGCTAAGATACGCCTCCTATTAGGCATATATACACTTCTGCGCTGGTCTCCTGTTACTAGGTGCTAAGATACGCCTCCTAATAGGCATATATACACTTCTGTGGTCTCCTGTTACTAGGTGCTAAGATACGCCTCCTATTAGGCATATATACACTTCTGCGCTGGTCTCCTGTTACTAGGTGCTAAGATACGCCTCCTAATAGGCATATATACACTGCTGTGCTGGTCTGCATGCCCGCATGTGAGTACACCCATTCACAACGCGTTCCACCTCCTTGGTCGCGAGTGCAGAAGTAATCAGAATTCTAGTATTTTGACCCTGTGGTCTCGTAGTTGCGTGTGCTTTTTTCTGAAGTGCTAAATCCTGCAATAAGAGCTAAGCCAACGGATGTACATTCATCTCTGTACCCGCCCCAATGACTTTGAGCAGCGATCTGTCGCGATCGGACATTAAAAAGTGGATAGGGATTGCTTCATTGTCTGAGAGGTGTGGGCATATAGGTGTCATTGTACATATAAACAGCTGCTTCCATAACTCAACAATAGAATAAATGAAGGTGTCCGGGAGCCTCACATCTGAGCCCTGCAGGGTTTACGCTGCACAGTTCTGTACATAATAACCAGGCTTTACAAAGCACATATAGCACCTCCATGGCCACCAGTGACTGTGAGAATGTGTGTCCCACCCCACGTGGGGAAGGCGTCGGGTACTAGTGGGATCGTTTTTACCTTTTTAAAAAAAAATAGATTTTGAAAAATGTTCCACGTTCTCTAATCTCTGTATTTGCTAGACTGTCAGACAGTACAGATGCCATATCGTTGTGGGAATTGTAGCTGCATCGTAGGGCCAAGTCCTAACATGTAAATTCATACTTGAGGGAAAACGCTGATAAGCTTCCTGTATGACGTTTTATACCCCATTGTGTCTGTCGCGTGAATCCTGGATCACTCATAAATGTACTTTTACAATGGATAGACTGTCAGTATTATTGTTTATACTGGTTCCAGCGGGATCAGTATGATATCCCGGCGGTCAGGAGACCGACGCCGGAATACTGGCTCGTCACGCTTTGGGCCCGGTGGTGACCTTTGGTCGCCACAGGGTTATATTCTCCTTCGGGTGGTGACGTGGACCACTACCCAAGTGGGGATTCCGACCGCCGGTATGTTACCGGTTGACGGGATTCCGGCATTGTTATCCTGACAGCCAGGATGCCCACAGCCGGTAAATTGACTGGCTCCCATTCCAGCACTATGCCCGATTATCGTTGGTACATACAGCAACATCCCGACGGCTTACCCTCCCACCCACCATTGCCTAATCCTAAACCTCCCACAGTTTAACTAAGCCCACCTGCAGTCTACCCCACCCCCACCCTGCAGCATCTAAACCCCCAGCAGCCTGACTCCACCTGTCCGCCTTGCCTGACTGCCCCGCCCCTCTTCTCCCCCCCCCCCCCCCCCCACCGCATCCTGACTCCCCCTTGCAGCCTGTGCCCTCCCCCCCCAAGTAATTGCTGCCGTTCAGTGATAATGTCATACACATAGACTTTTACAGTCACTGGGGGTAATTCCAAGTTGATCGCAGCAGGATTTTTGTTAGCAGTTGGGCAAAACCATGTGCACTGCAGGGGAGGCAGATATAACATGTGCAGAGAGAGTTAGATTTGGGTGTGGTGAGTTAAATCTGCAATCTAAATTGCAGTGTAAAAATAAAGCAGCCAGTATTTACCCTGCACAGAAACAAAATAACCCACCCAAATCTAACTCTCTCTACACATGTTATATCTGCCTCCCCTGCAGTGCACATGGTTTTGCCCAATTGCTACAAAATTTCCTGCTGCGATCAACTTGGAATTACCCCCACTGTGAGGAGCTCTGCTAAACAGTTCATTGAATTTAGTATATTGGCCCTCATTCCGAGTTGTTCGCTCGGTATTTTTCATCGCATCGCAATGAAAATCCGCTTAGTACGCATGCGCAATGTTCGCACTGCGACTGCGCCAAGTAACTTTGCTATGTAGAAAGTAATTTTCTCTATCGTCCTAAGTGGATGCTGGGGTTCCTGAAAGGACCATGGGGAATAGCGGCTCCGCAGGAGACAGGGCACAAAAAAGTAAAGCTTTTACCAGATCAGGTGGTGTGCACTGGCTCCTCCCCCTATGACCCTCCTCCAGACTCCAGTTAGATTTTGTGCCCGAACGAGAAGGGTGCAATCTAGGTGGCTCTCCTAAAGAGCTGCTTAGAGAAAGTTTAGCTTAGGTTTTTTACTTTACAGTGAGTCCTGCTGGCAACAGGATCACTGCAACGAGGGACTTAGGGGAGAAGTAGTGAACTCACCTGCGTGCAGAGTGGATTTGCTGCTTGGCTACTGGACACTAGCTCCAGAGGGACGATCACAGGTACAGCCTGGATGGTCACCGGAGCCGCGCCGCCGGCCCCCTTGCAGACGCTGAAGAGAGAAGAGGTCCAAAATCGGCGGCTGAAGACTCCTGAGTCTTCATAAAGGTAGCGCACAGCACTGCAGCTGTGCGCCATTTTCCTCTCAGCACACTTCACACAACAGTCACTGAGGGTGCAGAGCGCTGGGGGGGGCGCTCTGAGAGGCAAATAAAAACCTTATTAGAGGCAAAAAATACCTCACATATAGCCCACAGAGGCTATATGGAGATATTTAACCCCTGCCTAACTTCAAAAATAGCGGGAGACGAGCCCGCCGAAAAAGGGGCGGGGCCTATCTCCTCAGCACACAGCGCCATTTTCTCTCACAGAAAAGCTGGAGAGAAGGCTCCCAGGCTCTCCCCTGCACTGCACTACAGAAACAGGGTTAAAACAGAGAGGGGGGGCACTGATTTTGGCGATATTGTATATATATAAAAGATGCTATAAGGGAGAAACACTTATATAAGGTTGTCCCTATATAATTATAGCGTTTTTGGTGTGTGCTGGCAGACTCTCCCTCTGTCTCCCCAAAGGGCTAGTGGGTCCTGTCCTCTGTCAGAGCATTCCCGGTGTGTGTGCTGTGTGTCGGTACGTGTGTGTCGACATGTATGAGGACGATGTTGGTGAGGAGGCGGAGAAATTGCCTGTAATGGTGATGTCACTCTCTAGGGAGTCGACACCGGAATGGATGGCTTATTTAGAGAATTACGTGAGAATGTCAACACGCTGCAAGGTCGGTTGACGACATGAGACGGCCGACAATCTATTAGGACCGGTCCAGGCGTCTCAGAAACACCGTCAGGGGTTTTTAAAAACGCCCATTTACCTCAGTCGGTCGACACAGACACAGACACGGACACTGAATACAGTGTCGACGGTGAATAAACAAACGTATTTCTCATTAGGGCCACACGTTAAGGGCAATGAAGGAGGTGTTACGTGTTTCTGATACTACAAGTACCACAAGAAAGGGTATTATGTGGGAGTGAAAAAACTACCTGTAGTTTTTCCTGAATCAGATAAAATAAAATGAAGTGTGTGATGATGCGTAGGGTTACCCCGATAGCAAATATTGGCGTTATACCCTTTCCCGCCAGAAATTAGAGTACGTTGGGAAACAACCCTTAGGGTGATAAGGCGCTCACACGCTTATCAAGTGGCGTTACCGTCTCCAGATACGGCCGCCCTCAAGGAGCCAGCTGATAGGAAGCTGGAAAAATATCCTAAAAAGTATATACACACATACGGTGGTTATACTGCGACCAGCGATCGCCATCAGCCTGGAGATGCAGTGCTGGGTTGGCTTGGTCGGATTCCCTGACTGAAAATATTTTATTCATGTAGAGCATTTAATAGGATGCATTCTATATATATGTATGTGAGATGCACAGAGGGATATTTGCTCTCTGGCATCAAGATAAGTGCGTTGTCCATATCTCCCAGAAGATGTCAGGGACACGACAGTGGTCAGGTGATACAGATCCCATACGGCAGATGGAAGTATTGCTGTATAAAGGGAAGGAGTTATTTGGGGGTCGGTCCATCGGACCTGGGGACCACAGCAACAGCTGGGAAATCCAACCTTTTTTACCCCAAGTTACATCTCAGCTAAAAAAGACACCGTCTTTTCAGCCTCAATCTTTCCTTTCCCATGAGGGCATGCAGGCAAAAGGCCAGTCATATCTGCCCAGACATAGAGGTAAGGGAAGTAGACTGCAGCAGGCAGCCCTTTCCCAGGAAAAGAAGCCCTCCACCGCGTCTGCCAAGTCCTCAGCATGACGCTGGGGCCGTGCAAGCGGACTCAAGGTGGGGGGGTAGTCTCAAGAGTCTCAGGGCGCAGTGGGATCACTCGCAAGTTGACCCCTAGATCGTACGAGTATTATCCCAGGGGTAAAGATTGGAGAGTCGAGACATCTTCTCCTCGCAGGTTCCTGAAGTCTGCTTTACCAACGGCTCCCTCCGACAGGGAGGCAGCATTGGAAACAATTCACAAGCTGTATATCCAGCAGGTGATAATCAAAGTACCCCTCCTACGACAAGGAAAAGGGTATTATTTTTCCACACTATATTGTGGTACTGAAGCCAGACGGCTTGGTGACACATAGTCTAAATCTAAAATGTTTTGAACACTTACATAAAAGGTTCAAATCGAGATAAAGTCACTCAGAGCAGTGATAGCGAACCGGAAAAAAGGGGACTATATGGTGTCCCTGGACATCAAGGATTACCTCCATGTCCAAATTTTGTCCTTCTCATCAAGGGTACCTCTGGTTCGTGGTACAGAACTGTCAATATCAGTTTCAGACGATGCCGTTTGAATTATCCACGGCACCCCGGGCCTTTTTACCAAGGTAATGGCCGAAATAGATGTTTCTTCAAAGAAAAAAGGCATCTAAATTATCCCTTACTTGCACGACCTAAAAAGGGCAAGTTCCAGAGAACAGTTGGAGGTCGGAAGAGCACTATCTAAAGTAGTTCTTCGACGGCACGACTGGATTCTAAATATTCCAAGAATCGCAGCTGTTTTCCGACGATACGTCTGCTGTTCCTAGGGATGACTCTGGACACGGTTCAGAAAAAGGTTTTTCTTCCCGAGGAAAAAGCCAAGGAGTTATCCGACCTGTCAGGAACCTCCTAAAACCAGGAAAGGTGTCTGTACATCAATGCACAAGAGTCCTGGGAAAAATGGTGGCTTTTTACGAAGCAATTCCATTCGGCAGATTCCATGCAAGAATTTTCCAAAGGGATCTGTTGGACAAATGGTCAGGGTCGCATCCTCAGATGCACCTGCGAATAACCCTGTCGCCAAGGACAAGGGTATATCTTCTGTGGTGGTTGCAAAAGGCTCATCTATTGGAGGGCCGCAGATTCGGCATACAGGATTTGATCCTGGTGACCACGGACGCCAGCCTGAGAGGTTGGGGAGCAGTCACACAAGGAAGAAACTTCCAGGGGGTATGGACGAACCTGGAAAAGTCTCTTCACATAAACATTCTGGTACTAAGAGCAATCTAAAATGCTCTAAGCCAGGCGGAACCACTCCTGCAAGGAAAACCGGTGTTGATTCAGTCGGACAACATCACGGCGGTCGCCCATGTAAACAGACAGGGCGGCACAAGAAGCAGGAGTGCAATGGCAGAAGCTGCCAAGATTCTTCGCTGGGCGGAGAATCACGTAATAGCACTGTCAGCAGTGTTCTTCCCGGGCGTGGACAACTGGGAAGCAGACTTCCTCAGCAGACACGATATTCACCCGGGAGAGGGGGGTCTTCATCCAGAAGTCTTCCACATGCTAATAAACTGTTGGGAAAGACCAATGGTAGACTTGATGGCGTCTCGCCTCAACAAGAAACTGGACAAGTATTGCGCCAGGTCAAGAGATCCACAGGCAATAGCTGTGGACGCACTGGTAACACCTTGGGTGTACAAATCAGTATATGTGTTTCCTCCTCTGCCTCTCATACCAAAGGTATTGAAGATTATACGGTGAGGAGGAGTAAGAACAATACTAGTGGCTCCGGATTGGCCAAGAAGGACTTGGTACCCGGAACTTCAAGAGTTGGTCACGGACGACCCGTGCCCTCTACTTCGGAGAAGGGACCTGCTACAACAGGGTCCCTGTCTCTTTCAAGACTTACCGCGGCTGCGTTTGACGGCATGGCGGTTGAACGCCAGATCCTAAAAGGGAAAGGCATTCCAGAAGAAGTCATTCCTACCTTGATTAAGGCAAGGAAGGAAGTCACCGCGAAACATTATAACCGCATTTGGCGAAAATATGTCGCGTGGTGCGAGGATCGGAGTGTTCCGACGGAGGAATTTCAACTGGGTCGTTTCCTACATTTCCTACAATCAGGATTGTCTATGGGTCTCAAATTGAGATCTATTAAGGTTCAAATTTCGGCCCTGTCAATATTCTTCCAAAAAGAATTGGCCTCAGTTCCTGAGGTACAGACTTTTGTTAAAGGAGTACTGCATATACAGCCTCCTGTGGTGCCTCCGGTGGCACCGTGGGATCTAAATGTAGTTTTAGATTTCCTCAAATCCCATTGGTTTGAACCATTGAAAAAGGTGGATTTTAAATATCTCACATGGAAAGTGACTATGTTACTGGCCCTGGCTTCCGCCAGGAGAGTATCTGAATTGGCGGCTTTATCTTATAAAAGCCCTTATCTAATCTTCCATTCGGATAGGGCAGAACTGAGGACTCGTCCGCATTTTCTCCCTAAGGTGGTATCAGCGTTTCACCTGAACCAACCTATTGTGGTGCCTGCGGCCACTGGCGACTTGGAGGACTCCAAGTTGTTGGACGTTGTCAGAGCCTTAAAAATATACATTTCAAGGACGGCTGAAGTCAGAAAATCTGACTCGCTGTTGATACTATATGCACCCAACAAGTTGGGTGCCTCTGCTTCTAAGCAGACGATTGCTCGTTGGATTTGTAACACAATTCAACTTGCTCATTCTGTGGCAGGCCTGCCACAGCCTAAATCTGTTAAGGCCCATTCCACAAGGAAGGTGGGCTCATCTTGGGCGGCTGCCCGAGGGGTCTCGGCATTACAATTCTGCCGAGCAGCTACGTGGTCGGGGGAAAACACGTTTGTAAAATTCTACAAATTTGATACCCTGGCAAAAGAGGACTTGGAATTCTCTCATTCGGTGCTGCAGAGTCATCCGCACTCTCCCGCCCATTTGGGAGCTTTGGTATAATCCCCATGGTCCTTTCAGGAACCCCAGCATCCACTTAGGACGATAGAGAAAATAAGAATTTACTTACCGATAATTCTATTTCTCGGAGTCCGTAGTGGATGCTGGGCGCCCATCCCAAGTGCGGATTATCTGCAATACTGTACATAGTTATTGTTAACAAATTCGGGTTATATTGTTAAGGAGCCATCTTTAAGAGGCTCTTTCTGTTATCATACTGTTAACTGGGTTTAGATCACAAGTTGTACGGTGTGATTGGTGTGGCTGGTATGAGTCTTACCCGGGATTCAAATTGCCTCCCTTATTGTGTACGCTCGTCCGGGCACAGTACCTAACTGGAGTCTGGAGGAGGGTCATAGGGGGAGGAGCCAGTGCACACCACCTGATCTGGTAAAAGCTTTACTTTTTTGTGCCCTGTCTCCTGCGGAGCCGCTATTCCCCATGGTCCTTTCAGGAACCCCAGCATCCACTACGGACTCCGAGAAATAGAATTATCGGTAAGTAAATTCTTATTTTACTCACGGCTTTTTCATCGCTCCGGCGATCGTAATGTGATTGACAGGAAATGGGTGTTACTGGGCGGAAACACGGCGTTTCAGGGGCGTGTGGCTGAAAACGCTACCGTTTCCGGAAAAAACGCAGGAGTGGCCGGAGAAACGGTGGGAGTGCCTGGGCGAACGCTGGGTGTGTTTGTGACGTCAAACAGGAACGACAAGCACTGAACTGATCGCACAGGCAGAGTAAGTCTGAAGCTACTCTGAAACTGCTAAGTAGTTAGTAATCGCAATATTGCGAATACATCGGTCGCAATTTTAAGAAGCTAAGATTCACTCCCAGTAGGCAGCGGCTTAGCGTGTGTAACTCTGCTAAATTCGCCTTGCGACCGATCAACTCGGAATGAGGGCCATTATATGCAGGGGGCTCCAAATTCCAGATACAACCTCAATGCAGAAAAGATTTTGCATAATAGGTTCTATCCTTTACTTCAAACACACACAGTTGCTCAGACATTCACCGTCTTGTCGGAATTCAAGTCATTTATTTAATTCCTTTGCATATCTGTTGATGGTTTTAGAAAATTGCAGACACGTCAAGAAATACGAGGTGACATCACTATGTATACATATTTTAGTGTATGATGTAAAGTCACCAGTGTCTACCATATCCATAATGAGAGGAGTGAACCTGCCTCCCACCCATGTTGCGTTATCTCCTGGCTGAGAGCCAACCCTTGTTCAGACCACAGCTACTTCTGTAGAGGGGTCTACGTCCTGGCCACGTCATGTATGCCAACAAAACACTGGCACTCACCCAGCCCGCAACACAACATTAGTAAACCACATTACTCACTTAATAGGAGATGTAGAGATCATGGAAGTGTGCAGTCAGCGGGATTTATAATCGCGATGAGACGTGACACTCCATGTACATTCATTTGTAGTTATCTTTGAGTACGGAACGTCTCCCAAGGGAGTAATGCTTTGAAAATCAAGTAGAGAACACTTTATTATTTGATTTTACCTTTGATGTTGAGAATAGGCCGCCATAAAACAACAAACAGGTCAATATGTCATTTATTTATAGACGGCAAACAGATTATTTTACATTTTCAGAACCTTGTTGGATGTCTGGGATTCTGTTCTAAACGTTGTAGTTAACATTTTTGGACGCCATATTTTTTTTTTTACTCATCATCGTGCACTGCTAGTACAGTGGGTGATGTGTTTAAGCCAGAGGTTCCCAAATTCTGTCCCCAAGGCACCCCAACAGTCCAGGTTTTAAGTATATCCATGGCTCAGCACAGAGTTAAATTAGATTGACTGGGATACTAATGAAGTCACCTGTGGCCAGGCATGTACATACTTAAAACCTGGACCGTTGGGGTACCGTGAGCAGTGGCGCCAAGAGAGGGGAGGAAAGGGTACAAATTACCTGGGCCCAGGTCTGATGGAGGGGCCCAGGTCCCCCTCCCCCCCCCCCCCCCCATCTTCCTTACCTGGAAGCAGCAGCTGCAGCATTTCTTCTCATGTGAAAGACACGTCCTCAAAGAGGTGGGGCCATGCCTCCAGTATGCTGTGGTCACACCCCCTGCAGGGGGGGGGCTTGGGGGCCCAGGAAGTTGTATCGGGGCCCAGGATTTCTCTTGGCAGCCCTGGCCGTGAGGACCGTGTTTGGCAACCTCTGGTTTAAGCATTAGGTTGGATATATCAAATAACAAAAGGCGGTTGTGAGTAGACCCCGGTAAAAAGATTATTGTAATGATCACTCAATGGATAGATAAAGTCTCTACTAAGTACTTAATGCTTGTAGATAGTGAGAACAATTAGACTGGTATGTAAAGTGTCTTGGTCAATGTTGACTAAACTTCTCCTGGAATGAATTGGTGGTAATGCACACAGATATTACATGACCTTGGGGCCTCACATACATCATCTGTAACCCAGTATCTAGACATTGGTTAAGTGAATGCGATTGCTGCACATGACTTATAAGACGCTTACAATGATTGCGTCCAGTCTGATAAGCTACAACAATAACCGCCTATCGGCTACACTATACACAGCCGATAAGTTCATGGTGACTCATTGGCTTAGCGAGATACGTTACTACTAGCTGGATGCTAAAGACTGAAGGGGGATTAACCCAACGACCTCAACACACACAAACCAAAAGCTCCAATTGTTCTCACCCAGACAGAGAATCCATTTTCATTCATATCCTGTGGACACAAAACTAGTCTGTATAATGGGGAATTGGTATCTGAGTATCTATCTATCTATCTATCTATCTATCTATCTATCTATCTATCTATCTATCTATCTATCTATCACAACTTTCCACAGAATAACAAGATTGTATCAATATTGCAATTATTAGCTGAACATCCCATAAAAGTATTACAGATATAAAAGCGTAGAATATAAATTGAAAGCATAAGGACAGTCAATCACTACTGTATGCCAGTGACGCTGCTTGTCAATCTTACACCTGCAGCTGGGGAAGTGGGGGATGGGGGGGTCTCAATGGAGGCATTCAACAGAATCCCTTGCATTACCTTCAGTGAATAGGGCTTTGCCGCTATCCCTCACCATTGCAAGGGGAAGCAATGTATTGTTTGGGAATTAATAGATTCCACCCTAATAGATTCCACGACCTGCTACTAAGCACAAGTGGTTAAAAAAGTACTCACATCACATGTATAAGTGTGATTGATTTAGGAGCTTGCACACACAATGCTGAAAATCAAGCAAAGCAAAGGCTTGTTAGCAAGTGTGTGCATTATGGAGGTCATTCCGAGTTGTTCGCTCGTTGCCGATTTTTGCAACGGAGCGATTAAGGCGAAAATGCGCATGGTACGCAGTGCGCATGCGCTAAGTATTTTAGCACAAAACGTAGTAGATTTACTCACGTCCGAACGAAGAATTTCCATCGTTGAAGTGATCGGAGTGTGATTGACAGGAAGTGGGTGTTTCTGGGCGGAAACTGACCGTTTTCTGGGAGTGTGCGCAAAAAACGCAGGCGTGCCAGGATAAAACACGGGAGTGTCTTGAGAAACGGGGGAGTGGCTGGCCAAACGCAGGGTGTGTTTGTGACGTCAAACCAGGAACGAAAAGGGCTGAGCTGATCGCAGTGTAGGAGTAAGTCTAGAGCTACTCAGAAACTGCTAAGAATGTTCTATTCGCAATTCTGCTAAGCTAAGATACACTCCCAGAGGGCGGCGGCCTAACATGTGCAATGCTGCTAAAATCTGCTAGCGAGTGAACAACTCGGAATGATCTATGTGCAGCCCTGGGGGTAGATTTTGTAAAGCTTCTAAATCAGACAAGGGGAGGTGTTTCCCATAGCAACCAATCAGATTCTGTCTATATTTTCTCTCTTGCATTCTAGAAAAGGATAGATTAATCTGATTGGTCGCTTTAGGCAACGCCACCACTTTTCTCCTACCAGCTTTTGTAAATCTAACCATGGTGTTAGAATGTATTTACTAGGCTTTGGTGATGCAGTCAAAGTGCTGCAAGCATAATGATAACATGTCCTATAAAAAGAAAAAGAAAAATGCAATGTGTACATTTGATTAATCAGATGTGTTGAGGTCCGTGGCTTAAGAAGTGTTCAGTCTAAGATATGGGTCACTAGAGGAAGTGATGACTATATCTCTAGTGTTATATGCAGGTTCTATACCTGTTCTAACAAGAGATACTTTTGTAATTACTCTTAAAATGTTATTTAATAAAGACCTGTATGACTGGGTGGTTAAAGGCACCAGCTAACAATGACCTGGAGAGACTCTGGGACCAATTTCTGGATACGTTTTACAGAACCACCGTATTGCCGAGTGTGGTTATTTTGGGGACAGGCGTAGATCAGGGGCCCGTGTTTTCGTATAGCGAATGTGTGCTAGACAAGATTATCTTTCCCATGAATACTGTTTGAGATACTGCAGGAAATCTGTTATCTGGACAAAAATAACCAGGTTTAAATCAGGAGAGCATAAAAAAAAAACCTATTTTTGCTGAGGGAACTGAAATAGATCCAGATGAACACGTAACAGAGATGTTTTCTTTAAATAGCTGACATGTAAGATTTCCAATCCAGGCTTTGTGCTGGGGAGATAACCATTGCCTGGCACAGCATAACACAGCGGAAGCTTCGTATTGTCCATGGCAGACAGAAGTGAGCTGGGCTGTCTGTCTTTACGTCTGTAATTCATGATGATCTCGCTATAACGTCCTTTTCTGTAGACATTCTATGCTCCATTTCGTCTTTGAAGTAGATCCACCAATCCCACACATAACCGCAATCCTGTCTTTTTTAAAGCACCCAAGCAGTAGATTTTATCTCGCAACGTTCTCATATGGTAAAACCCCCCAACCTTCTATTTAAAAAAAATATCCTCTTCATCTTTCATTTTAAAATAATATCTGCGGATTACACCTAATTTGCATAGATTGATCAACTGGCAGAGCATAGCTACCCGGGCAGCAGAACTGACACTCATTGCTGTGCTACAAGGCACTTTGGTACACTGTTGTTCTCTAGAATGGGCCTAATCATCATTTAGGGTGGACAGCATTTGATATCTCGCCCTGTAAGAAAGGCGACAGTCACCCAGTCACAGTGTCCAGGCTGTCTGTCTGCAGAATTCTGTTTCTTGCTGCACTGTGTACCGTTCAGCTCCGGCCATGTGTGTCTGCGTTGTGTTTATCTTGTGAGTCATTGTGTGTTTTACGTTTAAACTATAACTCCTTCAGTATGGTTTATTATGAACAGTACAGGAAGACTATGCACACGAGCACTGCTGAGCTGTTGGTTAAATACAATCCCGTATCTGCGTTATTCTCCCAGATTTGGGTAACTATAAGGGGGTGCAGCCACCTAGCACAGGCTAAATGAAATGAGCCAATCAAAATAAATAGTATTTTCCCAGCAGCCCTCTGCAGGCCGCTGCCGGAATCTGTTGTCTCTGGGCTTCTGTGATATAATTATACAGCCTTGGTGGGTAGCACCTGTTGATAACATGTAATAAATAAAGCGAAACAGCTCGCTAAATCAGTATGTTCCCTCTAGTAAAACACAAGTCCAAACCTGACAATAATCCCGATATTGTCATATGATTTAGATCCGTTTGACAGATCTCCCAGGGCCAATTTTACAGAGAACCTGATTTTCACATATTATATATATATATATATATATATATACACTGCTCAAAAAAATAAAGGGAACACTAAAATAACACATCCTAGATCTGAATGAATGAAATATTCTTATTAAATACTTTGTTCTTTACATAGTTGAATGGGCTGACAACAAAATCACACAAAAATTATCAATGGAAATCAAATTTATTAACCCATGGAGGTCTGGATTTGGAGTTACACTCAAAATTAAAGTGGAAAAACACACTACAGGCTGATCCAACTTTGATGTAATGTCCTTAAAACAAGTCAAAATGAGGCTCAGTAGTGTGTGTGGCCTCCACGTGCCTGTATGACCTCCCTACAATGCCTGGGCATGCTCCTGATGAGGTGGCGGATGGTCTCCTGAGGGATCTCCTCCCAGACCTGGACTAAAGCATCCGCCAACTCCTGGACAGTCTGTGGTGTTGGTGGATGGAGCGAGACATGATGTCCCAGATGTGCTCAATTGGATTCAGGTATGGGGAACGGGCTGGCCAGTCCATAGCATCAATGCCTTCGTCTTGCAGGAACTGCTGACACACTCCTGCCA